>NC_065526.1:35813491-36000853 GCF_006386435.1 Epinephelus moara | reverse complement strand
GAGAGACTCGGAGTAGAGCCGCTGCTCCTCCACATCGAGAGGAGCCAGTTGAGGTGGTTCGGGCATCTGGTAAGGATGCCTCCCGGACGCCTCCCTTGGGAGGTGTTTCGGGCATGTCCAACCGGAAGGAGACCTCGGGGCCGCCCAGGACACGCTGGAGGGATTACATCGCCCGGCTGGCCTGGGAACGCCTCGGGGTTCCCTCGGAAGAGCTGACAGAGGTGACTGGGGAAAGGACTGTCTGGGCTTCTTTGCTGAGGCTGCTGCCCCCGCGACCCGGACCCGGATAAGCGGAGGACGACGAGACGAGACAAGACGAGACGAGACTGTGGATTTCGGAGGCTGCAGCAATTTCTGTCCACCTCTTTCATTCTCCATTCATTTCCATCATCACTCCTATTCACAACTCTACTTCATCCTTCTTTCCCACAGTCTAATGCCAGGGCCACACCGGACGCGGAAGCGCTGCAAATAGCCTCGAAGCCCCGAGCAGCGAAGCCGGCCCTGCGTTCCAATACCCATACTACCATACTATTTAGTATACCAGAAAAAGAATTAGTGTGTCCCAATACATAGTATGTCAGATGCAGTATGCCAAAAGTACCAGGATGTTCTACTACATCCGGTCATATTTCGCAGTATGCATGTATGTTGGCCATTCTGACCCACAATCACAAAGTTACGTTGCACTGACCGAGCTGCGTGTACAACCAACGCCCACATATAACACGGAAGACAACACGACACAGACAATGCGACAAAACACAACACAGACAACATGACAGAGAAAGAAAAAAATGAGCAACATTATGACGGACGACAGCGCATTCAAGTGTAAGTACCATTTTACATCTTTACTGCTCGTATGTATGATTAAAACATTAATATACCATTGTTGCACGAAGCTAAGATGATAACATGTACGACTGTTAGACATACCAATTCACCTCACATGAAGTTGTTGATGAGTTGACGTTCGCTAGTTTGTTAAGTCATTTACTAGTCGGTCATCAACATTAACTGCCTTTTCTTACTGGAAAATAATTAATTTCTAATGTTAGGGTCGGATGAACACACTGAGCTGCTGATTAGTTGGAGGACAGACAACGTGGAGTAACATTATTATGTGCTGAAATGTGATAAAAGGAGCATTGTATGCATGTAAGCCAATTATTCACGTCACACACTACTGCCTTGTAACAGTTCAGTTAATCAGTATCAGTCAGCCTTACTCATACAGTACTGCTTTATACCTCATACTTTTTTACTAGGCTACTTGTTTTTATATCACATACCTTATGTACTGATACGTAACTGCTTATTTATATACTTTATACTATGTTTTGTTTTCTTTTTAAATATAACATCTTACACTTCTTACTGTCTTTTCAGTCTCCCAGCAAAATAATGACACGCAAGTATAATCGGAGTGACAATATACATCTTTAATCTTGTTGGGTTCCCTGTCCTCTTAGGATGTTTGTAGTAGAAAATGACCTGCAGGGGAAGGTCCAGCCTGCCTGGGTCAAGAAGAAGTGAGAAAACCTGAAGCAGAAGTACAAGGTCAGTTACAGGGTTCTGTGTTTGCCTTTGATTATTATTTACTTTGTTTTAGTAACATGAATTCTCTTGTTTTTGCAGGATCTGAAGTGTCCTAGGACAGGTGTCAGTACAGAGGGAGGAGAGACAACAGTAGCCACCTGGAAGTGGTATGGGCTGATGGATGCAGCTTAGGGGAGCAAGTCATCCATCAGCCCACCACTGCTCATTAGTTCAGCAGGCCAGGCTGCTGTTGTTGTCTCTCCTCCCTCTGTCTCTAATCCAGCAGTGCTGGAGGATGAGTGCCAGAGGCCATGGCCAAGAAAGAGAGGGAGGGAGGAGGGCGATGTTTTCAATTATTTACAGGAGATGGAGGAAAAGGAGGCTATAAGAGAGCGTGAGCAGCAGGAGAAGGAGGACCAAAGGTACGAAGAGGCTAGGGTGAGAGAGGAGGAGGCTAGGGTGAGAGAGGAGAGGAGAGAGGAGGAGGCCAGGAGGAGAGAGGAGAGGAGAGAGGAGGAGGTTAGGGTGAGAGAGGAGGAGGCTAGGGTGAGGGAGGAGAGGAGAGAGGAGGAGGCCAGGAGGAGAGAGGANAACTGATAAAATAAATATCCTACCATAAATGAAATGAATAACTTCATACCATAAATGAAATGAATACCATCTTGCCACTTAATAAATTAATAACACCATACTATTTAAAAAGAAAAAACAACAACATAGGCTTGGCTGTGGTAAGGTTTTGTTTGTGTGTAAATTAATATTGGATGTAATCATGTTCCTGCAGAGCTGGAACACAGTGGAGAGGGGCAGACACTGCTGCAGCCAGGAGATTCCTGACACCCTCACCAGGCTCCAGATCCCTGTGTCCAGGCTCTGGACCATCATCTCCTGCTTCATCCTCCTCAGGCTCCATCATGTCACCATTGTCCACACAGAGGTTGTGCAGGATGGTGCAGCAGGTGATTACAACCGGGGCAAAGGTGGGACTCACCTCCAAGCACTTGAAGAAAATTGAGCGCCATCGGGCCTTCATCATCCCGAATGTGTGCTCGATGATGTTCCTGGCCCTGGACAGCATGCTGTTGAACCTGGCCTGCACAGGATTCAGGTGAGGTCCACGATAGGGTGTCATCAGACGGATGGGGGCACCCAGACAGGGGTACCCACCATCGCCCAAAATGCACCGTCCCTCTGGTGGATACAGCTGCTCGATGTGCACAAGACTGTTCTTTAACACACGGGCATCATGGACAGACCCTGAAAAGCCACTGCACACATCAATAAATCTGCCACGATGGTCGCAGATGGCCTGAAGTTGAACAGAGTGGAACAACTTCCTATTTAAGTAATAGCCCTCATCCTCTCCAGGGGGCTTTATTCTAATGTCAATGGCACCGACTGCCACATGGAATGCAGGAGATCCTGCCAACCGGGCGAAGCCGGCACCCACCTCCTCAATTTCCTCTTGTTGAGGAAACCGGACAATCCTCTTCAGGAGCCCAACCACTGCCCAGCTGATCTTGTGGATCATCCTGTGGACGGTTGTTTTGGGGATGTCAAACGCCCTCGAGACAACCCTGTAGGATGCTGCATGGGCAAGCCAGTAGAGGAAGGTGAGGACATGGAGCTCTTTGACCCACCCATGGTCAGCCTCATGGGCCAGAGCAACTGTGAGTGCAGTTATGGACTCCCTGCTCATGCGGAGGTCAGGGCGGAGGTCGGACACACCATCCAGATAGAGCCGCAGGGAGGTCAGGGCGGAGGTCGGACACACCATCCAGATAGAGCCGCAGGATAGGCACGTTGGGGTTGAGGTGGCAGTATGTTGTGTGGACATGCTATGAATGTGAAATAAATGAATCCAATATTATGCAAAAGCCTCATTTGAATTCCTGTAAAATCACATTCTGCCTGTTTTATATTGGTACAACTGATCTCAATCCTGCCAACACTGATAATGATGGTGATAGAGCAACACTTCCTTTCATACATGGTTTATTTAATTTGAGATACAGTACTAAGACACTACATATTAGGACTGCAATGATCTGATTATATACTGTCACATATCATACAGTTTTGCAAGAACACAGTTACAACATTCAACTTTATTGTGATTATAGTATAATCAATGTTAGGGTTCAACTATGACTACAATATAGAAGATTCTACCAGTATAGGCAGTGGTGTAAGTGTGGTATAAATAATGAATTAATATACCTAAATATGAATACACTATGGGCCAGGTATGAGCAGTAGAGACTAGTAAATATATAAATAGTAAAAGTGAAATACATATTAAGTAATGTAGTAAGAATGTGCAAGTATGTTACACTAGGAAGGGGAAGGGAGGGAAGGAAAGGGAGGGGAGGGGAGGAAAGAAGAGGGGAGGAAAGGAGAGGGGAGGGAGGGAAGGAAAGAAGAGGGGAGGAGAGGGGAGGGAGGGAAGGAAACAAGAGGGGAGGGGAGGAAAGAAGAGGGAAGGGGAGGAAAGGAGAGGGGAGGGGAGGAAAGGGAGGAGTGGGGAAGGGAGAGGAGGGGAGGAAAGAAGAGAGGAGGAGAGGGTAATTGCATTACTATAAATAGTTCACTTTTTTATTATATTTTAAAATACTTGTAATCTGAATTTTTTGTGTTTTAACTTTTTTAAAAAACGTTTTCAAATTCAGACTTGTTCAGACAGTTTTTATACATGTTCTTTTTATTTTTATTTATCTTCTTTGTGTGCTTGTGTTACAATTGTGCGATCCTACTTAAAACATTTATACAATTTTTATAAAATGAAATATAGTTAATTATAAAATGCAGTTACAGTGGTCTTTTTGTGTAGTGTGTTTGTATTGTTGTGTTGTGTGTTCGTAAATTATGGGAAATTGTACTACTATTATTATTATTATTATTATTATTATTATTATTATTATTATTATTATACTTTATTATTTAACGAGACAGGAAATAACCCAACATATGGATAACATTCAGCCCAGCAACAGTTTTAATTTCACTCTCTAGGTTGGTTAAAAGGAACAACCCAACATATGGATAACATTCAACCCAGCAACAGAGTTAATTTCACTCTCTAGGTTGGTTAAAAGGAACAACCCAACATATGGGTTGAATGGCAAAACCCATCTGCTGGGTCAATCCAACCCAGCATGTGTTCTGTCCCATAGATGATCAGCAGTTGGGTTAAGGTTGGGTTATTTTTCAACCCAGCATTTTTTTGTGTGTACAAATAAAAGTAATGTGAATGTAAGGCTGCTTCACATGCAGACAGAATATAGTGCCAGCAGCTGCATAGCTGTAAATATATTTAACAACAAACAGAGAGCTATGTGAAGGGGGTTAATATGCCTACTGGTGACTAGTTCAATAGACAGGTCACTAATAATAGGCTTGGAACTGTTTACGTGAACACGTCAGTTTATTAGAAACAACAACATACATTACGACATAACAGCAACAGAGCTCTCCGGCACCTCCGACGGTATGTACGACTCTGCGCGAGCTGCGAGCGAATGTGTCAAGCCAGGCAGGAAGTCAAACAAAGGAACACATACGCAAACAGAGAGAGATACCCATGATGGAAAAACAGCCCCAAATGTGACGGAGACAACAGCAGGGAACAGAAGCGCTTGTCGACCGGCATGGAGAAATGCACGTCTGATGTGAACGGGCTCGCGCAAGAATTTCGGTGCGCTGCGCTTCGCAGCACTTCGTTGGCAGTGTGGCCCTGGCGTAACGCCTGGGATCCACTGGCATTTTTTGTGTCCGCCGTGACGCTTATGCCTATTCATTTCCAATGGATCACGTCAAACCGTTGCTGATGTCCCCGCAACGCATTTTGGGTAGGCGGCGCGGCCGTTTGAGCAGCTCTGGCGTGTCCAAAATGTGACCGCGACTCACCTTTATGCAAATTAACCCGTCAGACGCGAGGACACTATCCAATGGGGAGCAAGCTCGGTGGTGGTTTGTCGTGACGTTTCGTTTACTTTCCCTCTCTGGAACAACATGGCAATGGAAGATAAGCTAATCGTAGCAGTGGCGAGCTCTCCTATCCTGTATGACCCCTCTTTGGAGGCATATCGGAACACTGAAATGAAAAATGAGGCATGGAGGAAAGTGGCCTACATCGTTGAAAAAGATGGTAGGTGTATGACATAAATGAAGTGTTCAAGTGTTTCATTGTACAGTTGACAAGGCTAGCGGAGCTAATAGTAGCCCACTGAAAGTTTCTGGGCTCCGCCTCTGTCGATGTGTGTATGTGGAAATAAGTCGCTGGTTAGCACTTTAAACTTACTTGGTGGTTTATTAAGAATATGCAACGAGCACAACGAACACACACCAAAACCTGGGGAGCTAGTACAGCCGGGAATGTAAAAACAACACCGAGCGGTAATAATACTGCACATGCACATTTCATCTGGTTACGGTGTCTGATGAGGTTCATACAGAACACCAGAATGGTCTATATCCTACCCCTTTAGTTAGTGCTTCTATAAGGAAACAAAATGAATGGTTTAAACATTAACATGCAAATGATCACATGACTGCTTTAAGGTATTACTGTAACCAATGACAACCAGCAGTAGTTTCAACAACAATCTGGATACAAACTCAACCAGCCAAATTATACTTTCATATTGTAGAATGTTCACCTCCTGTATGCATAACATGTCAACAAACATAAAGTGGCTCAAATACATCAATGGTGGCTGTGAATATTTCAATTAGAGAACGATGGAGTGCAAAACTCTTTTCCAGTGTTTTTTTTTTTTTTTTTGGTACACATGAACACAATAGTTACACATAAGAGTCCCTTAGAGTGTACTTGTCTGTCTCTCATTGTTCTTGAAAGTGTCTCTGGTCAGTGGGCTATGAATACCCAGAGTTCATTGTCCATACTTTGGGTTTGGCTTACAAATACGGCCTGCTCGTGTCACATATGGTGTGTTAATGTGTGTTACCTTGGCAAAAGAGCAAGCTGCAGGTCTCTGCTGCTTGCTGGGAGAGTGCTGAAGTATCACCTGAGATGGTCGTGGTGTCTGCAGCGTCTGCGGTGTGGAAGGGGGAATGTCTGGCTCAGCTGGGTCAGCTGACTGGCGATCAGAGCCTGCAGTGTCGACCTGTGGTGGTGGTGGTGGCGGCTCAGCAACAGGAAGGATGTGGCGGCGATTTCTCCTGTAGATACCCCCATCAGATTGGATGATGTAGGAGCGTGGTTCTTTGCACACTTCCTTTATGATGCCCAGGCAGTCATGTCCCTTGGTTGTCTGCATCCTGATGACCTGTCCTTCTGCCAGTGGCTGTAGTGGGTGACTTGAGGCATCGTAGTATTGCTTTTGGATGAGTCTTTTCTTTTGGAGCTGGGCAGTGACCTGCTTTGTGTACTGTGGGGCTGGCGCTAGCAGTCTGTTGCTGACAGGAAGAGTTGAACGTGTCTGTCGTGACATCAGACGCTCCGCAGGTGAGCGCAATGTTTTGTCGTGGGGGATGTTCCTAATATTCAGCAGATTGAGGAAGACATCAGTTCTGTCTCGATGAGACCGCTCCATCAGTTGTTTGGCGCTGCGGACTGCCCGTTCAGCTAGTCCATTTGACTGTGGGTATTCGGGGCTGCTGGTGACATGAACAAAGTCCCACTGCTTGGCAAACTCCTTGAAGTGCTGGCTTGTGTAATATCTTGCATTATCGGTGATAAGGGTGTGAGGTGATCCATGAAAAGAGGAGCGTCGCTTGAGCTTTGTGATCACAGCTGCTGAAGATGCATTACGAAGGAGGTCGATTTCAAACCACCCTGAGTATGAGTCTACCAGCACCATGTATTGTTGTCCATGCCACTCGAACACATCAGTAGCAACTGTGGACCAGGGCAAAACTGGAACTGGGTGCAGCTGTAGGGGTTCTTTCTGTTGGTGTGCTGAATGTGGTTTGAGAGTTGTTCGAAAGTGTCTTTTGATATCACATTGCATTTTGCTCCCGTGTCAACTTTCATCTCGATGGGTTTGTTATGTACTTGCAATGTGACGAACCCTTCATCTCGTTCCTCTGTCTGGGGATTGACAGTGTCCACACACACACATCAGTGAACTCAACGCCATCCACATAGAAAGTGTTGTCAGTGGCACTGTATTCTGGCTCTTCTAGCTCTAACTGGTGCACTGATTGTCTGTATTGGCTTCTCTTTGCATAGCTGTTCATTTCATGACTTTGACCATGTGGCGTGGACTTGCAGCATTTCTTGTAATGATTCCACTTTTTGCAGTTATGGCACTGCTGGCCAAATGCAGGACATTTATCTCTCTGTGCGACATGGCTGTTTCCACAATTGCCACAATTTGCAATACTCTTGGTGTTATGTTTACTTGCTTGGGGTCTGTGTATTGTCTTTTTATATTCCTGATTGGACCCTGGTTGAATTGCATCAACAGTGGTGGCTGTCTGTTGCTTGGCTAGGGCCTTAGTATTCTCCTCAGTTATCTCATGTATTTGGCAGATTGAAATGGCTTTAGATAAGGTTAAGTCACTGTTGCGTAGCAAAGTCTTTCTTATACTGTCATTACTGATCCCACACGCTATTCTGTCACAAACCAGTTCATCTGTCAGGTCTCCAAAATGACAATTCTTTGCCTTAATCTTCAAGTCACTGATGAAAGATTCTATTGTCTCACCTTGCTTCTGGTTTCGTGAGTGGAACTTGTGTCTCTCCATGGTTTTGTTGTTTTGAGGGTTACATATTTTGCAGAATTTCCGTTTCAAACACTCTGGGTCCTCCCTGGACTCTGCTGGACTGAGGACGGCTCTGTTGTTGCCTGGCGCTCGTACTTCTGCTGCGTAAACAAATGAACGCTCCCATTCGATGGCCTCCGCTCCAGCGAGATTGAGGAGGATATATGCCTTTGTTTTAGCAGGCTTGTTTGAGTGCGCCGCCTCTATGAAGATATCGTACTCCTGTTCGAAAATCCGCCAATTTTCGGCGATGTTCCCGTCAAAAATGAGAGGGTCGGGTCTGCGGAATCCCTCTGCCATCAGGTCTCTCTGCACGTTAGCTGAGAGCAGCGTTAGCTTCTTCTCCAGACGAAGAAAAGAAAAAAAATAACGGGAAACTCACAGGCGATAGATCCGTGACATCTTCTGACACCATATCAATGTGTGTATGTGGAAATAAGTCGCTGGTTCGCACTTTAAACGTACTTGGTGGTTTATTAAGAATATGCAGCCAGCACAAAGAACACACACCAAATCCTGGGAAGCTAGTACTGCCGGGAATATATGTCTATGGTATATTACACCGAGCGGTAATATACTGCACATGCGCATTTCATCTGGTTACGGTGTCTGATGAGGTTCATACAGAACACCAGAATGGTCTACAGTAACTAAGTACCTATATTCAAGTACTGTACTTACGGTTGAGACAACAATTCTGAGGTACTTGTATTTGTAGCGACACCAGCACCTCCTCATATTCATGTGCATCCCTCTTGTCCACAGACCTCTCCTTCATTTCAAAGCTACAGTTCCTCTCCTGTCCGCCAGAGGGCCCCAAGCCTCAGTGTTCCCGCCTCTACATGCCCGCACCTGCATGTCATTACCTCATCAGTCGTCATGTACATTAGCTAGAAGCTCTCTGTCTTCACATCACTAAAGGTCATAGATATATATACGTACATAGATGCCGCACCCTGGCTTGTGGGATGCGTCAATACCGCCGCCATCTTGCCTAGTTGCTCTGACCGGTTCAGACCCGTGTCAGACTCTGCAAAACATGCCACATTTTTGCTCTGCATTTGGGTGTACTAATGAAGAAGTGTTAAAACCAAGCAGAAGGGAATAATATTCCACAGGCAAGAAGTTGTTTTACAATATTTTGCTGTTACGAACATGTTTAATGAGATATATATCTCAAAAAGTGATGCTTCTTTTAAGCTAATCAAGTAAAGTAACTGTCCTGATCTGGTCCTAATGCCAAATTAAGCTAACGCTATGTCACGCAACTTAAAGAAAAAAGGTTAACATTTATATAATATTACTTCTAAAATTATGATGCTTTGTCAAACAGCTCTGTGTTATTCCAAATTGTCAACTATCTGTTTCATGGCACCAACGTGACATAACGCAGTATAACGTTAGTAGTTAACTTGTGGCCTGAATTGTAACTACAAATGATGTGGAACTGCGTTTTTCTGACACACTTATTTTGTGTGTAGTTTCCCAAAAAAACACAGATAGGAGACGGGCATGGATAGCAGCAGTGAGGAGAAAGGACTTTGTCCCGAGTGACTCCTCAGTGACCTAATAATGTAAACAGTTCTGTGTCCAGGCTCCCATGAGCACTGTGGTGTTATACATATGAGATTAAAGCAAAGTTTTGTGTAAACATGCAGCTGTAAGTCATTTATTTTCATTTGTACAAAACCAACATTTGTTAATCATAATGTGTAACTACACTGCAGCTCGGCACAACCCTGCTGATACACTATTTTTTGCACATTGTGTGAAATGTGAATAAACATTTATAATCAAAATTTATAATTAAATGACATCATGGTGGGCATTGTACATCTAGTAAGAAAAAAGAATATTTATTACATGGGGAAAGTTTAGTTTAAATGTGTTGTACAACTATTACTGTTACTTTATCTACATAAGATCAAATATTTTGGTATGAAAAGCTGCATTTTTTTATTTAACCAAGTATCCTGTATCATAACTACATGTCTGACGATTGTAACAAACCAAACCGCATGAAAATCGGTTGAGAATTCAGCGAGTAATGATGATTTTAATCATAAATAATCTCCTGCCTCAATAGACATACATGCATTAGGCAGCGCGGCTCCACCTGGGCAAGATGGCGGCCGCGTTAACGTATCGCTCCTATGACGAGCGCCGCTGAATGCGGCATCTACGTATATCTACAGGTCAGCCTTTGTTCTCTTTTTTAATTAAATATGATTCATTGTCATGGTATAAACTAATCAATAGCATAGTAGGCTATATATATAGAGTACAGTATAGAATTAGTTACACTGCCTCAGGTTGCAACAATTAGGTGAACTAAGGATCATTGGGACGGTTTTTGAGTTTCCTTCTTCTTTGGAGGAGGAAAGACAGTGATATCATACTCCAAGGAGGCATGATATGCCCTTTTAGGTAAACTGACCCCAAACCTCTTATTTGGTATTATTTGGGTGATTGGGACAGGACATCTTAACACTGGTTTGGGCTAGTGTAGACATATTTATTGCACAGTTTATTTCATACTCTGATAAAATTTAACATGCACATTTTTCTTTTCCCAATCATTATTATGAATTAAGATTCTATGTACATTTCTGTTAAACTTTATTTCTTGAGTTTGTCCACAATTCATTCAATACAGAGCTTTCTTTCCTCACTGTCACGACAACCCCCTCCCTCTTCAATATCATCCCTTAATTCTCCCCCACCAAATTTCATTGACCACATTTAATTGAGGTAAAAACTAATTTAATAAATTTCATTGGGTAAAAAATGTTTGAGTTAAAAAAAACCCACACATTTAGTTGAGGTTATAAAAATTCTTATCAGGATTGGGTTAAGACAGGGGTAGACAACCTGCAGCTCAGGAGCCACATGCGGCTCTTTAGCCCTACTCCAATGGCTCTCTGTGGCTCTGACAAAAATAATAATAATAGTAATAAAAAATAAACATGTATATATACATATATATATATATATCACCTGCACCTTACCTATTTTACCTGTGTTTTCCTGCTCTAGTGCGCCACCCCGTGTACAAACAACAAAACTGCTTCTATTTACATGTAGTCACCATTATCTAAACATGAATCAAAACAAATATAGAGAATGCTATTATGGCTCCAAGACAAATAGTTGATGAGATGTTAAAATTGTTTTCATTCAGTGTATAGACTACACATTTGTACAATTGGAAAATGTAAGAATCATTTTAGGGATTTGCTTGTCCAGCTGGCACAAATGGCCCGCAAAAAACACCAAGCAAAATCCAGCTAGTCCATAAACATTTTTATGGTTGATTAGGGTCCTGCACACATGAAGAGGTTGGGAAACACCAATCTGGAGCATACAGAGCATACAAAATGGTTCTCTATTGCAATGATGTTCATTTTCTTCATTAGCAAATTCTTTTAGCACTGTGGCAGTCACCCAAAAAAAACCATGCTGTCCCATTCACTCAAAGTGTGTTTGGATTAATGGGACAAAGTAAAAACAGCGTAACTCCAAAAACAGACAAAAGATATGTTACACTCGCAAACTAAATTTTCAGTTACCTACATGGCAATTCTCACTTTCTTGCATTCACATAGGCTACATTAATTTAAGTTCACCAGTCATTAATTATTTGCAAGCCTTTAATTGTCAGTGTTCAGACAGTCTTGGTCCATGTTACTATCAAAAAGTACACGGACCAGTCTTAAATCTTGAAAAATGTTTTCATTACTTCAAAGAATGAACGACATATTCAAGTTTTTGGCTTTTGATATGCAGACATATTTTAATTAAATGGTTCAAACATAGGCTACATAAGCCACCAACATAGGCTCGTAGCCCTAGCCCTTAAAATCATATGAGCATTTTCAGCAGATAAATGTGAAAACAGCCTTCGAGTGTCAAGCTCTGCACATACATCATTCTGCACAGTGAGGCTCAAACATTCATCTGTAGGAACAAGAAGAAAACACATTTTTGAGTGGAGGAGGATTAAGTTATTGTAAACCATGGTTTTTAAAACCTTACAACCTGCACCTGACCCCCTATGAGAGCCAACCCATCCCGCAGCGCCGCTGTCCGAGGTGCTGAACAGGTACTGTAGGCCGGATGCTGCAGAGAAATCCGTATTAACAAGAGGCAGAATAAAATAAAATAAATCCAATTAAAGGACATATTTGCTGTCACAGAGTAATTCTGTGAATGTAATAGTTATCACATTTGCGGAAAATTGTGTGTTAAGTTTGTAGTAGGCAGCTGCTATTACGTTTGTGGGAAATTTATTACATTTGCAGGATTACTACATTCAAAGCTGCAGATTTGTATTACGTTTGTGGTTTATTACGTTTGTGGGCTGTTATTATGTTTGCGGGTGTAACAGATATGAACATTTATAATAATCATAATAATGTTCCCATCAAAGGTTTGTATAATATGGGGCGTCGGTGGCTTAGTGGATAGAGCAGGCGCCCCATGTACAAGGCTGTTGCCGCAGCGGCCCGGGTTCGACTCCAGCCTGTGGCCCTTTGCTGCATGTCTCTCCCTCTCTCTCTCTCTCTCTCCCCCCCTCACACTTCACTATCCTATCAATTAAAGGCAAAAAATGCCCATAAAAATATCTTAAAAAAAAAAAAAGGTTTGTATAATATATAAGCTATGACAATTTTATGACCTTATAATTAAAACTAGCTAAAGCTCATGTCATTTTCCCCGCCTCATGCATTGCAGGGTCAACTTCCTGATGAATCTTGCCCCACCCACCTACGTGATGTCACACCTACAGGAGCATGCAGTTTTGATAATATGGTTTCACAGCTATGGCTCAGCAAAATAGGTGTTTTTTTCACTCATCAGGTGAGAAAATGTACCCTGTATAGTTATACTGTCTCATCTGACCTTACATCCCAACCCTTAATTCACCATTGGTACTACATATAAGGCATCGCAAAAAATATTAAGACTGTATATTGTAGTATTGATAATAACATAAAACAAGCAATTCTGAATGATTAAAAGACTACTTTTACTTTTGGTTTATTTCTTTCTGATATCCTCGTAACATTTTAAGTAAAAATTGAAATGCATTTCACATCGTTAAGTCTCAATCTCTGTTAAATGTCAATAAAGGATCTGAACCCTTCCACCCCTGCACGACCAGCTGGTACATCAGTAGAAACACTCCTAGCCAGTGGGTCAACTAAAATTCAGCTCCATATGCTATGGCTGGAAAGCACAGCAGTCCAATTAAAATCATTTAAACATCTACTACTACATCTGCTACTAGCCAGCAGACTGACATTGCTGGTGTGTATGACAGTGGTGGAAAGTAAGTAGGCTACATCAGTGGTGTATTGGTGGTTGCTGAGGTGGGTGTAGACAGGAGTTTGTTACCAAGAAGGAAGTGGGGATAGGGCCTGCTCTTCTTTATATCTCTGTAAAACCTGCATGTACCCTCCGCTACACCACTGTGCATCATTCACTCGAGAGCTTAGCTTGTACAATACTTCACTTGAATGCTTCCATTTTCTGCTACTTTATACCTCTATATTTTATATAGATATTTATATGATATCTTTAGAGACTACTAGGGTTACTTGGGTTTCTTGAAAGGCGCTATATAAATTAAAGTTATTATTATTATTATTATTATTATAATTTACAGATTCAGATTAATAATACAAATTAGATTAATCATGATGGGGGAAATCACAAGCAACCTACCCAGCCTTATATGAAGTAATACTGGTAATGTACACATTAATTAAATATAATCCAATAATGTAATGGACATTATTTGAAATCAGCCATTTAACAAAAAAAAAAGAAGAGTACTTTTAGTTTTAGTATTTGAAGATGTTTTGATGTAAATACTTAATACTTAAGTAAAATTTTGAATGTGACTTTTACTTGTAACAGAGTAAATATACAAAGTAGTACTTCTACTTTAAATATCTGAGAAGCCTACTTCTTGCACCACTGGTGTAGTATGACCACCTTTAGCACCACGTGACAAAGCTGAATTAATTCAGATATTATTTTCATTATGCACACTTAAAACTTTTCGCCTTTCTTAACTGTTCTTGGTCTTGGTCAAGTCTTGAACCAGATCAAATTTGGTCAACTAGGCTGTGTGTACCACCATCAACATATTGCATTGACTGTTGCAAAAACGTTTTTATATTTATAAATTAACCATATTAATGCATGCCTTCTCCATCAGTCAGTCTGCATAGAAAATATCCAAATGAGAGTTACTTGTATATGAAGATACAAAAAAGCTGCAAATTCCTGAACAGACAAATCAGCTTAGTGACATGTTTTGGTGTAATTAAAACAATAAAGCAAGGAGGAAGGAAGTTCGAGAAGTTTACTTTTTGGAGCCATAACTAATCACTTGTTAGAGAATGTGTGTTGTCTTTATTCTGTCTTTGGTACTTTAGAAACATTGGTAACTCAGTACAATTAAGTGTATATATTGGGTCTGTGTAGAAAAAGACTGGCAAACAGTTGTTGCTGCAAAGCCTCCAAAGTCAGACTTAGACACTTAAATCTAATTAAAGAATAGGAAGCTTCAGACTTGCGGTTCCATCCAACCTGTATCATCATCAGTGGCGCCCCCTGACATTTTTAATACAGGTGGCCAGAAGGGGTCCCTGAAAAACCAAAAGTCAAAACTAAATTTCAGGAAATCTATTACACTGTTGACATACTGTATATAGGCGAGTTGAAAAAAGTCAGTACGAGTTAAGTAATCACATACTGATGTACTGATATTTTACAGTTAATATTTTCTATCTGGGGCTGTATTCACAACTATTCTGAGAATACTCTCAGAGAGCTCCTAACTTAGCCTAAAAAATTATAGCAAGGAGTCCTATTTTAGGAGTGATTTCTGAAAGTTATCGGAGCGACTCTGAGCAAAGAAGGAACAGAGACTTTTATCTAAGTGAGGAGGTGTGGTTGACCCTGTTGTAAGGTATGATGTATTCTTTACCAGATGTGATTGGTTGTCCCTTTTGTCTTATCTTATCTTAGATATGAGCCAGTCTCTGAAACAATTGATCACAGACATCCCTGCACAATCTTATCTGTAGCACCTCATTTACTCAATGTGAGCAAGAATTTGGAGGATATTTCTTCTCCTTGTCTTTCTACCCCTTTATCCTCCCTACTCCTAATAGGTTTTCATCTTAGGAGCTCTTTTAAGGTCTAACATGCTTTGTGAAGGAACTTGTATTAAAATGAACTGCTTGGAAGCCAGAACAGGCATCTAATTGAGACAGACCTTTATTTTTTTTTTTTAAATGTGTAGCCACATTTGGCTAGTAAAAAGGACATGGCATTTTATTGAGACTAGGCTTATGACTGAAGTTTTATGGTATACAGCTTTAATTTAAAGGAGTACATTCTCCACAGGGGGTCAGCGCTTGTATCGGGGTGGCTGTGGCCCCCCTCCTGGTATCACCACTGATGCAGTTGTCCCAAAATACACATTGAGTTAGGATTCTAAAAGAGCACTATACCGTACATACATCAGTCGAGGTGCTTGTTTAGAGTGTATAGTTTAACTGCTGATTATGGTTTAATATTGGATAAAAAGGTCAACCACTGTGTAAGATGGAGATAAATATATGACACTACATTAGTACATGTGTGTAATGTAAATGAATGTAGAAGAAATGACAACTGTGACAACGTCTGATCTTTTGCTCACCTTTTTATTTCATGATTAATATTCACATCACTGGTTAACAATGAATCACAATGAACATCTCTTTCATACCAAATATTCAGAATTGAAGGGGGGAGATGAGCTCTATCTAATAGGACAGATGCCTCTAATAACCAGCAGTTTGTTTGTTGTCTTCTGCATGCTCTTGCTATGGTGTTGTGCCCTACAGAATAATACAGCACACACTACAGTGGATCCACTACACGGTACTGAAAAGTAGACTCTTTGTCTGTTTTTTAATCTGCTTATTTTTGATATTGATTAATAACCTATTAATAACAAAGCCTGACTAATAAGATCAATACAACATTTATCGTCTACAAAGTGATACAGAGTTCTAGTTTTGTGCTCTCCTTGATAAATAAACTGTAGGAATATTGATTTTACTGCACCACCATCAGGTAGATGCTGTTTATGTGGTAGAGGACACAAGTAGAGAAAGCTACTTTTCAGTGCTGTGATGCTGACAAGCCTCTGTAGGTGGGAGACACAGCTAGGGGCTCCAGGTGCATATCTACCAACACTCCCTTTTATTCTTGGTAACCTTTTTCCCAATTACATTTCAGGCAATTAGCCGTCTCTCTTAGGACAGTTCAAATTCAAACCTGCTGTATGTTTGAGCTCAGTATTCATCGATTTATCCTGCACTTTTTAATTGTGCAAATTTGTCTGAAATTGTCTTTTATCTTCAGCCTTTGTTATTCAAACTGAGAAGATAACTTGGTTCAAGACATCCTTTAATTCAGTCCTGTGTTGGTAGGTATGTCAAGGTGTCTAAGTAGGAGCTGTCTAATACAACATTACATTCTAACACATGCCAAAAGACTAAGTCTGGTTAATCTAACAGGAGGGGAGGTGACGATAGGCGAGAGAAAGGGCTGAGCAGTGTGTGTCAGGTGTTACATGTACAGTAGTGCATTTCAAACCAAAGTGGAAATCAATTAAATTGAGTCTTTCTGTTTTAATCAACCAAAGTTGGCCAACCAATCCTGAAGTGTGTTATTTTGTTTTCTGTGATTCCGGGTTTTCTGTCTGTAATGAAGTCATACTGTATATCTGACCATACCAAACACGACACACACTGCCTCCCTTCCTGCCTGTCAATTTGAATCCAGTAAGTAGTGTTTCCATATGTGATCTATCTTCCAAAACAGAACAGAGACAAACCTCATACATGTATTCATAATCTTGCATCTTTAATACATTTTAAAAACATTCTTGAAACTTCAGCAGCCCTTTTCTTGGCGGAAAAAAAGGCAGACTCTGAAAAAAGGAAAAAGTACACTTTTCCTTTCTTATGCTTTCAATCTTATAATAATACCATTATTAACCTAACAGGTTTATGAACGTGAAAGCTTATCTGTCAACATCCACAACACCCTGTTAAGAAGTACGATTTTTTTTCTTTCTTTTTTTGTTTGATTTAATTTATTTGAGTTACTTCTGGAGTGATAAAAACAAGGTGGAAACTATATACAAGGGACAGTGTGAGATACTAGTGGAAGGGAGGTGTTCAAGCGCTGTAACTGGGGATTCAAACAGTTGTGAAAGGACATCAGAGTGAATCTGGTTATTACCTTTTGTCCAAGCTGCAAGGTGGCAACGTTAACTGTATTTCACAAATAACCATACTGGTTACCACTGAGCAGTAAAAGCATACATCTAGACTTAAACCTAATCATATCCTCTAAAATTATATTAAACATTAACTTAAAGGTGCAGTATGCGACTCTGGGGAAAGTTAGTTGATTGTTGAGTCTCATTTCCAGGTCATCAAATACCAACACTTTGTGTTGGTAGTCGGACTAAACTACCAAACCAAATTGCGCTTGACAGCTTTGAATGAGACTCAGCAATCAGCAATTTTTCTCTAGAATCACATACTGCACCTTTAAAGGGATAAAGTGGCCCATTGCTCTTCTTACTGAATATCTAATTACCTCTTTTGGAAACGTCATGTGCTATCACTATAGCATACAGTAGGTAAAGTTTAGCCTGGTTCATACTAGACTTTGGAGGCAAGGCCAATATTGATTTTTAAAAATGTTTTTAAGATGTAGTAGACTGGTATTCATTTTTTGTAGATAAATACATAACAAACTTCTTTTTTTTTTTATAAAGATCCTTTGGGTCATTGTGGCCAAGATTTGCACTCAGCAGGACATATTAGAGTTGAAAAATAATAATAATCTACATAATGCCATCACTGCTACTAAAGACCTAAAAGGCATCTTTGTCATTTATGCAAAGCTATTTGTTGTTACTTTTGAGCTGACCAATGCACTGACACCAAATGACGGATCTGCTTTAAGCTAATACTGTCCAAAATTGACCAGATTCTAATGTAAAGTCACAATATAGCTTCCAACACAGAAACTAAAGATTCACCATTATCTTGCTTCAGTTTCAAGAGCTGACCATGCCCACATGACATCCCCTATGTCATTTACTCTCTCCTGTCTATGTACTGTATCTAATAAAGGCACAAATGCCTTTCCAAAATACTTCAGATATAATTACATAGCCATATGTGAAGTAAGCGTCATGGAACTATATACAAGGAAAAAGAATAATAGAATTTCTAAATGGAGAAACACTGATCTACAAAGTGTGAAAACTTCTGTATCATAAGTTGGAAGTTGTGTTTTTTTTTAAAATTCACTATGATTTTGGGCTCGGCAATATATCGATCTTATATCGATATCGTGATATGAAGCTAGATATTGTCTTAGATTTTTTTTTAACTTTATGGCCTGTAGATTCATAAGTGTAAAACAAAATTACAATCTTTATCATTATCTACTGTCATTTCTGGCTGTCTGGCTGATGCCACTCACTTCCTGTGTAAAGTGCAGCATTCTGATCAAACCCTACTGTCTGTTTTACAGGCGACGGGATAATTTATCAGGTCTGAGTGCTTCTGTTTAAAATAACTAACCATAGAGTGCTGCAACTGCTGCAAGTTCTCATTTACACTGTTTTAGGATACTGACCAGTGGTGTAGTGGGGGGTATACTCTCTGGCTGTTTACAGTATACCCATCTACTAGCCATACAGTACAGCCATTGGAATATATAGGACAGTATACCCACTTCCTCCTCAGTGACCTACCTATCTACCTACTCATACACCCACCTCACCGACTACCACTACACTACTGATAATGATAATCATTTATTATTACTTAACATGTTGCATGCTAATGGTGTCAAATCTATTCATGACTTAACGTTCTACCAGGGCAAGCTTTGATGCTAGTCCTCTTAAAACATATCAAATACAGTCAGGCTTCTATAACTGGCTGTAAACTGACACCTGCCCACTGGGGAGACATGTTTTTGTAGCTTGGTCAGAAAGTAATAACCAGTGAATGCTGACAGGAACAACATGAGGGCAGACTGGAGAGTCGAGTGTTAAACCATCATAGCCAATAGCACAACACTGATGACCAAAGGTCCACTAAAACCCACTAAGCTGACCAAGATAAAGGGGCACCGATGTGTTGATCGAAATACACAACATAAGATCATCCCGTAACACACTCTTACACTGAGCTTCCAACACACAAGACTACAACTTCTTCCTCTGTTATATCCACAAACCACTGTCTATACCTATCAAAGTGCTTTCATCCCTTTGTTCTTCTATTCCTGAAGAAAGATTCACATTGTCGTTATCACATATGATCCACACACAAGTCATGTATCATGTTTCACTTTTAGGCAACTCATGGGAATGATTTGGAAAGAACGGTACAATATTAAATATGCTTATATGGTGCTTTTAGTTGCCTAGTCTTCATTGTTGACTATTTGACCACTTGCTCTTTGAATATCATAACTTCATCTAACTACCAAGACTGTTTTGCTCCCGAAAGCACACATGTACAGTACACAGCTGACAATGTTTTACCAATATACAGTAAAGCAACTTTTATATCACTTCAGTGCATCAAGAAAAGAACAAGACTGTGTTCAAAGTGCACGAGACTTTGGAGTTTTAAGGGGAACTGTACAGAATTAATATGACTTTGATAGTATTTAGTGTTCCAGATACAATAATATAGCGTGGCCATCAAAACTAGTTTAAATGAGAACAGTATCTAAGTTGACTGAAGTTTCTCTAATGGTGTAATGGTCTCTAATGGTGATGTAAGGTTTCTCAGTCAGCCTTTGTTAAGTCTCAGAGCCAGACTATCAGTGTTCTCGAGGCTAAGCAGCACTCTCTACAGGATGGAGGCAGTAGTAACACTTCACACATCTGACAACTACGGCAACAGCCCACAAACAAGTCACTAAGCCTTCAAAGTTTGAGCGAAGACCATCCCAGCCTATAATGCACAATGCATAGAATTACAGTGAGTAGATAGGGCCTTCTCCATTAAGACGACTGTTTCTACTCATTTTTTTTCAGGTGGGACACATAACAATGCTTTAGGTCTGTAAATCAAAGTCACATCACAGTGTTTTTTAAAGTGAATCTAAAATTTAGTTGATTTCCTAAATTACTACAAACAAATTAAAAAAAAGATTTAAGTCCAAACTAGACCGTTTAAGACATTTAACAATTGTGGAAACTGAGAAAACGAATGTTCCCTTTACTTTTGACAAATTTCTAATCAAAATTGATCAGATTTTCTTTCTATCTGAATGTGATACCACCATTTTAATGAAAAAAAAAAAAAAATTCACAATGTCAAATATGGATCTCTACTATACAAGTACAGATTTGTTCACAACTTCAAACACCACTGGATGGTCCCAGCTACAGTAATTGCAGGCCGTTCTTGGTTCTGCCTTGCTGAAATACTGCTGCATTCATGGCATTTTGGAGCTGGGCAGTTCCTGCTGTCCAGTGTAGAAAAAAAAGATTTTTTTTTTTAAACTTTGAGAGTTTTAATGTTTTCTTTATTCAGTGATATCCTACACACGCACACGCACACACACACACACAAAAGACAAATTGCTCAACAAAAATGTCAAAAAAGAAAAAAAACAATTACTTTCATCTATTTACACTACAGATGTTGAGTAAAATATATGCCAGAGACACTAGGTAACTAGAAACCTCAAATGGTTTGGTAGTACTGTAGCTCTTAGTAGTTTCAATCTACGAGACAGTGTCGTAAATAAATCAGTTACTAAAAGGTTGCAAAGAAAACGCCAACTTCAATACTTGCCATGAATGTAACATTATTCCCTTTAATTGACACGTCTTACCTACGTCTAACTACACGTTACTAACTTCTGCAGTCGCTCTCCATCTCGTGTCATGTGTATCGGCGGGTAACAGGAGGCGTTCCCAACTAAGATCACTGTATTGCTGTCAGAGAGTTGGAGCGAAACACGGGACGAGGAAACAGACAAGGAGGAGGCTGGGGTGAGGTGAGCCTATGATGAAAATGTCAGACAATGACTATGATAGGAACAACACACCGACACAGCTCATCATTGTTTTAACAATATCAGCATAGACCACCAAAGTACAATAAAGAGTTGGTTTCATTAACAAACAAATGCCTCTATGAACAGCATACTGTATTTATTTTAGGGTGCTTATTTGTGTTTGTGTGTATTATATTGTATGTATATGTGATTTCTGTTTGTGTGTGTGTGTGTGTGTGTGTGTGTGTATGCATGCACACCAACAAGCATGTGTGTGCTTTCCTGTGTATATCTGTGCTTGTGTGTAAGTGTGCGAAGAAAGTTAGCAGGTCTCACAGAGAGGATTCTAAGACGCACCGGCTAGTGGGAGGACTTAAAAGAGGGCGTGGCTCTGCAGCCCCACCCCCTCTCCACTGGGGTGAACCACATGACCAGGAAGTACCACATGCGCGAGAGTAAGAAGGCGCTGTCTGTCTGTTTGTCTGTCTTTAATAGCCATATGTGAACTGTATACATCAGACACAGCTCAGGGTGACTGCTGGGGTCTCTAACAGGAGAGTCTATATGTGTATGACTGGGACTAAAGAATGTATGGGAGGTCTGGGGTCAAGCAATCAGACTGTATGGGAACCAATGAGTTCTAGTGCAGGAGAACAGGGTTGCATGTGATGTTTAGAAACAAGCCTTATTGAGAAGACTAAAGTAAACTGAGCTTATTTAAAGATAAAGGTTAAGGGTCTGTAAGTCTTACACTGAGGGCTGCAGTCCTGAAACACCCAGAGTAGTTTGTGGGGTTGTGTTAGACCGCGTGACCACAACTGATCAAATAAGTGTCAAAGGTTCAGCTTCATAAGCAGGATATGAACAGTTAAGTAGTGCTTTAACACTCATTATCCCCAGAGGTGGGCAATATAATCTAGAGACCTGTGTATACCCTGATGTTATACCATAAAGGTATTGGGTTGCAGGAAGACCAGCAGCCACTTTGTGGAAGCTAATAGGAATCCACAAGAAGAATAAAAAATATTGTGTTGTGGTGAATTACGGCCCGGTCACGCCAGAAAGTGGCATGGTGGAATTTATTTGTGCTTTTTTCCAAATTATGTGGTTTCAGCAGCTTGGGCCTTGTTCAGACTGATAGCCCAAACTGTGTTTTTGGTATATCCAGAACAACTTTAGGAAGACTAGACAACAAAAAAACCCATGACCAACCCACATTAGGAGGTGGTTTAAATTCCAGTCAGATTTCTACTGCTGCATCTTAGTCCAGATGCTCTGGCCACTCTAAGTGTCCTTGAACACAACACACAATGACGACCTCAAATCTTGAGGTGCTGAGCAGATCCATGCTGATACCTTGTTTCTCACACTTCTGTGCTGAAAAGCCGCGTCACCAGCGTAGCTACGTTACTGACACCTACGTTGTTACCACAGCAACCCATGCAGCTAGGTTGGTGATGTCTGGACACACAAATCCGATCTGAGTACTTGCAAATAACAGTGCGGACAGTCTGTCTTAAAGATCTGATTTGAGAAACAAATCTGAGCAGTCTGAATGTAGCCTTGGTGACGCAGGAACTAGTCGGCTAGTTGGTAAATGAATCTAGCTGGTGAGCTAACCGCTAAGACTCTAACAAGCAGAGAACTTTTTCAGTAACAACAGATCCCTGATTTTCCTCTTTTTCTCTGTAATGTACAGTTTACTCCCCCCTGGCAAATCAGCATGTCAAAGTTCACTAACTTGAACTTGTGATTTGAAAAATGTTCACGGTTTTACTTCTGCCGCATGAGCGAAATCACTGATTATGGCCATTTCATTGCAACAAATGAATTTTGCAGTGAAATCTTGCCATTTCAAGCGCTGGCGTGACCGGGTCTTTCATCAGCAGCCCATGACATGGTGGATGACGCCGTCCACAATAAGGTAAGTGCTACAGGAAATATATGCTTTCATGTTGCTTGACTAAAAGGTGCAGGATCTAGCAGATTAACTCTACGGTTAACACTTATCATGAAGGGTTAATACACCTTCATCTTAAATTTCTATCTCTTCTTCAAGGTTAAATGAACTTATTTGGCATGAAGATCAAATGCCTGTGTTCAGTGCCAAAACCTTTTTAAGCCAAGGCTACCCAGAGAAGCCACAGAGCTCCCCCGTCACTTAACGCCTACCTTTCCTGATGATTATCATGCTTTGATCACATCATTACATGTTCCCGATTGTAATAAAATTCGTCTGAACTGTACTGTCAATAAATGCATCTTTTCTTGAACATAGCACAGGAATTGTCAGACATCCTGAATGCTTCTGCACTGGTTTTAATCTCTATCTTCAGATCTATTTCTATTCTTTAGTTCTATTTCCAAACGTCTCCAATTGTATCCTGTCTACTCTACGTAAGCCCCTGTCCTCTGCACCGATCACTGCTAACGATGAGCATCATGATATCAATAATCCAGAGATAAAGAGAGGCATTATTGTAATCAATTTCGGTGAGACACTGGTGCACTGATATCAAGAGATATAATGGGAGATAATGTTTGATGAGTGAGCTGTAGAATTACCTACAATGTGACAACGTGCAGTGCTGTAGATACTGTAAATCTGGAAATAATTGCTGGCTGGCTGGGAGGCTGGAATGTGTTGATTTAAAGCAGACCTGACAGTATTTGCCCTGCTGCTGACCGGTAACAGTCCCTCAGCTGGTGAGTGTGGTCTGAGGCTAAGTGGACATGGACTGGGAATGGAGATGGGGTAAATATTAGCATTAGCATAAGTCTGCTAACATGGTTTTAAGATCAAAGTGGTTTTGGATTGTAAAAGCCAGCAGGAGGGACCATAGATTAGACTTAGAAACTAAGCTCTAAGGGTGTTTGTTCACTAAGCATGTTAAAACAGTAATTATATTCATAAGTGGAAATACTCTAAAACTGGCAATGCTCAGTATACTTCCATACAGCATTAGCTACTGTAGTGGCTTTATTGCATTGGTGTCGTTAAATTTGGGATCTGACATTGAAGTCTTCTAAATCAGTGCTCACAAGGGAGTTTTAGGAGTTGAGAAGCTGGTGGAATCCCACACACAAACACAGACAAACAGCAAGTGCTCTTCTCTGTGGTAGGCAGGGTCAAAGGTCAACCGTTGAGAGGTCAAAGGTCAGGGCTGGTAGCAGGAAGCTGGCAGGCGGACCCCAGAAACACTGAGAGGCGATCGGTCAGTTCGGTGCTGCGGTGGGCGAGATGAAGGGCGGGGCCAAAGGGAAGTGACTGCGCCGTGGTAGGTTGGTTGGTCGGTTGATTGGCAGGTCGGCGAGCGCCATGCGTGTCCCACCAAAATCTACAGGACACTGGGACTCAATCTGTTGAGGGGAAGAAATGAGGGAGTAGCCAAATGAAAATGAAAAAAGAGAAGAAAAGATGAGAGAAGTGAAAGTCAGACAGAGTTTCAATTCTACCAACCAGATGGTCTTTTATTTTACCAGCTGTGGTGCAGGTTCATATGAATTATGAGCCAAATTATAAAGCATTACTGTTTTTTATTGTATTAGCACAACAGCCATCCATCAATTAGGCAAGTTTGGCAACCACATCGGGGGCAGAAGTCTGATCCCTCTGAACTCAGAGAGTCTGGAGGCCATCTGCAGTGCCAGAGATTAATTTATCCACTAAGACTGTCTCATCTTTAGTCTGTACGTCTCTGCATAATTTCATTTAGTCACAAAGTGTCTGCTATTTTTACCATCCCACTCCATCAGACATGTAGCAGAGAGCACGTATGCACACACAGGTTAGGGTTACAACATCTACCCACTGTCAGTTGTTTCTGCAATTGACCGTTTGCTTAATCCATCAACAGTGATTGTCCAATCATAGCTTAACAACCGTAACTAGGCATGTCAGGTCAAGCTTTGGATTTCATGTTATTCCTCTGATCTTAGACAGTCCAAAAATATCAATAAACATGAACAACTCTCTCCCAAATCCAAAAACCTAGTGTGCTAAAACTCTCGCTGCTCCATAGACAATGAATTGGAAAAGAGATTACAGATGACACTGAGAGCACCCAGGGGAATACATTTTCTGTTTCAGTACTAAGGACACTACAATAGAATAAAGCTCTTTTGGGTATAAAAAAGAAAACAAACATTCTGTGGGTCCACTAATCAGGCTCCTATTCATTGTCTATGGAGCAGCTTCAGATTTCATACCCTATGATATCACAAGTTTGACACTTACTCCTCTGATGTCTAGCTTTGACAATGAATAGCTCATGTTCACAATTACTGATTGAACTTTTGTAGGCCATAGAAATAACATACTGTAGTTCCTAATTTAAGCGGTGCTCTCCCTTAATGCATGCAATTGATCTGTGAGCTTCCTGGGTTGCTAAACCAGGGCATACCGGCTAGAAATGCTGTGCTAGGCTAGAAACGCCTAGTCAAAATGCATTAATTCTCAATAATTTATTGGTTATAGGTCGAGGTTCAGTTAAGATGGTGTCTGGATATGGATCCAGACTGCGGTCCACCAATGGGACACATTTTGGTCATTTTGCTAACAAGCAGGATGTTTCCCTCCTCATCCCCCTCAAATATCTACTGCACATACCCTCTGTGTTGGTTGTCCAACTATGTTTTTCTATAGTAAGCTTTCTAATCTTCCAAACATTTTGTAAGAACAAATAACATTTCAAATGCATTTATATTAATAATACTGTACTATAATACTTGCTCTACCATACAGTACAAGAACAATGCTGCTACTTATTTCCGTGCCTTATAAATGGATCATCAGCTGGTGACAGCTGGTGGATATTTTGCTCTAGCCTTCTAGTCTTTTGACATACTATTATGTACGTAGCCATTATGTGCATATCTGACATTTAACAGGCTTATTGTTAAAAAAAAAAAGTGATTAGGAAACATTAAAAAGTCAGCAGGAGACAGAGTTTAAGCATTAGCTTACACTTGCAACAGTTGTCATTTCGGCCAACTAATCTATGTTTGTCAGCTCTAAATACGAAGCTCGCTTTTGTTTACTTCTGTCTGAAATCAAAGAGCCATTGTTCCAAAAATTACTGAGAATTTAAAGTGGCAAATCTGCCTGCGTTAACAATGGGAAGTCTGACAAGTGTTGACAAGTCGGCTTGTCAAATGGTAGGTTGGCTTCAATCAAAGACGAGCACTAAAGTGCTTTTAAAACTGATGGTGTGTGTGTGTGTGTGTGTGTGTTTACACCCACTTGTCTCAGTGATGCGTTTGTCTATGCTAAGGGGCTCCCTCAGTCCGTCTCCCCCAAAAGGAGTAGGTGTGGGCTCCTTCACCCCATTCTCCTTAGCAACACCTCCTGGTGCTGTTGCCTTAGCAACACCCGCTGGTCCTGTTGGGGGTGAAGAAGACTTCTCCTCTGTTTTCTCCTCCTGTAACCAAATATAAACACACAAGGGCAGACACAGACACACACACACAAAGAACACTAAGTTTTTTATATAGTGACTATTTCATGCTACCACACCATCTTGTGGTGCCAGCCAGTAAAAGCACAGTGAGTCAGCAGAAGCAGAGACATTAACTCTCTAAATAAGTGATTGCGTATAAGTTTGACCTTGTGTCCGTTGGTCTGTTCGTTGCCTGGCCCAACGTTGTCCATGGATCCAATCTTAGATTTAGTTTTAATGTTTTGCTTATGGGACTCAATTTTCACATCACCTCCACCTGAGGTAATAAAGACGGTTTGTATGAGAACAAAAAGAGCTCAAATAAAATCATGAAATAAATAAAATAGAGGAGAACAAAAGTCCGACCTGGCTTATGTTTGATGTTGTCCTTTGAGCCACATTTGGACGTCACCTTGCTCACATCAACCTTCTTATTCAGGATCTGCACCTGGGGAGAAGGAAAGATCATAATGTAGCGTCTTTTTACTAACTCATAAAGACGCCACATCCAGGACAATGCAGCCTATACTTCAGCGTCCACTCTATCCAGTCTGGAAAATCAGTCATCCATTATCACCTGGTGCATTTATAGAGAGGATGACATTCTGTACAAGATAATAGTGTATGTGGGAACATGGGTACAGCACAGCAAATGCTGGACTACATGCTTCATTTTCTACTTTGACCTGTTTTATTGTCATTAAGGTGCCTTTTTGTTTTGTTGGGCTGGTAAACGATCCTTCATTTATGCATTTAACTAATAACAGGCTCTAATTGGAGGATGGCAGTTATCAGACCGTCGCCACATCATCAGAGTCTTTGTTCAGTATAATGAGCAGTAATCTGACAGCACCTGGCACAGATGGATTTTGAGAGTCGGTGACCTGCTTGACAGTGTGTGATAAGATCAGTCATATTTACATAGGCTATTTGATGACAGACAGGAGGACCAACAGTCAACGACTGTGACCCTTAGTGCTGTTAAAATTTTATTAGCAAACAAACCATGATTAGTTCTGATTGCCAGATTGACATCAGAGCCCTCCCTCATTAGAGACTGCTTGACAGCTTCAAATATTAATGACCTGATTTAATAATACAAACAAATATTTGAATTTTTAACGGCTAATTTAAATATTCATGATGCCACTTCAGACTGAGGAAACACACCAGTGACTTCAGCAAATACAGAAAATTTGAATATTGGTGTCAGTTTATAATGTGTTTAGCCTTCTGCAGCACAAACCCATGAGATATTGTATAGTACCCTTGTGCTGTAGTATTAACACCTTATAGGACTGTATTTGCCTACTCTATGTACCCTTACAATAGAAGGCTATTTTATACACAGTATGGAGCAAATGTATAGAGCTTGTGTATATGTTTATCCACTTTAAGCAAGTTTCTTAAGTACTCTCCTTTTATCTCACTTTTACATGTGTTCTTAATGTGTTAATTATACATGATATTATACATAATTATTTATATGTAAAACAACAGCACATAAATAAGTATACAGCACCTAAAGCAATTAAGACAGGTAAAAAAATAGACAAGACAAAGTAAAGATAAAAATAAACATCTAAATAAGAATAAAAGTACAATGGTTGAGAGGTATTGGTGGGATCAATCGTTGAGGCAGTGACTTTTTTTTACTGATCAGCCACAACATTAAAACCACTGACAGATGAAGTGAATAACACTGATCATCTTGTTACAATGCAGTGTCCTGGGAAACCTTGGGTCCTGGCATTCGTGTGGATGCCACTTGAAACGCTCCACCCACCCAAACACCGTTGCAGGCAATGGCACTCCCGGAAGACAGTGGCCTCCCAGGAGGACATCGCACCATGCTACCCTGCAAAGGCTGCTCAATAATGGCCCGAGGAATGTGACAAAGAGCTCAAGGCATCCTGTACTTGGTCTGCAACAGTGTTTGGATGGGGGGGGTGCATGTGAGTGGCATCCACATGAATGCCAGAACCCAAGGCTTCCCAGCAGAACATTACATTGTCACCTGACACTGGTTTTAATGTTGTGGCTAATCGCTGTATTTTCACATGACAAACATGACATTGAAACTGAGCAGTAGCTGAGCTGTGTGCTGGGTTCAGCCCACAGCTTTATTTCATATCACTACTTGGACATGATCCATTTCCACTATACCCTTTTGCATTTGGTTTAATTGATCTGAGACAGCAAAGTGGTGACTGTGAGGGCAGCAGATGGAATATGATAGTGCAGCAGGTGTTTAGAGCAGATGGGAACAACATCTGGAAGGGGGTGCAGAAGGACCTGTAGTCAGTTTACTTTGAGTGAAACCAATCCAACATGCAAACAGAGGGAGCCATAAATGTGCTGATTACAGTGCACTCATTTTTTGTTAGTTTGAAAATATTTACTGAGTAAATACAGCCCAATCAGGTGTAAGAGGCATAATATGCATCCAGCCATGGTGAATGAAATTCACATTTACCAAAAACAGTAATTCCTAATCAGTTTTGTGGCTGGGATAAAAAGAAGATTCTCAATAGGTCACACTTTTGAGCAAGACAGCCTGAATGAGGCTGAATTAGCATAAATAAGAAATGCATCCACCCTAACCAGAGTCTCCCTCCAGCTCCAGCAGTACTTACATTGCCACCTCCAGGGACATGTTTGATATTGTCCTTGGAGCCACAGCGAGACGTGACATGGCTGAAGTCCAGCTTTTTGTGCACTATCTGAACCTAAAGACAGGCAGGCAGACAGACACACAGACAAGCAGGAAAGTGAGGAGGGAGGGTGGAAAAGAAAGAAAGAAAGACAGAAAGAAAAGAAAAGAAAGGAAGGAAGGAAAGTAGAAAGGAAAAAAGGGATGACAGGCAGACAGACAAGAGCAGCAGAGAAGAGCAGATCAGCTGGCAGCTTCAGTCAACAGGAAACAGAGTAGCCTTGCTCTGTAAGTATGGAAGAGGTTCTGTCATTCAAATCAAATGATTCCTCCTACACAGGTTCAATGATTATCTGGGTGATGTGATAGCTTTATCAGCACATGGCACTGTAAAATGGTTTTGGGACATTATGCAACAAAATCACTGTGGTTCAAAAAGAGGGTGCAGCTCATTTGACTGATTCTTCAAAGAAATGTTTGTAAAGTCTTACAAAAATCAGTGCTGAAATATGAATAGATGAGGATACTGACTGAATAACAACAGAGCGCTTCCATAAACAGCATGAATTAAAACTGATCAAGCACAGGACAAACACTCAAGGGGAAACAGAGCACATGCAACAGAACATTACATAGGACACTTGGTGATTTTGTGTTAAAACATGCTGTTCTAAGCAGAGAAGCAACTGCAAGCGACTAATACAGGGGTGTGGGAGACAAAAGATTTTCCTTTCAGGTCATGGAGCGTTCTGCATAAACCTATGAGCCTGTTGTTCTGCCCTGATTAATGACTGATGCACAAACTCTAAGTCCATGTTGCATGGTTGGGTTGGCCAGGATGTCTGGATTTTCTCAAAGCAACACACAGATTTAGAGAGTTCAGTGCAATGGTCAGCCCAAATATTAAGTGATAAGCAAAATAACTTGCGGCATGTGTTGAATGCGATTTCTTTGATATTTTTGATTTTCAACTCTGTCTGTAGGCAGGGTTTATAATTTTGCAGAGAGGGTAATAACACAAAGACACCAAAAAGAGCCAGGAAACAAAACAAACAAACAAACCAAATAAACCGATAAACATAACGCAACATAAATGATTGAGCAAATAAATAAATATTTTTAAAAAATAATTAAACACATAAATAAGTTTCAAAGGGACACCATAAATACAACAAATACAAAAAGGACAAATCAAGTGATCAGTAGGATTAAAAAGACCAGCAGTGCCACTGCACTGGAGATACATGTGAATTGGTGTCTGTGTTTTCACAGCAAGAGATCTGAAGCATGAATAGTTGAATATTTGTATCCAGATCCAAGTCTGTATCTCAGTCACTGCTAAGTGTCTCTGATGCCATGATGTTAGTTATGGATGGATTAGTGGATGGGCCTACGGGGCACAGGGGGTCCTAAGGTGTCAGAAGCCCCCCCGGCCTACACCTGCAAAATGTCACTCAGATGAAAATGTACTGAGCAGGATGAGACTCAAAATGACCACAAAGTCACACACAAAGACAAAAAAAGAAACTAAATGACTGAAAATAAGAAATAAAATTACTACAAAGAGACATAAAACCAAAATATAAACAAAATGACAACAGAGGCACAAAATAAAATAAACCAAAAGACTACAAAGAGACACAAAATGACCCAAAAAAGAAACAAAATGACTACAAAGAGAAACAAACAACCGCAAAGACACACAAAACCACAAATAGATGCATACGGACTGAGAGATGCACAACAGCAACAACAAAAAAGAGGTCAAACCAAAAGTCAATGTGTCTTCCTCCTGTGTGGGAGAGGTTGTGGGGTCTTCTGCATAGCTGTGCCCAGGGGCCCATTGTCTCATAATGTGCCTATGATGTTAGTAGGTACAAGCTTGTAGTTCATCACTTTTATTGCAGAGACTGGGCATTAGGCAGACTAACAGAAGACAGAGGATACTCCTCTCCGTTTACTTTGCTTGTTGCAATGATCTCCTCGTCCCAAACTAGACAGTAAAAACAGTGAGCCATGAGACCTGGTAAAGGTGTGTCTCACTTAAGAATAAATTTTAGCTGTATTGCCAGATTGGACTCGACCCCAACAAAGGGAGTTTAACCATTTTCAGGACACATGAAACACTGGCAACTGTAAAAACAAGCGCAGTTATCCTTAATCTCACTTGTAAAATAATGCTTGTTGCTTGCCACTCAACATAATGCACAATGAACAGTCTGCTGCATTGAAACTATCAACCTACCAGGGATTTAAATCTCTCAATTCTCCGCCCCTAATGCCTATTTCAACTGTTCATTTTCTAACAATCGTGATGTATTGCTTTAATCAAGCAGGCTCACATTTATGCATTGGTCAGTTGTTTGTGTTCTACCACTGAGGAATTAAAGGGACCCCCACCCCCCCACCCCCCTTCTCTCTGCCACAACATAACTCCTGCTCATTGTGTTGTGATATCAGTTTCATTGCCTCTTTGGTTGTATTGTAAAAAAGCCTTGCAGCAGACTTCTGACGCCATCCTCTATTCTCTGTGTCTCTGTCTTAGCCCCTTTCTCCAGGATGAAAATGGCATGATGACGCAGGTGGCACCAGCAAAGGATGACTCACTGAGCAGTTAGCACACGTACGCATGAGCGTGTGCGCACACACACTCACACACACACACACACACACACACACACACACACAAAGCTCAGTAGCCTCTAAACAGAGTCTAAGTTTTCCTCTATCTATTTTATTACACCTGTAGTAGTAGTTGGTTCGTCATGTCTCCTGAATTTTAGTAAGGAATGTTGCTAACGCAAAAGAGGGGCACTGCAGGATGCTGAAAATGTTTCCCATTATTGCCCCAAGTGTAGGAAAAGGACTAAGTGAAACTAAACCAGGGAAAGGTGATCATACTTCATGGAGTACCTCATGACTGAAGACATACAGTCATTTTACTGGTGAGATCCTTCTGAGGATGACTTTTGTGTCTTTGTGCCTTGTATTCTCTCCATCTGTGCAAACCATCTATAACCATTTATGTGAACCTACTGTTGCACTGTCATCCTTGCAATGTCCTGTAACGTTGGTGCAGTGGACAAATCTGTAACTAGCACGCAAGAAGTGAACGAAACCAGGAAAAGCCGTTCTTTTCTTGTTTGTTTGTTAACACTTCCAACAATGCTATTTGTGTATTATTTGTGTCTTGCACTGAGCCACACACAGCCACTGAGCCTGCGTACCACAATGTTTCAAATTTCATGACTTATCTGTGGGGGTTTGCAGTGGTGTTTGCAAGAGCGTGTAGACTGGCACAAAAGGCATGAGGCCATTTCTGTGTTATACAGTGACATCTGTGGGAGTTGCCTTTAGTCGCACTAAAATCAATGTACACTGGTAGTCAGGCCAAGGTGAACAAAAACACTTCAACACACTGTGACTGACAATATGATGAGCAACCTGGAGCCCTACAGGGTTCTGTCACAATTCCCGTTCACCCTCTACATGTTGGACTCTAAGTCCTGCCAAATGCAGAAGTTCTTTGATAACTCGCAATTGTGGGCTGCATCAGCAAGAGGATGGAGGCTAAGTGCTGTGGACATCATTGAGTGGTGTGAACTTAACCACCTGCATGACAGGTCGAAGGAGTTATTGGACAACAAGCTGGACTTGGCTAAGAACACAGACAATGTGTTTAAGATGGGCCAGAGCCAACCATGCTGAGGATGTTCTAACAGTCTGTGGTAGCCATTGCTGTTGTCTCTGCTGTGGTGTGCTGGGGCAGCAGGGTGAGGGCAGTTGCCAACAGAATCAACAATCCAAACTGGCTCTGTCCTGGGGGTGAAGCTTGATTCATTGCTGGTGGTGTCAGGGAGGATGCTGGACAATGACTCTCATCCTCTCCACCATGTGATGGTCACACAGGAGCACCTTCAGCCTAGTCTGTTACCACCACGTTACAATGCCACAATAGAGGCCTTTCTTCCTGTTGCAATCAAACTTCACAACTCTACCTCAATACCTACCAAACTACCTAAGATCTACCTCATTCAGAGAGATGTAGCACCTTATTGTTATTTTATATTTATATCTGCACTCCTTCCTTCTTTGCACTGGAACTGCTGTGAAGCAATTTCTAGTTCTTTCTTTTCACAGCAGCTTCAATCAATTTATTTTGTACAAGTAGTAACATCATGTAAAATGCATCATCGATCCCCACTGGGGTGTCCTTTGAAAGTGTGGATATAAAGAGATGTAGATGATGATATTGTTAGAAAACAGGTTGTAGTTTGGCTGATGCCTTGAACAGTATATGAAGCTCAGTGGAGGTAAATGTTAGGATGTGATGGAAATGTAAATGGAAATGAGAGGAAATCATGGAGTGTAGATTGATCCTATGAAACCAAAGCTATCTGCTGCAGAATATACAAGAGGCACTTTTCAAGCAAAGGTAGAGCTAAGCTGTAAAAACGAATCAGAGCTTGAATTACAGAAGAGAAACTTGTTTTCTTATCTGTATGTAAAATGTCAAAAATTTTCACCTTTTTGTTCCAGGTTTAGTGACCTAAAAGAAGGGCAGCAACAAGAACATGATCCCTCACTGGCATACAAAAACTGCTTCTTGTGTATGATGGGATGGCTTGTCTCTGAATGTCTCTGTTTCAGTAAGTATTTCTGGGTACCACAAGATGCAGTAAAACCAGTGAAGTATCAAGGGCTCCCAGAACCACTTAGCTACGCCTCATAACGCTGCTGCTGTCTAGTCTGTACTGGGCTCTTTTCACATTTAAAAAAAAATAAAAATAAAAAATAGTACTAGTATTTGGAGCATCCTTAGTTATGGTATTCCTCCTTCAGTTTGATATGTTCCATATTTTATTGCGGTACCACAGTTGCCCACTGGGACAACTACCTCATGTCTACCTCTCCGGTAGGTAGGGCCCTGTTGTTCAAAATTGAATCTGTATCAGAATAGTTGGAATTGGGAAATCCCATGTTTTGCTATTCAGAATCACCCAATCTATCTTACTTTTGTGCTGGTTTGGATTGGCTTCCCCTGATCCAGATAGAAAGTTTTCAAGAGGACCAAATCTGGATAACCAGTGCTCTGAATGGGACCACATATCACTGTGTAGGCAGTCTGCCAACAAGCACACTGCAATTACCATTTATAGCTGTAAAGGCTGCCATGAGACTAAAAATGAGATCTTGGAGATTGTAACTTTAGATAATTTTTGTTTGATATTGACAGCTATCTAGGGAATTATTTATGGGGACAAAATCCTTTGTTTTCACTTTACTGTACTAACAGGCTTAATAGGTAGCCTAATGTCTACTTCATCATTACCTGTTGTATTAAATGCAAAATATAAATAAATGTACAATTTATAATAATAATTTAATACACTTTGTTCCTGAAATTCACCTGAAATCCAAGGTATACTGATCCTACTAAAAAGTTTTGAACAACACATACTGAAGGTTTGATCCAGAATTAAACCAAGGCTGGATTACATGATCTAAACACATTTAGAATCCCTTTTTCTCTCTTGAACAACACATTTTCAAGATTTGATCTTGAAATCAAATCCAATAGCTGAAATCTGATCAGATTACTCTTGAACAACTGGGCCCTGATGATACATTTAAAGTGACTGGCTCTAGGGAATATTAGGAAATGTAGGGAAATTCAAAATGCCAGTATTCTGTAATTACTGCTTGTTGCCACAGTGACTGTTTACCAAGGGCTACATGAAACAATATCCACAAAAAAATTGTTTAGATACATTTTGAGATTTATTTGCTCACATGAAAAGAGTGATGCTGGAAATGTTCTTTTCAGTCTCCCTTAAAAAACTGTTGTTTGGTAACAGTCAAAATGAAAGAACTATGGACTGATATTTACTAGTTATATTTATATATAACTAGAATAGGAGTATAGTATTTACTATAGTATATATTTATACTTTATATATAGTTTTTTTTTATTAGTTTTTTATGTAGGCTAGTGTTACCACCTGTAAACAGCAAGGGTGTGGTGTGTTGTGGATGGATGTAGAATGGGCAGTGTATGTGGTGGCTACAGAGAGAAGGTGGGAGGATGTGTGTGTGTGAGGTGTGAGGGTGTAGATGGTAGGGACTCACTCTGGCCTTGGCGGCAGGGGTGGAGGGGTCTGATGCCTTGTTGTTCGGGGTGGAGGAGACCTGGGGAAGACAACCACCCCCTTGGTCAATACAACCTCCAACCAACCACACGCCACAACACAACGGGTCGGAAGAGCAGGTGGAGGGGTGGGGACATGGGAACTGGTGGGGTTAGCAGCTGGACCAATCAGATGATTGTATAGGTTGTTACAGCCAATTAAAAGGGAAGCGTATGATTGTGTGAGAAATAAGAGCATGGTTAAAAAAGAAGCAAAGTGAACTGAGCTATATAATCAAATTTACTTGCCAAATGTGTGGGTGTATGAATCACTGTAAATGATTGATAGTGGTAGCACTAATTAGATGTAATTATGGGCCAATCAAATGGGAGGATAATAAACAAATATGTGTACATATGTTTGTAGCACTGCCAATCAGATGCACTGTATCAGATGGGAAATGGCAAATGAAAGTGAACTGGAGCAGATGGACCACTTTTCAAAACATGACAAAAAATTACAGTAGATTAGTACCAATACATTACAGTTTGTCAGTGACAAGAGTTGACCAAAAACAGCATGTAAAAAGAATAATTACACAACCAGAAAACAACAGTCAAATATCACATAACTGGAGTATGTAGTATTGTTCAGACAAACAACACCAGTACTATATTTTGGATGGAAAGGTTAATAGACCAATAAGCTCCTGTCAAATGGAAAATATTAAAATGCATAATAGACAAACCAATATTAGCATCACTGGAGACTGCATGAGTCAGTGCAACTTATTGTGATGCAGGGTGGCGATGTGTTTGTGTGTGTACAGTGGCTTCATTCTGACAGACTGACAAAAAGAGTAGGAGCATGTCTCTGAAAGGGAAGAGAGGAAACACAGCAGGAACAAACCTGCTCCTGCAAAACACAGTACATCTGCCTGAGAGAGTGAATACTGCCCAAACATTACAGTTTGATGCCGACAACCAGAGACTCTGCAACATTAGGCCAATTTCACAAAGCCATTTGGAAGGCAACTGCAGCTCCTTCTCTACGCTGATCTAATGTTAATTGGCCATGAGCTCATGTCTAAATGATACAGGTTGAGGGAGTGTGTGGTTTCCTGCATAAATAGGGCAGAGATGACATCTGTGCTGGATATGATAAATCTTAAAAGGTTTGCAAAGGTTGTCTACCCAGCCAGTTACAGCTATATGCACTGCTGCCTGACTGCTGAAGACAGTTAATGAAATATTAATAGATGGGACAGAAAGATACTAAAGTAAAACAGATGAAAATTAACCCATTTTTTAGAGCACAGAAAGGAAGTTTTTACTTCTTCACCTCTAACAAATGTTTACAACAATGTATAAAAGCAGAGAAGATTGAAATGAAGCAATTCCAGAACTATAGGCAGATCTTAGGACATAAAAACTTACAAACACCTGGAGAGGTACGGCAAGAATCTATAATGCATCAGAAAAAAACAACAACCCTAAAAAGATGAAAGTAATGGCTGAGAGATTAAATTAAAGCCAATATGCTGTATCAAATGTAATGGTGAGTTATATGCGCATATTTAAAAACAACATATTACCTCCCCTAATTGAACACATTACAAATGCTAATTGAAGCAATACTGTGAGCAGGGCATGTCCTCCCCTCTCCACCCACCCAAATCTTATCCACTATTATACAGCTAATCACCACAATACACTGTGCTGTTTGCACTGCACAGAGGAAAGTATGAGAGTGCCGCAAATGTGACTCAATCCAGTGCATTTAGTAGAATCCATGACTGAGCATGCAGTGATCTTCTATCTGTTTTAGTTATCGGCCTCAGATACATTGTTGTTACATCTGTATCAGGATCTAAGGACCACATTCTTAATGTTTTCATGAAATCTTTTGACACACCAGCCCTGCATCAAGACCAACAATGATTTTCTACAGAAAAAGCCACTTTATCCTCAGAAGATCTGCCACACAATATGCTGTTACAAATGCTGCAGACTCGGTTCTGCCGGGTGGTGTCAGTGGGCGGGTCCTCAAAGTATGTGCTGAACAACTAGCTATGGTGTTTACAATGATATTCAACTTGTCACTGGCTCAGTCTGTCATACCCATGTGCTTCAACGAGCCCATCATCAGTCCTCTGCCCAAGAAAACAAAACCAACATGCCTGAATGACTACTGCCCACCTCTGGTGATGAAGTGCTTTGGACGGCTGGTTGAAGATTAAATCTGCTCCTCATCACCCAGCACACTGGACCCACTACAGCTGCCTACTGTTCCGTTCTGATCTACAGAAGACATCACAGAAGACATCCTCCACACGACCAGTAGGATAGTGGTAGTTGATGAGGTGGGTGTAGCACTAGGTAGATGGGTAGGTTACCAAGGAGGAAGTGGATATACTCTTCTATATTTCCCAATGGTTTTTTGGCTGATAGGTGGGTCTACTGTAAACGGCCAGAAAAGAGGTGAGTATACCCTGTATACCTGCAGATACCCTCCACTACACTACTGCACCCCATGATATCCTACCTGGACAAGAAAGGAAGCTATGTGAGATTGCTGTTCACTGTCTAAAGTTCAGCGTTTAACACCACAGTTCCCCTTCAGGCTCGTCACACAGCTCAAGGAGCTGGGATTAAACACCCCATTGTTCATATGGATCCTCGACTTCCTGACAGGCACACCCCAAATGGTGAGAGTGGGCAGACACACCCGCATCCTTAACACTGGGGCACCCCAGGGCTGCGTTTTAAGTCCCTTGCTGTGCTCCCTGTACACACACGACTGTGTAGCCACTTCAGACTCCAACACCATCATCAAGTTTGCTGACAACACAGCTGTGGTGTGTCCACATCACTGTGGGCCTGACCTGAGCACTGTATCAGACTGTATCATCTTAGACGCTTGAGGGAATTTGGAATATCCCCTTATATACTGGGGTGTCTAAATGTACAGGTTGGAAATTCCTCCTCCTGCACCATCAAGAGCAGCCTGACAGGGAACATCCATGCCTGGTACGGAAACAGCACTGAACAGGACCGCAAGGCCTTTCAGTTCAGCTGAACACACCACAGGCCCTGTGCTACCCTGCATAAAGGATGTTTAAACCAGACACTACAAGGATAAGGCCAGGAGAATCATTAAAGATCCCAACCTCCTGGATAACTGCCTATTCATCCTGTTAAGTTTGAGAAGAAGGTACCAGTTACACCAGGCCAGCACTGGGAGGCTCAGGAGGAGCCTCTACCCTCAGGCCACAAGGATCCTCAAAGAGGACACTCCTTGAGAACCCACCACACCAATCACATGCATGTATTTATTCTTCTTCCTAGGAACTGGCAGGATTAAATTTCACTGGGATTGTACCTTATATGATTACATGTACCAAATAAAATTGATTGAATTTTTTCACTTGAAAACAAAGTGAAGAGGTGTATTGCATTGCATGTTGTCCAGCAGAGAGCTACACAGATGCTGAAGGGGATGATACTGGCAGAATTCTCTGTAGGTGGCTAGAATGTTAGGCTACAGGATGGAAACATTTTGCATTCATTTAAAAAGAAAGAAAGAAAAAAAAAACTTCCTCGTGACCACTAACAACAGTATTTTGTATATTTTGTATCTATGCTGCTCTCTGCTGGACAACACTGAAATGCAATAACCTCTTTTCATTGTTTTCTGTGTTAAGATTTGATTTTGTTATGGAATGGAAAAGGCATGCCACAAACAAATTATTAAGTTATTAAAGGAGCTCTATATGACACTGGGAGCATATATATGATTCAGAGGTTGTCTGCACACGGCTCTCAACATGGACGTGGCTGAGCCAGCTAGCAGCTAACAGTGCTAACATTGTAAACAGTGCTATTGATGACAGTAGTGCTGTAAGACTTATCGGAGTTAGCAAGGGGAAACCGGAGGGTGTGCACTAAGCTTCTACGACAACGCCCTGCCCATATCAATGATAACTGGCGTATGAGCACAATGCAGAGCGGCGGTAATTAACTAGCCAGTGGGATATACACAACCAACAGAGAAGCTCGGTTTACAACACACACAGACTAAGCGCACCTCATTCTCTGCTCAGGACACGATTACTCCACATATCTTTACTTAGGAAATAGTTGCTGCTTAACATGTGTTTGTCATGTAACTAGTACACAGCAAATGCAAACATTATAAGGAAATATATAGAACAATGTGAATTGTACATCACTTTTTCTATTTTCTTTGGCTCCGATGTGTTTTGTCTGTGTGGCAGCTGTACCCCTCCCTGTGATCAATCACTATATGTGATTAGAGCCAATCATGCATCACAGCTGCTGCCATTGAACTGTATTTATGATTATTTTGTCAGCTGTTATGACTGTAGTAGAAGTAGTAATTTCATTGACTTTGCAGGGCAGCACTTATACTTTATTTAGCAAACTACCAGGATATTATTCCTCAAACAAGTTGAGATTTAACAGTGTTAACTGTTCACGGACTGACTGATTAGCATTTGTTCTGACAGCAAGTCAGGTCCCAGTGTAGAGGAAGCCCTCTGACTAAAATATGTTATTATGATGTACAGCACATAGTAGCTATTTGAATTACAAACCAACTGGAGCCAAATCATTTGCTGATACAAGAAAATCATTCTGCAGCATTTCAGTAATCTTGACAGGTACATCTCTGTTCTGAATTATTCATAGACCTCTCTTGTACTGTCTGTGTGGTCCTACCTTTCCTCCGCCAGGCTGGTACTTGATGTTGTCAATGGATCCAATCTTGGAGCGGATGTTCTTCAGGTCAGGTGTCGGAGCATTAATGGGCCTGGGGGTTCGAGGAGCGCGGGGCACCGGTGGCTTCTTCTCCATTGGGGTTTGCTTGGGCACTGGGGGTTTAGTGATGACGCGGCGGCGATGAGTGTTTTCACCGTTAGTAGAGGCAGCAGGAGTGGTGGTGGGGGCTGGGCGAGGACGGGCTACACAGTAAGGAAGAAACAGTGACTAAATCCAGTGTATAGACATAAATGACCTAAAATAAATACACTAAACATTCACAGAATTAATCTGTGCAACCATTTTATTTCACAAGTCATGAACAAGTGAACTAACCATTAAAATTTCTGCCAGATCAATTGTCATTTGATGTGCAGTTTGATGTAGGGGGTCACAACGCCTAATTAATTGTCTGAGTAATTAACAATCTGGCTGACAGACAATGGATGGATTTCTCTCATGTCACTGCTGTCTGCAGTTTGAACAGATCAATGATCATATGTCCAAACTTGCTGCAACACAGAACAGACAGACCATACTGTCCATCTCTCAGACCTTTTCTTCCTTTCATCCATGGTACATGACACAAAGTAATGCTGCCTTTCTCTCTCTCATCTTCCTTACATCATGGCTGGTCAACTGATCCATACATGCCAGTATAACTGTCACAGGTTCATTCTGCCCAACTTTAGAGGTGCTCAAAGCAGCTTTGATTGAATGACCATATATAGATTTTCTAACCATAGCCTTTATCTTATTCTAGTGTCATTTTGAATTCCATAGGAACCATACAAAAATAAGTATTGTTTCTGATTGTTCTTTTTGTTTTGTTTTGTTTTTTAACTATCTGTCATTTCTCTGAGGTTGTTACCTGTAGTTTTGGGTTTCTTGGCCTCTCCTGTCTTGTTCTCGGACTTGTCATTCTTGTTTGCTGTAAGCAGGAAACATAGAAAACAACTTTAAAAAGAATAGAGTGACACATGATTCTGATAGCCTTTACCAGATACCTCAACACTCATATAACTCATATAACTGCAGCAGGACTGCAAAAACACTGTGGTAAAGTGAATCCTCATTTGTGAAAACCTGGTCAAGCCAGCTGTTGCTTTGATTTTGATGTGCATCTGTTCGTGTTATTATGACTCCGGTACTTGGAGCAGCCAAAAAGGACAAAGAAAGACTTGCATTACAGCAATAATTTCTCACGTCATATACCACATATAAGTCAGCAAAGAAGGCCTAATTTGATAAAACAGTTTCCATAACAGGTTTGCTGAGAGGCACAAAAAATGCTACTTAAATGTTCCTATGACTACAATCAGAAACAATTTGAAGTAGTTTCACACTATGCACATTACTGCAGAGGGAAAGTCATTGCAAATGATATTATAACACACACATTTAAAATGTTAATTCTTAAGCTTTCATAAATTAAAAAAATGTCCTCCATTAGAGGACTGTTCTTTGTTGACCCTGACTATGATCATGTAAAATCTGAAGTCATTGTACTATCTCACTTCAAACTCAATTGAAAAATTAACGCCCATGTTTTGAATGTTTCCATCAACTTTGAAGCAGTTAGCTGTTCTTAGCAACAAAGCTCTGATGAACCCAACTCTGGATAACTGGTAAAGAAACAAGCATTTAGCAGAGCAGAGCGTAAATAGACTTCTTTTCATTGGTGGTCAGTCACGAGTCAAAATTAATGCTACTGTCGCTCCATGTGTGTTGGATGTAACAGAAAAGGGTTCTCAGCTCATCAAATAATATAATAATCAGTGGCCTAATGCATCTATATTTGCTGCTCTAGGTACCTCTTTAGCATCAGTTTCGACACATCAGGGACAGTGTGCCAATTTCCGTTTGTAACACGCATAAATAAACCTCTGTGTTCACAGGAAATGTACAGTTTCCACTTGTTATGTGCATTCAGTGTTTTTTTCAAAATAAACCCATCCACCCTGACCTCCTTCCTACATGGACTTTCTCATTTGTTTTTGTTTTTTTGCTACATCGGTTGCTCTGAGCATCTAATAATGACACAGACCAATATGTTTCATACAGACTCTGAGGGTGTCTCGGTTTCTCAGTATCAGATGCCGAGGGACATCGACCAAGCGTCAGTATTTGAGGAGTTGGCTAGAATGGATTGGTTTTCCATAGCGACTTTATAAGGAGATAAAGCAACATGGCCGTGGGGTAGTTGGTAGAGTTTTTCCCCCCATGTGGCTCAGCAATAAATGCAACTAGTCAGCAAACACTGAGATGTTCCATTATTTGTTGTGATATATAAAACTGTAGAAAACTGGAGGACTCTGAACAGCTGGGACTTTCAGCTATTTTTCTATTGCCAAAAGCACATCAAAAGTAAAAGAAGAAGGCGACTGGCTGTCAATCTAAAGTCTTGCTATGCCAACAGAATCCTGCAGTTGGTCGCTCACTTATTAGCTGTCAAATGTTCCTGACTGATCAACTGTACAGGAGATTTAAGGGCTTCTGGTGAGTTAAAAATTGTGTTGCAGGCCATCTGAGCAAAAATGAGTCATTTCACCGTTTATGGAGGAGTGACAGCGTGTCCATCATGTTGATAAAGTCTTGCTGCATGTAATGCTGTCATCACGTGGCAGAAGCATTATGAATTCTGACTAAACGGCTGCCATCGAGGCAACAGATACAAAAGTAATGGAGTTCACTCATGCAACTAAAATGAAATATGCACCTAGCAGTACATAACACCCAGCACTGTGAACTGGGTGAATGAATCATATTCTCTGAGGGTGCTGAGCTGAAGTGCACAAAAAGCAGTCTATCATAGCTCTGACTGAGTCATAGCTTCCTCTCTGGGAGAGGTGAGATACTGTTTGTGATGTGCGGATAAAAATATCAGTCTGGTGTTTTCAAAAGCCAGCTCTTGAATCCGATAAAGTGTAACATATGGTAGCAATTCAGTTTGCCTGTTGCCTGGAGTGGTGCCAGTTTACATTGTGAGTCATTTCCAAGCTACTGTAGAGAGTTCAGGTCCTGTTGTAGAGGTCATGTTGCACTTTCAACACTATGAACTAGCCAGAGCAGAGTGGAGATACTGTCTGTGACAACAGTGTTCATATCACACAATCGGGGACAGAGGGCAGGAAGATGCTGCAGATATAACAGAAATGAAGATATTGTGCAAACTGTGAAAGTGTGTGTGTGCACGTACCAGCAGGTTTACTTGCAGGAGTCGCAGAGGAGCCATTCTTATTGGCAGTCGCACGGGGTGTGGGCGTGGCCTTTGGCACAGGTGGGCGTTTCTCATTTTCTGCAGTCTGGAAATCACAACACACAGACAGATGAGCTGTGGGGGTGTTTATTTGACTGTTTGTGAGTATGAGAGTTTATCTGTTTGTCTGCATGTACTGTTGCTGCTGTGTGCACGAAGGCGATGTTATCCAGTTTTCTGGTGTTATGAGAGGCCAATCGTGCAACCATTACATAAGTAGAGAGAAAGAGAGAGAGAGAGAGAGAGAGAGAGAGAGAGAGAGGGGAAAGAAACAGTAGACAGACTTATGACAAACAGGATGGGAGAGGAAGGAGGAGGATTTATGTCTCATAGTTAGATTAAAAAAAAAAAACAGAACTACTGCCTGCAGTTGTACGCCTCCGTGCACCGGTCAAGTTGCACTTCACATCCATGCCTGTGAAAACATGGATGCTTCACACATTTTTCTCCCCGGCAACCAAGAAGATCTATACAGTTAGTACAGTTTCAAGATGGACACCCAGGACGAGTGTCACCAATTAAATATCTGACCAAGTGTCTACCCTTCTGCTCCCGAGAAATGATGTTAAGTAATGGCCAGAAAAGTGTTTTTGCAGAACATTATGATGTCACAGTGAAGTTGACCTTTGACCTGTTGGATATAAAATATCATCACTTCATAAATCCTGTTGGACATTCCTGTGAAATTTTGTCATAATTAGTGTATGAATTCTTGACTTTTGTCCAAAAACATGCTTTGTGAGATCACAGTAACCTTGACCTTTTACCTTCGGCCACCAAATTCTAATCAGTTCATGGCTGAGTCCAAGTGAATGTTTTTGCCAAGTTTAAGGAAATTCCGTCTAGGTTTTCTTGAGATATCAAGTTCACGAGAATGAGACTGATGCAAGGTCATAGTGGCCTTGACCTCTGACCTTTAACCACCAAAATCTATGCAGTTCATCCTTGGGTCCCTGTGGCCAGTTGTGCCAATGTTGAAAGAATTCCCCCAAGGCGTTCTTGAGATATTGCCTTCAAAAGAATGGGATGTATAGACATATGTATGATGGATGGTCACTGATGTCAGTCTTACAGGATCGTGTAGGTACAAGAGCTTAAAAATCCATATATATTTATGATATATGATGGTGGGAATGCATTGATTGTTTAATAATGTGTTGACATTTAAAAAAACAGAGCCAACACATACACATTATCAAACAATGTTGAATAAATAACATAATTTCACATGAAAAATATCTTTTAAAAAATATTACTTCAATTACCTTGTTACTTTATATAATACATCAGAATTTCCTCTCCAATATCTATTTTATATTGCTGTGGAAACATCGACAAATTTCTCCTTCAAACAGCTGTATTTATTCAAGTTTCCTGCCAAAAAACACATTTTACAGATTATATTAAATGCATCATTATAATGTTAGAATTTACCCTAAGCCAATGCTCATTTTTCCTAAAAAAAAAAAAAAAAAAAAAAAAGTGAATCTATTTATAATGAAACTCAGTGCAACCTCCGTTAGCTGTTGGTTGAGGCCACCGGCTGCTAACAGCTAACAGCTAACAGCTAACGTTAACTAGCTCTTGTCCTGTTGATTTCAACACAGATTTGTTGCTCACAAAAAATATGGTGTGTCCCCTAACACACTCAAAGTGAGATGACTGCGTCCTTTCTTTCTGAAGTCTATGCAGAGAAGATTTGCTTTTCCCAAACATGTTTTCTATTGTCTGTTGAGGACAGGACGCCGTCTGCTACTATCCATCTCATCACACAACAGTGAGATCACAGAGCCTATGTGCCAAACAGTCATTGTATTCTTCTTTTACCTGCGTATTATCATTAAGTTTGTGGCCGTTAGCCCGTGCAATATTGATGTGAAACAACAGAAAAACACCAGCCACTGCCATCGGTGAATGTCATCTTATTAGCAGATAGGCCCTTGGCAGTCAACAAGGCTAATATCGTCGGAAACTGATGTTCGACCAATTAATCAATGCATCTCAAAACAATGGGTCAAACATCTATATCGGTAGACAAAGGGCCTTCCTCATGTTCCAACTTATATCTTCTGGAGTTAATACTTGTTAGTTACAGAGGGACACATTACGCTCAATTTGCAATTGTAACTCAGCTGCTTAGATATCTACAGCCAGGCGCTGGAGTTGATCTCCACTGACTGCAAAACTTCAGGGCATGATGGGAAAAGACAACATTACATTTTAAAGAATCCTTTCATTTTTTTTTTAGTTTTAATGTAGGGATTTAGATTTTAATAACCTGATTATGCACAATAAAGTTTGTTTTGTTGACAGAATAAATGTGGTCAATGGTAACTTTTATCAGACGGAGAGGTTGAACATATTCAGCTTACTAATAGTTCTCACAGCTGTACATAATCTATATTAGTTCTAGTCTAAAATATGAGTAATACTGATTTCAATCTTGAAGTATCAAGCAATACAAACAATGTCTGGCAAGTGGGATGTGAGGATTCTTAAAATAACATCTGGACAGACATTTAGTTCTAACGGTCAGAATATCTGACAGAACACTAACTTACAAGTCTTGTATTTCTGCCCTGTGTATTTTGACGATTGAATAACATTTTGTATTTCTTTAGACTCAGAGGAACAGGTCCAGCAATCAAGTCTGGGCAGCTGAATTATACACTGTGGTAAACTGATATGATGGGTGCCTTATATAAGGATTCTAGCCCATCCACATTATTATGTAAAATAACTGAGTAATATGGAGGTTAATCCATAAATGCTGTCATTATGATCACAGATAGCTTATATAGCTTTTCATAGGCTCATAGGTCATACAGAAAAACATCATTAGGACAACAATCATTACTGAGCACAGGCTGAATGGATTGGCCCGATAACATTTTATTAAATTGGGAGCAATCTAACAGGAGGTAAATATTTCTTTGAGTTCCTGTATGAGGCTGTTGGAGACTTTCCGTCTTAACTGCACCTTATTTTAATAGAACAACAACATATTTGAAAGATTAATACCAATACATTATTTGTTATAAATAACAGTTGATGATATTAAAACAAAATCAGCTTAGCTCATATCCTCCAGCATTGTCTCTGGTTGATGATTAACACCAGACATGCATGCTGGGATACACCAAGTCTACTTTCCCAAAGTATCCTAGATAAACAACAACACTTCAGGGCATTTGGACTGAGTTAAATGTGATTTTGAACTGTGATGATATTTCAGTAGTCCACAAAAACACAGACTGACAAAGTAAAATCGTTTTAAAAATGGAACATACACAATCAGCCAATTTGCATAGGAGAAACAGATTTTCCTGTGTGTATTATACTCACCTTGGCAGCCTTGGTGGAGCCAGTTGCTGTTGGCGGCCGCTTGGCGGCAGTGGGTGTGGTCGCCTTGGGTACAGGGCTTTTTTTATTGGCTGAGGTGGGGGAGGGGCGTTTGGCCGAGGTGGCCTCGCCATTGGTGGAGAGGGTGGATGGGCGGGATTTGGCTGAGTTTGGTTTAGCTGAACCCACGTCAGGCTGGTGATAATGAAATTAAAAGAAGCCATAATATGGTAAAATAGCAGAGAGGAGGGAGGGAAAGAAAGAAAAGGAGGACAGATAGAGATTGAGAAAGAAGAAGCAGAGATGAAATCACTGATTGCAAATGACAGCGTGATATGGCAGCAGAGCCAGCAACCATATGACAATCATAAAATAAAATCTAAAATCAAATTAGCAATTTATAGCAACTTTAGAGAGCTCATGGGTCATAAATTATAAAATTATAAGCCTCAGATCTGATGAAATGAGCAGCAGTCCAAAAGTAGCATATGATATGGAAATCAGCTCTCAGATGTTGGACACACACATACACAAACATTGAGAATCTAAATGATGAACATAATATTTAGTACTAAGTACTTCAAGGCGCAGTGGCACATTAAAATTCATCTGTGCACATTCAATGAAGAGGCAGTGCTGGTAGTTTTTGAGTGACTCAGTCACAACTCGCAGTGCTAGCTGCTGAACTGCAGTAGCTTGCAAGGTAACTGCTTACAGGCCAGCAAAATAGTTGTATAAAGAGAACTGGATGTGGCATTGAGGCATTGTGGCAAGCTTCCACAATGCCTGTTTAGTGAGGGTGCATAGATGAACTTTGCTGTGCCACTTCCTGTGCCTTTAGTATGTTTAGAAGTGCTCAATATTATGTCCATCATAGTGACAACACACAGGGCTAGTTAAACTACTGTGGCTTGCAAGCTGACTGTTTACAGACTAGCCTAATGTATAAAGAGAACTGGATATGGCGGTGGAGGCAGGGCCCAGTTAATTCCCATCAAAGTTACAGAGTGGTGCATAAAGCCAATTAAGTTTAACTTCCCAGGTAAAAAGTTATTACTACAGAGCAGACGCACTACAGACTTTGACTGGCCATGTGGCTAACTTAGCCTTCTGCTCACTTGAATGGGGACAAAGTGATGTAATCGAGCAGCTCCTCTAGACTTTCAAAATTTTTTAAAACTGAATGGATCAAATCCTGATAGTGAAATGAGTCATTTCACAGGGGTTGTGATGCTAACACAAAATGTAGCCACTTATTTACAAATGTCTCTTTGACAATGCAGATTTTTTGTTGCCGTGACAGCCCTGGAAGTTGTACTTACACAGCTTGGCCACCATATCAAATTGACTTTGAAGCGTGGCGGTGTTCCTGGGGTCTTGGCTAGCCAGATGTGAACAAGCTTGCACCAGTCAGCCACAACAGCTCTCTCAGTTTCCGTCTGTTTTTGCCATATTGTGCTGTTTAACCTCTTTTCAGTTTGCAAGCTTGTTAGCTTGGTGACTAATGAAACAATAACATTATATAATTTAGGGACTGTTCATTATTTATGAAGGGGCAAGGGATGGTGCGCTAATATTTTTTTAAGGACTGGGGAAGGATTTATGTTTTTGTGGCTTAGAAGAGGGGCATACAAATTTACATGGTTCCATTTTGTATTTATTTTACTGCAGATATTTAAAGAAAACATGCCTTCCAAGCCTTCTGGATTGGAAGGCATGTTTTCATTCTTTTGCCAAAATTACACTATATATCATTGCCAGACTATGTCAAAACAGAAATAATTGTAAGAACAATTTTTCAATTTTTGGCCAAGAATAAACTGTTTGCGCTTACTAACATGCACAATAACAGTTAAAATCTGAGGCTTTTTTTCAACTCCAGGACTTTGTCTTCAACCTTTAAATTTACTTTCACACATTAAATGGTAAGTTTAAAAAAATGGTGATGGGAGGGTTATGCATTTTCTCCAGGTTTTTCAAAGACAAATTTGTGCTCTAAAAACCAGCCTCTTTTGGCCTCTTTTGTAGCACAGTTTGTTCTCCATCATAACCCACCACCATAACCTAAAACAATTTCAACAACTGATTAATTGTTTATCAACATTCCAACTTGTCCTTTATGAGGATTTGCTGCTATTCTTAGTTGTTCAAACAAAACAGGTAATTTGATGACATCACTTTGGGGTTGACTGAGACAAACCTTTTTTGCTGTTTTTTGGTATTTCATGGCCCGATTGAGAACATAACCTGCAAATTATTCCATAATGAGGATAATGGTTAGTTGCATCCCCAAATAAAAGTGGATGGTGTGTCACAGCTAATAAGCTATTATAATTAGCTTCCTCCATTTTGGACTCTCTCGCTTTCCATTTCCCCAAGATGGTTTGCTAATGGTCAATATTGTGAATTTGCATGTCAACGTTCAATAAATTGAACTTGACACAAAAGACCTGCAAAGATTTAATTTGTCTTTGTGAGCATATTTGTAAAATTGATTCAAAAAAATCAATTTTGTTGCAAACTTTCACCCATCTAAAATGCAGGTGTGAACACACACACACACACACACACACACACACACACTCAAGAGATCAGCAGGAGTAGTAAAAGCGGTGCACTGGCTGAAGTAGAAGATATCTGTAATTTTTGCTATCAGCCTGAGCATTTGTGTGTGTGTGTGTGTGTGTGTGTGTGTGTGTGTGTGTGTGTGTGTGTGTGTGTGTGTGTGTGTGAATGGGCAGGGCTTTGTGTGTCTAGCTCAAGGACACTTGAACAGGCTGTTGTTGGACACACCGGCTGTGGCAGGGTTCAAAACTGTGACCTTTGGGTGACGAGGCTGTTTCTGTGACCACTGGACACTTTCACTGTGAGTGTGTGAATCTCTTTGCAGGAAATGTGTGTGGACAGCAGTATTCTCTGTGTGTGCATGTGCGTGCATGTGTGTGTGTGTGACCCACCTTGCTCTTGCTGTCAGGGCTCGGCAGGGTCTTGCTGCCATTGCCTGTGGGAGACTTGGCTGTCCCTTTCCCTCCCTTCTCGTCCTTCTTCTCGGCTGGCTTCTTCTCCTCTTCTTTCTTCTCATCTTTGTTGGTCTTCTCCGGCTTGTCTGCCTTCTCTGCCTTCTCAATGGCCTTGTTGTTCTTCTCCATCTTTTCTTCATCTTTGAGAATCTTCTCAGACTTCTGGTTCTTGTCTGGGCCACTGTCCTTCTTCTGCTGTTCTTCTTTCTCTTTCTTGTCAAAGGCGTCCAACTTGTCTGTCTTGCTGGACACGATGTCTGTCTTCTCCTGCTTGTCCTTGTTGTCAGATTTCACTGTGAGAGAAAGATTGTCATCGTCAGCATCGAAGCTTATTTTACCAAGAATTGCAAAGGCAAAAAAGTCTTCAAAGTTGTCAGTGTACATCCACTATAAATTGCACACAATTCATTGCACTACAGTACATGTGCTTTACCATTCACAATTTCACAGCTTGTGAACAGCAGAATTTTTGAAAGGTACTGGAGGCTTTTGTATATTGAGCAAAACTGGTCGGAGGCACAATTTATTTCGGATAAGAAACCTGATAGATCGTGTGGCAAAATTAGAGCGCATGTTTAATGTACTTATTAACACGTGGGAAGATCATGGTTTTGTCGGAGTCTGATCTGTACTAACTGCCCGACCAGACGCTGTTGTCTTGTTGCTCTGTTCTGTTGTTTTTTGTTTAATGTTCTGTGTCACAAGTTGCCCTGTTGAGACATTACAGGTCTCTCAGTCTGAGTCTATGTTTAAAATTTCTATTAATGAAAAATGCTTTTTTGTAAGTGCAAATAAATTATTTGAAGAACATAAGCCATGGAGAAAAAACAATTCTAACAGGTCAGTTCAGAGGAGTCCTCTATAAAAAACTCTAATATTTGAAATGTTTCGAGCAATGATTCATGTGACTTTTTGGCTGATGAAGCCCAAAAAGTTCAACTGTGTGTGTAAAATAACCCTGATGATCAGCGCTGTGTGGCCCACAAAGCAGGCGCACTGGAGCGTCCACTACTTCCGGTTTAGCACTCTGTTATAAAATTGGCAGAAAATGATTCAATCCTGTGGCTCTTCTAGACTTTTCCAATATTATCAGACCAAATGGATCAAATTCTAATATTGAAACAACTCATTTTGCAGGTGTTGAGACGCTCAAAAAAATTGTATCCACTGATTTACAGATGTCTCTTTCCCAATGTAAGTCTATGGCAAAAAGTCTTTTTGGGCCACAGGGAATCACATGACAGTTACATTCAACTGTTTGGCCACTATGAAAATTAGCTCCAAAGCCCCTTGCACTGCCTTAGGGCCTGGCTGAATCAATCACCGCACTTCACAGAACTCAACACAGTGGCAATGAAACCCCACCGCCAACTAGCATCTTGGCTGTGTAATTGCATAGTGACCCAGACACGCCACCACACAAATATAAATTATCATACATTAAAGGTATAAATAGTGCTCAGCACAACAGCATCGGTCACTTGCGTAAGCTACAACTATAAATGCCTTTACATCAGTGACTGATGTCCTGCCATGCTGCCATTTTCTGTTTCAAATTCAAAGCCCTTTGGCATTTCATACATGGTCCAGCCACAAACTAGGTTTGGACCTATTCTGTTTTGTTTCTAAGGTAAGGTTTGGTTAGTTTTCTAACAGGGTTACACTACTCTGCCTTTTCTCTAGAGAAGCAACCTCATTATTTGCATGACCACAAGAGGTAGATGAAGACCCTTTCGGGCATTTGAGCAAATCAGTCTTCTGACTGTTAAAATTCCTTACATGCTAGTAAATGTAAAAGTTCCTGTGTAATCAGCACTGCAGCCAAAGCTTATAGAATGACATCCAACAGAACTTTTGAACTCTTTAAACTAAAGCACAAACTCCAAAGTCAGAAACCTGACTAATGAGACACGACCTGACACTTCTGAGGACACACTGTATCTCTAAAGTGTAAGAACATTTTCTCTGACAAAATCTATCATATCAAACAAACACTGTTAATTGCGACTGCACTTTGGTCATTTATAGATTTGTTGGGTGATTTTATGTAGGTCGCACCAGCAGATGATTCTGGGTCTGGTTAGTAAACAGGTCAAGCCCAGTTATTCAATTGCCCTGCATTACACAAGTGCCCACAATGGTCATGTTGTATCTATAAAATCCACATCAGTGAGGTCATACCCAACCCTGATAGAGGAGGTGAGAGTTTATATCCTGGCCTTGATGATAATGCACATTTCTCACAATTTTTATAAACTCAGTGGCACCTCTGTCTCCTATTTCTCTGCTGTACATGGTGAAAATTGGTGTAAATTCATACCTATAACTATAAAAAATATCCTCAGAAGGCTTTACCGTTTGTCAAACACACGACACCATTTACTCTTAGACCTCCATGACAGCAATGGTGCAGGATATCTTTATGCACATCCTCACATGTGTGATTGTGTCTATGTATGTATGAAAGACATAAAACATTTTGTTTCATTTCATTTTTCAGTCTTACATTGTGTTCATGTTAGGGTCTGCTGTTTGGATGATGATGTTATTTTGTCCTAACCAATTAGTAGTGACTGACATCCCCTGGAGCGTCAGAGGATACCATCCACTGACATCATTTTCACTCTACACAGAAGTGGCAGTGGCTGCAGTTAATTTTCTATTTTTCATTGAAATATTATACAAATGTGGAGGACTTGCACAGATGTCTGTCTTCCACTCCTCTAGTGGTTTTTGTGTGAATTTGTCTAGTTTTTCTTGCTGTGACATAGAAAGATGACACATTATTAACCCTTAGAGTTCTGATGAGAACAACACCAGACCTGTTTGAATAGCTTAATAAATATTGAGATGTGGCCATTGATGCAGAGGTCTGCAGGCTAACATGTCTTGGCCTTTGAGTGACTTGTTTAGTCCTGATAAAGGCAATAGCGTCACTTCTGACATTTAAATAAGTTTACTCTTGTTCTTCTTAAAGGGGTACTTCAGTGATTAAGTCATAATGTCGGTGGACTTGTGAGACAGATTAAAAAAAAGAAGCAGTCAAAATGGTCAAATGTGGCAGATGCTGTGATATCCTGACTGTTAGTCCTTAGTATGGGTCAAACAGACCCCCAGAAAGTCACCGTACCTTGAAGCCAATTTGACATAGTGACCAAACCGTGTAACTACAACCTCTGAGTCACAACCCCCAGAAAATGACTCGTTTTACTGTCAGATTTTTATTCATAATATTTCAAAAGTCTAAAAGAGCTGAAGGACTAAATCACTGTATTTCACTGTATTCGAATTAGTGGAGGGCTAAACTGGATGTTAGACACTTGGCCAGTGAAGTCTCTAGTGTTCATGCTCTATGGGCCCAACAATGCAGAAAATCCAAGTATGGGAAGTTTTTTAGTTTCAAGCACCACTGATCAACTTTCGTAGGAATGAACAGGGTCCACCTCCAACACTGTATCCAGGTCTCTTTATATATCCATGGGACCAAAGTTACAAAATGCTAATTCCTACAATTCTAATAATTGATCTCAACAGCATCTTTCCCTAGACCCTCTCTCCCTGTCCCAGTCCTCTAAAATCCATGTCCCCTGTTCGTATACAGGCTTACTGTTACAAATCTGTATACTCCAAGACTAATCCAGGATAACCTTGTTGACGTAAAGCTCATCCAGAGCCACAGAAGACATTATAAACCTGTTTATAAATGTTCTCCTAATAATGAGTAAACTAAACTTTATGGGTACAATATGTGGAGTACCTCTTTAGGGATGTTTTAGTTTATATTTACTTATAACTTAATTTAACTTACATATGCAAGGGGGAATTCTATTTCTAAAAAAATACTTATTTCTTAAATCAGAATTTAGATTACAGTGTTCTTCATTTTTGTGCTATTATTAAAACACCACACAGGGACATCTCTCCTCCTCAGAGGAAACACTAGGTCAGACTGGGTCTATCACCAATGTAGCCAACAGCTGATTCATGGGAAGAGCACAGTATGAGAGAGAAAAAGAGAGAATAAGGTGAAAGACAAGGGAAGAATGACAGGGTTATGTGAGCAGAGGGGGACAGAAGAAGTTCAGGAGGTTGAGGGGGTTAAGGACAAACAGGCGGCTGGGCTGAGGGATGGTGGGATGGGTGCTGGGGGAAAAATACAGGGGCTCTTTGTTGCCACTGAGACATCTCTTTCATAACAGTGACACAGGACAGGCCTATGCTATGCCCAAATGTCCCCTCATTTCCCTCTGTGCTGACGTTTGCTGTGTGATAACTGCTGTATCTCATCTGAAACCATGCCAATTTGCTGCCGTTGTGTTTTCTCCAGCAATCAACCGGTCGACATGAAGCAGGTCCCTCTATGGCTGCCATTAAACAAGACACATTTTGTTGTTTTACATTGAGAACAGCTCGTGTGGTCATGCAGGAAACAGAAAAAAGCTTAATTAATTTTCTGTGTTCAGAGTTACTCTCATTTGGAATTTGGTTATCCTCCTGCACTTCTGTTCTCACTCTCTGTCTAATGCTATTGTTTTGTCGTGCCTTATTAAGCTAGAGTGAAGTCAGTTCCTGTTTGCAATGTCACGCTGATGTTAACGCAAACTCATCACTTGCTGCAGCTGCTTCACAAAGCCTCTCTGTGACACCTACTTGTTTCATGAATTTTAATGTCCTTTTTTCCAAGATCCTTTGCAGTGTTTTGGTCCTGTCTGATGTTCGTGTCTGACAGAGAAAATATGCATCAATATTATCCATTTCATTTCCAGGAAAGAGGTCTATTGTGTATAACGCTCATTACAACTGTAGCTCTTTGTCTTTTTCCGAAGGCATTCTGCCCTTAATCTGCTCTGGGTGGTGTGGCAAATTCTACTTTGTTCTTCCTGCCATAGACAATCAAAAAAAAAAGCATTAAAACAGCACCGCTTATTTAGCATCGGTGTGCTTAACAAGCAGCTGGGATGAGAAATCAGCACCTCCAAGTCTGAGGCCATGGTCCCTAGCCGGAAAAGGGTGGATTGCCCACTCCAGGTTGGGGGGGAGATCCTGCCTCAGGTGGAGGAGTTTAAGTATCTCGGGATCTTGTTCACGAGTGAGGGTAGGATGGAGCGGGAGATTGACAGGCGGACTGGGGCGGTGTCAGCAGTGATGCAGGCGTTTAACCGGTCCGTTGTGGTGAAAAGGGAGCTTAGCCAGAAAGCGAAGCTCTCGATTTACCGGTCGACCTACGTTCCAACCCTCACCTATGGTCACGAGCTCTGGGTAGTGACCGAAAGAACGAGATCGTGACTACAAGCAGCCGAAATGAGTTTCCTCCGCAGGGTGGCTGGGCTCAGCCTTAGAGATAGGGTGAGGAGCTCGGACATCCAGGAGGGACTCGGAGTAGAGCTGCTGCTCCTCCACATCGAGAGGAGCCAGTTGAGGTGGTTAGGGCATCTGGTAAGGATGCCTTCCGGACGCCTCCCTTGGGAGGTGTTCTGGGCATGTCCAACCGAGAGGAGATCTCGGGGCCGTCCCAGGACACGCTGGAGGGATTACATCGCCTGGCTGGTCTGGGAACGCCTCAGGGTTCCCTCGGAAGAGCTGACGAAAGTGGCTGGGGAGAGGGCTGTCTGGGCTTCTTTGCTGAGGCTGCTGCCCCCGCGACCCGGACCCGGATAAGCTGAGGATGACGAGTATGAGTGCTTTACATTGTCGGACCTATGATTGACAGTTTTTAAAAAAGGATCACTATCGATGCAGTGGAGCCAGAGATAGCATCAGACAGAAACATAGTTAGACAAAACATACTCAAGTCAAAGTCCACATTATAGGTTGTTTCAGCTTTCAACCACATCCCATTGCTCTTCAATGGACTTAAAGATTGTTACTGTAAGAGTAAAATAACATTTTACTCTCCAATTTCTGAGATTTCAGGAATGCAGTAAAAAAGAAGTCTGATGAGGTCAGATGATCAGACAGGATGTAACCTCCCAGGTTACACTCATTTATTTGGAGGAGAAGATGGACAGTAAAATTAGTAACCAAACTGTCCTGTCCTGGAAGCCAATTTGCATTTCCTGAGATAGTGAAGGCATGACCCACCCTACTCACGCTGACTGACTAGTACTCATTGCCTTTGTCTGCTGGGTTTATTAGGTCTGGGCAAGTGGAGTGAGATTGGTTAGGATTAGGGTTAGAATATCATGGCAATCAGAGGCATAACAAGGCAGAATAGATGGGTCATGCCTTTGCTATCCTATTTACGCCCTGTAAACATCAGCCCTTGTAACACAGAGATCGCACTATAGCGCCGCTACGAAGTCCCTTCTTAACGTACCATTTGCATTTTTACACAGAACCAATCGACCGAAGCATCACTCCACTCCCATGTGCAATATTAGTCTGCATCCCGGGATTAGAGAATCAAAAGAACATGTAACACAACTGCATCTACCTCAAGTGTGACATATAATGCAAGCGTTGGCAGCGCTTTCTGAACAAAACAATGGCAGTGACATGGCAATAACAATCATTTACTGTCCCTGTTATATGGCTGCTGATCTCGTCCTCTGCTTAGAGGGTAAGAAGCTCCCAGACCTCATTGTTTTCCGAATTTGCAGACATTTTCGGCTGCTGTTGATCTTCTTTGAGTTAGCCGCGAACAGCTACTTTTTAAATCTCCCGCAGTGGGTCGCACACATGTCCCATCGTCAGAATGTCACACCAGTTCAGCCCATGATCCCATTCTGCTGGCTGTCCAATTTATGTTGTATGTTTCGGCGCTGTGACTACCTCCATTCCCAGCTCAACTCTGTCCCCCATTCTTAAATTGTACCTTTTATACAGAACAGTGAGACAACATTGCAATATTCCTGCTTTGTACAGGCAGCGTAAAAAGGGACCATCAATCACAGTTTACAAAACAAACTCATGCTTCAACTTTGAAGAATTTGTAACATTTCAGGCTGCCCCAACATGAAAGGTTTAGATAATCTGGATACATTTGTTTTTGCTAACACTTTATATTACACATATTCACCATGAATTAGTTGCTTATTAGCACACATACCCTGGCTCTTTATTAGTCATTATAAAGCACTTATTAAAGCCTTATTCTACATGACCATATTCTACAACTGCTCAGCCAAGACCTCGCCTTCCCTCAATAACCTCCTCATTACTGTGTATTAATAGTTACAGTAGTAAGGAAGTTGTTGTCAGTGTATTACAATCTTAATATGCTTTGCTCAGCATGGGCCTTATAAGATGGTAGCCCTACACGCATTATCTATTTTCAAATCTAAAACGTCCCATGGTGGAATTCTGGCACAGTGGCCTCGAGTTTTTCCAAGGTGTAACCCATCACTTAAGAAAATGGTCTGTTAATTTGAGCAGAGTACAGGAGGCAACTTTAGAATAGGGAGCCTGTGTGGGTTACTAAGTGTTAAACTTTTAGTGAATTAGCTATAAACAAAACCTCACTTTAGAATGAGGACTGTGTTTTAAGTTAGAAAGACTTAATCTTATGGTCCCGGTCAAATATGCCCAAGAATCCCCCCATAAGCAACTGTCTATACCATATTGTGAACCACAGCTATATTTAGAAAGCACCATAGCCTATCTAGCATCAAAAAATGGGGGATTCATTCTTAACTAATGTTTCAGAGAGCAGGGCGAGTGTATTTTACACCACTCGTAAATGGAGAAAAAATGTCTGCTGTTACACAATATCATGTTTATATATCATGTCATAAGGTTTTATCTGCTTTCAGAGTGGTTTTGAGATGGTTTGGTTTCCGAGTTTTTTCATTCCACATAGCAAAAATGATACGAACATTTTTATGGAATTAAAAAGTCTAAAAATGCATAGAACTTAAAAAACACCTCTCATGTTAATAAGTTGTCCTAGAATAAGGTCATAAGAATAACTCAATTTTGACAAAAATGTCAGAAAGAACCTCATAAATAAGGTGACGATAAAAGCCACACTGATTTAAATATATGGGTTGTATTATATGACCATTTATAACCATTTCAACCATCACTGTCCTCACTGCTACTGTATATCATAAAAAATCTTCAAAACTGTGATCTAATTGTAACTATTAACTATTAGTTTAACATTTACTAACATTTAATCCAAAAAAAAAAAAAAAAAAAAAAAAAAAAGCAAACATAAGACTTGCATGGGGACCCAGAACAGTCTCAATGTACAGAAATTTGCAGCACCTGTAAGTATCAGATTCTTAAACATTTTAATTTAGTGCATTTTGGGTCACTTAACAAAAAGTCAGTTAAAGACGCTGTATGTAAGAATGTGGCCAAAATGGTTACTGCACTCAAATTCAAAATACTGCCCCGAGTCGTGTCCGCCCCCCCTCCCCTACAGATTCGAGGTTGCTGGACAGCGGCACGCTGGAGACTGATTTGTTTGCCCACAGGCGGCTGCCACGGCAGGGCCGCGTCCTTGATCTTCGGTTTTCCAGCGGACCGTTCGAGCAAGTCCGGCTTCTCTGCTGCTAACGCTGCTGCCGGGATACAGCTGAGGAGGAGCCGGCTGCTAATGCTATGTACCGGGACACTGCTAATGCTGCTTGCCGTGCTGCTGTAGCTCAGTCGTAACTGTAACTGATGCTGAGACTCTACTGACTGCGTGACTGGTAGACGGCGGTGGGTGGCGCAACAGGCCAAAACACAAATTCAAAACATAAACATGATTTGCGGACCGTAAAATATTTTTTTAAATGTGAATATTCTGGCTGTACTATTGTTGTCCGTGAGATCAGTATGTCATATGAAGATTATTCCTTAGTCTCTGTGACATATTAGGATGATTTTACGACTATTTGCTTTAGATTTCTTACATATAGCTCCTTTAAAAGAATGACAGTTTGGGTATTTTTTACTGCTGTAAAATGTCAAAAATGGGGCAAATTTGACCCAAACTGTATGTAAGGTTAATTTAGAATTTGTAGGACACTATTAACACTTGTTATTTTGTGTTTTGTGACATAAGAATAGATCATAAAAGTTATTAGGGGAGAATGCCTATTCTTGCAGTATTATAATTCATGTACAAAAATTTTCTTACTTACAATCGACAAGCAGTAATTAGGAGGTTATATAGAGAAAACTCTTTCTTTTAAGGCCTTGTAGTTGTAGAATACGTTCATGCAGAATGAGGCATTAATAAGTGCTTTTTAATGACTAATAAAGAATATCTAGTTAATGGTAAATGTGTGCACCTTGATATAAAGTGTTATATTGCTTTTCTTTACAGCCTGTCCATTGTCTAATTGCCTGTGTCTTGCCTTGTCAGACTCTAATGTAGTTGTGTTGTCATATTCCCAAATCATAGCAAAAATATATTATGTATATGTTACCATAATTGATAGAAAGAGTGGCAACAACAGCAAAAAAAATCCCATAAACAAAATCATCTTTTAACTTGGCAGGTATCTGAATTGCATATTGAGCATAGAGAGATGGTATATTGGTTTATTTTTCTGCCTGTCTCACAAAATCAAACTCAATGAAACCTTTGGAAAGTGAGAGAACAATAGTGTTCAGCAACAGCATGGATCTCACCAGGGAAAAATGAGAGTGATGGGCTGAAAGCAACACCTAGACTGAACCAATTTTGTATCGTATTTCTACAAACAATATATTCTGGCTGAATAATCTGAAAGATGCTGTACTCACAAAAATCTAAATATACAGCAGACACTTTGATATTCTGATAGATTCTATTATTGCAGCTTCAGCACACACTGGTGGCTGTATTACTTATGCTACAGTAGTTTACATCACTGTATCACTCCACCCTGCAACACCAGCAATATGACTCACCCAACATGAAACTGCTGGCTGAGAACACAGAGGATGTATCTAATACCACGCTACGATACACAGCTGCTGGCAACCAGCTGTGTGTGTGTGTGTGCTGGTGTATGTGTGTGTTTCTATGTGTGTTTGTGACAAAGAGAGAAATGACTGCCACGTAAATCAGAGCATGACAAACGTACACAGACATGGAGCTGGTGCAAGGATATTTTACTGCAGGCGGCCTTCTCAACACGCATGCACACACACACACACACACACACACACACACACACACACACACACGCACACACACACACACACAAACACACTCACTCCCTTCCTGTCTCACACGGACACATAAACCCAGTTTGAGTATTGACCGCTATAGCTCCTGCTTGCTAGCATGATAGCTATCAAGCTTCCACACTGACAGACAGGACAATCAATAGACAGTCTGATAGACACAGTAATAATCCACATGACACTGCACAGACATAAGGTACACACAAACTGATTTTATGCTGCAGTGTATGAGAGACAGTTTTATTTTTGCTTACTTACATTACTACATAAATAACAATTTGTTACTCATTACTATTCACTATTTACTGCTGGGTTTTTTTTGCAAACAGTGCAAACACATTTGATTTTTTCATGATAAAGCTTTATTTATATTGAGATATAGGTAATTATTTAAGTTACATAAGTTACAATAATAATGATATAATTCTTTAGGTCCCCTCCACTCAAAAGTGTGCTTTTGTTCTGTGTATGTCCCCTAAAATGTCTGCCCTTGACTATACTGACTTGTATCAATGCGAAGATTGTCACTAGAGATGTGTTTTCATCCCCTGTACTGAAGGGGGCGATGTCTGTGCATTTCCATAAAATATGAGATTCGATTGTGCGTTGGGTGAGTCTGATTACGGACTTCATGAATATGAAATCCAGTTGTTGTCTAATATGGGAGACACATATCGACAGAGAAACATACTTTTGCCAGTTAGCCTATAAGTTACCAAGCTAACACGCAGCATAAATAAAAGATGCTAACTACACTTGTCATGCAGGTATGTCTCCTAGTTGCTGATTTTGGTGCAGTCTGTCTGAGGTAAAAATATATATGACTGAAACTCTCCGATGTTTCCTGTAACGCTAACGCTAACCATCTCAATGCACACTGCTCAGTCACTGTTTAACCAAGCACTAGCAGCCCTGGAGAAATCGGAAAGCATGGGTACTGCAAAACTACAGTAAGCCAGAGAGAGCAGATCTGGTTCCAGCCCATTTTCTGATTTTTTTTTTTTATTCATCATTATGTGGGAAAACCATTTAAAATAAAATATTGGTATGAGTACTTTTAAATTCTTTAAAACCTGTCTGGAGAGGAACTTTAAGATCTTCTTGAAATCTGACCCTGTATTTGATATTCCATTGAACAGAAATTGAAATGCAAGCTTTTGTTTTTGCTCCCATGTTTCACAGATTTAATTCTAAGATCTAAGATTTTTTAAACGCACTCAAGTGATATATTTCTCTCAAATTTTGGTCACAGATTTGTTAAACCTGTGTTAGTGAGCACTTCTTACGTACTTCAAGAGAATCCATTCACCTGACAGGTATGGCATATCAAGATGCTGATTAAACAGTATGATTACAACACAGGTGTGCTTTGGGATGGTCACAGTAAAAGACCACACTAAAATGTGCAGTATGATCACAACACAATGCCACAGATGTCCCAAGTTTTGAGGAAGCATGCCATTAGCAATCATGTTGTTTAATCTGCATCTTAATATGCCACAACTGGCAGATGGATGGAACATCTTGGAAAAGGAGAAGTGCACACTAACACGACAACATTTGAGAGAAATCTATTGAGGGCATGAGGTCTTAGATCTTTAACTTAAACCTGTAAAAACGGGAGCATAAACAAAAGTGTTTTTTAGCTTTTAAATTTTTGTTCAGTATATTAAGCCATGGCAACAGTCACTGACTGTATTTACTTTCAGTAATTACCTCTCTATATACTGAAACAGTTTTCATTGTTAGCAGTGCAGTCCACCATTCCACCACTGGATTCAAATTGCCTTCACATGCTCAAGGGATACTGCATGTCTGTAATCCAGGGTAATTTTATCTCTCTTACAGTAATAGCCTCACTGTTCACTGTTCTCTCATTTTACTCTGTGTCAGAGATGTATTATGTGTTCTACTGCGGCTGATCCACATTATAAGTATTTAAGTGGCAAAGCAAGGGGCACCTTTTATTGTAAAGAGGGTGCAGGAAACACAATGTATTTGTCACTGTGGTAAGGACTAACCCTAACTGTTCATTAAAAACTGCCTGCAAAACGAGGCATGGACAACACAATGGTTTCAGCATTTTCTGACTGCAGACAAGTTTGAAGTATTGAAATATTGCAGGGAGTAATGGAACCATCAGGAGCAGCCACAGTGAGCTGTTAGATGAAGAGCTGCAGGCGACAGGCTGCACACCTCCAACCTCTCAGCAAGGCAACCAACTTCACTGTGTCCTGCTGCTGTGTGGAAAAGTACTCATGCTGTGTGCAGCATCAAATCAAATAGCAGTACCAGTTATTACAGACTGGCTTCAATTAAACAATGCATGTTGGTTTGACTGCACTGTAAACAAATACACCTGTTGATCTTCTCTTATATTTCCGACAACGTAGCTGCCCAAGGAGTGAATGATACTGTTTTAAACCCAGTTAAACTACACTTGCTGTTATCACCAGCAACTATGTATGTAGCCGCAACCTCTGTGGCTAAAAAAGTCAGGCAACATGGAAGTGCCAAAAACTGCAGTTCATCTAATGGCCACTTAAGGCTGGCTCCAGAAGCCAGTCAATCCCCATAGACCCCAGTGTTAAAATTTCTGACTCTAAAGCAGAAATAAACATGTTTACAGCCTGGTACAAGTCTCTATAGCTAATTTCCCCCTTCATCACAACTGAACAGGGGGTGAAAAAAAAAAGATCCATCCCTCACTTCTCCACAGCTCCAACCATTCATCTATTATGCGGTCACTTCTGGCTCCAAAAACACAAGATGGTGACAGCCAAAATACCAAACTTGAGGCTTTAAAATGGATGGGATGCTCAACTTGCTTTGCCTCAGGGCCACTTTTGTAAAATGACAGGAGGCCAGGGGCCAGTCACAGCAGCAGAGTTTAGTTATACGCAAGGGAGTTTCTTAGATCTGAGAAAATTCTGGGCTTAGCCCGGATCCCATCCTGACACTTTTTTGATAAAAAAAGCGTGGTTTTAGATACATCCTCTGTGTTCTCAGCCAGCAGTTTCACGTTGGGTGAGTCATATTGCTGGTGTTGCAGGGTGGAGTGATACAGTGATGTAAACTACTGTAGCATAAGTAATACAGCCACCAGTGTGTGCTGAAGCTGCAATAATAGAATCTATCAGAATATCAAAGTGTCTGCTGTATATTTAGATGCTTTTTATGAACTCTGTGTGAATTAACTTATTTTCATTGTGAATCCAAAAATGGTTGGGGGACCACCCGACACCCGATCACAGGCCAGATTTAGCCCACTGGCTGTAAGATGAGCATCACTGGTCAACGATAATATGTTAATAATTAAGGGAAAAGCATTATGCACCAGTTAAAGCAGGTGAATGACTGAGACCAGAGTGAAGTTTGTTACATTCCTCTAGGCCAGCATGCAAAACTTTATGTTAATCAGCAGGAGGCAAAAATGACCTTATTGTTGAAAAAACATGACTAGACAACATTCTTTGCTTGGTCATTAAATGTGCAGTGTGAAAGATTTAGGGGGATTTAGTAATGAGGACTGCAGATTACAACCAGGTGAAACCAGAAGCCAAATTATCCACAGAGGTCTCTTCCTCTCCAAAACAAACAGACTCACAGCTTTAAATCAGTAGAAACACTCAATAGAGCAGTATTTTTCTGACACTCTCGTTGTGGAGGGGCTGCTTCCTATGGTGGCCAACACAAAAACACGAATGACCCTTTCTAGAGCCAGTGTTTTGTTTGTCCGTTCTGGGCTACTGTAGCAAATGTGGCAGTGAACATGGTGATCTCTGTGGACAAGGACCCATTCCCTTTGTAGATATAAATGGCTCATTTTAAGGTAACAAAAACACTAACAAACAACCATACTTATTTTATCATATTCCATTTCTACCAGTATATCCCCCTATATCCTACACACTAGATCTTAAAAACAAAGACCTTCATCAAAAGTTACAGTAAGAATCAAGCAAATTTGCTTAATATATTTGTTAAATGCATTTCTCAAATATGTCTTACACAGTGGTACACTGTGATTTGTGTCCAGAAGAAGCAGTATAGGTTTGAAACTGTGACACTGCCTGCCCACATGCACCTGGTGCACCTGTTTGCCTTTCCTCTTCTGCAACCACACATTCACAAGCTGCCAACAGGCTACCAGCTATAAGTGAATGTTATGAGTTTAGTGGTTTTTCTGTGTTTGGTGATTTGTCCCTCTGGATTTGCTGCATGGGCAACAAGCTCCTAGAGACAACTTTACAGGAAGAACAGGGATCACTGATTCCAGCATAAAGAAGTGTGTTAAATCTGTTTAATGAACTGGTTGTATATTATCATTGTTTGAGTTACCTGTTAGCTCAAGCTTCAAGACTCACACTTGCCTACCCCCCTCTTCAGCTGTGTAATTCTTTGTATGTGTATTGTTGTGCAGCTGTGATCTATTTCTATCTATTTGTGCTAAATGAACAAACTGTGTACTGTCAGTGTGTCTGTGGGGGTGTGTGACTTTAAAATCTGTAAGATCCACGTCAGGGGAAGCTATTCACCTACACACACACACACACACACACACACACACACACACGCACACGCGCGCACACACACACACACACACACACACACACACACGCACACACACACACACACGTCATGCTAGAAATAGCTGCTCTATATTTGAATGAGTACAGTCACAGTCAATGTCTAATCAATGTCCCTGCCTTTCTCTGTCGACTGCAGCCTGAAAAACAGTACATATGGCTGGATGGATGGATATACATTATGACATACGCGGAGAAACATACAGTACATACTGAATATAAATGGATAGATGATCCCACAGTGAGGAGAGTGGGGAATTAATACATTTATAGATGGTTCCTCTCTCATAAACGTTGTTATATGGAGCCATATAAAAGACGTCAATAATCCAAACCAGCGTTCATTTTAAGTTCTAAGCCCTGGGCTGGTCCTCCCATAATCCTCTGCCAGCTCTCTTCACACACTTTCCCTCTTTCTTTTTCTGTTACATCACCATCAAACTCAACTTGTGAAAATCTCCTTTGCATTTGTCCTAGAATTCATCAAAGGGTCATTTCAAAGAATGCAATAAAATACGAGGATGGGATAATATCTGTGTGACATTCATAAAATGAAATAAAGTGATGATGTGAAACCTGGCAAAACCCATTTTCTCATATTGATTTACCTCACTAAAAACCCCATTAGAGGAGGAGACGCGATTAAAAGAGGTTTAACCTTTAAGATAATGGAAATGAAGACTTGTTTTCCCAAACCTTGTTCCGTATGCTTGCTCTGAATCAACTATGCACACCACAGTCATGATGTGCAGACAAAAATAAGTGTGATATTACCATCTGAACTTTTCTAGAACTCACTCATCTCTCATCCCTGATACAGCAAAGCTCACTCAGTCCAATTATCAAAAGGAGCCATAAAAGCTATTGTTGTGACAGGAGCCTCATTAGAAGGAGACTCATCCACATTTACTGATGTATATCATATGAGGAATCCAGAGAGTATGAGCAGTCTGAGCACAGCTCTCACCATAAAGGCAGCTGAGCTGGTGGCTAGCAGCTAACGTGCTAACTCCATAAACAGCGCTAAACAACGGCAACAGTGCTGACAGAACTAATGGTGTTAACAAGGGGGAAATGGGAGGATGGGTGCTATGCTTCAGCAAAGACACTGTCATGACATCAGCGGTAACTGCTGTATGAGCGCAGTGCAAAGCTGCGACGATGAGCTAGTCATTGGGATTCACACTTGAACTAACATGCATGAGTGGCTGGACCAGTGTACCACTACCAAGTGGCAACCTCCAGGCCTGAAAAATGAAATCAACACTAAAGTGCCAAAAACTGCAGCTCCTTGAATGACCACTTGAGCTGGCTCCAGAAACGAGTCCCCATAGACTCTCATGTTAAAACGCTCAGTTTTACAGCAGAAATAAACAGTTTCCCAGTTCATGACAACTGTATGGGGGATGGGTTTTTTATTACCCACCTGTCTACATTTTATTAAGACTTAAAGTTCCGCATATTTAAGTGTTTGGCTGCTTTGAGTCACAACATATCGCTCCTCCAAAGCTCCATCCTCTTGTCCAAATATGGTCACCTCTGATTCCAGAAAAACCAAGATGCCAAAATGCTTAACTTGAGGCCTTAAAAACAGGAATCAGCAAACCAATGGGGGATGTCACAATGGCTATGTCCATTACTTTATATAGTCTATGACCACAGCACACCATGCAGAAGCTCAGACAACAACACAAACAGAGAAAGACTTCATTTTCTGCTCAAGTGACCATCACTTCACTACATCTTTACATAGCAAATAGTGGTTTGCTGCGATATTATATTATCTTTATATTATTATATTATCTAAGCTACGAACTATCTTGGACAATGTCTCACACCCACTCCACCATGTGTTGGTCAGGCACAAGAGTACTTTCAGTGGGAGACTCATACCACCAAGATGTACCACTGAGCGCCACAGGAAATCATTCCTGCCTGTGGCCATCAAACTGTACAACTCCTCCCTCTGAGTGGCCCTGAGACTTTTTCACACACTGCAATAATTTAATTTAACTTGTGCAATAACCCCATTCACCCTGACTGTATATATTCTGTTTGTGTAAATAATCTTGTTCAGTTTACAATATATATATGTATATATATATATTTATTTACGTTTATGTTTGTTAATAATTCCTGTTTATTTAACTATATATTTGTTAATACTATTGTTTAAATTTCTTATATTTTCACGTATCTTTCCTCTCTTGCAAGGAGCACCTGTAACATAAATAATTTCCCCTCGGGGATCAATAAAGTATTTCTGATTCTGATTCTGATTCTGATATTAATGCTCCAAATGTCCTACACAGAGCCTTTAAGAGTTAATACTGGTAATTAGTTTGATTTTGGTATTTTTCCTTGGAGTTATTTTCTTGATGATTTAAATATGAATAAAACCAAATGTTTGAAGTTCCAAATATTTTGCATATTCTGTATGTATCCTATTTGTGCATTATTTTTTGATGACGTACATGCAGGAACAATGAATAGACTTAAGTAATCTTTCTCAATCATAACTTATGACCTATACTGTCAGTGTGTGGTGTTGTATTTATCTGCAGAGACTCTGCCCTCTGCCTGGATCTTCTTATTTTCTTCTTAATTTCTGTGTTTGGGATGTTTATGGGCGTGTGCTCCCACAGTGCTCAGGTGAGGTCAGGGCTTTATAAAGAGGTAGTGACCAGGTGTCAGACTGTAAGCAGCAGGTATCCAAGAGCTGAAAATAGCAAGGCAAAACGCCAAAAGAGACTGAATCTGGGGTTGGCTTTTACTTTCTCTTTTGCTGGGGACTGTGTTGACATACAGTAACTGACAATTCTGCATTGTATACCTTTAATAAAACTGTATTCCAAAACTAAGACTAAGGCTATCACATCAAAGCTTGTACTCAGCTGTTTGTGCTGTGAGGACTCTTTTTGGTTCTAAGTCTCTTATGTAGATTGTGCAACAGTGCAAGATGTTTCTCAGCAGCTTAGATGAGAGTAAAATATGCATACAGAAGCCTTTAACTAGCCAGGCCCATTCACAACCTGTGAGCTGCTATCACCTGTACTTATTTACATCTCCAATGAAATTAACTTTCATTAATTAAAGAGGCTTCAGATGGTGGATGTGACCTCGAACTAAAATAAAATAGCACAGCATATACCTTCATTATTCTGGCTAATATTCCATGTATTAACATGTGCAACACTCCTTTAAACTCAGCTAATTAACTTGACCACTACCTTAAGGAATACTTCACCCACAAAATGACCATTTGTACATCAGTTAGTTATGCCATGTTACCTTGAATTTGTGAGGAAAACTTTGTTTTTCTGACATGCCTCGAAATGGCAAACATATTAATTTATTGATTGATTGGGGACCATGTTTAACTACAGCAAAAGCATCTTCCAAACACATGCATTTTCATATGAGCATAGATAGGTTTAGATAGTTTTTTACTTTCAGTTCAGTTTTAAATTGCAAGGTTTTAATGAAAATGCATGTGCTTAGGAAGAGCTGAGCATACGATAGGATAAATGAGACTTGGATTATACTGCACGAGCTGTGTAAGAGTTTGCTAACTGATGTTTCGATATAGCTTTGTTGTTAAATGTGGTTTCCAATCAATCAAGAAATCAATATACTCACAGTTTTCCATGGAGGCATGCAACAGAAATGAAGTTTTTTTCACAAATTCAAGGTAAAACTGCATGACTACTTGATATATTGATGATCATTTTGTGGGTGAAGTGTTCCTTTAAATTACCAAAACATTAAATTAATAGAACTACAAATGGATGTCATTTTGGCAGAGAGGGGCTGTTTTTGTATAATTCCCCGAATTATACAAGTGAATTTTAAAGCCAGCAAAAGGAGGAGCACAGAGAATCACTGCTCTTCTGCCAAAGAGAAACACAAATAAAACAGAATGGGTATCCACAGGTAGATAATGGTGGTTGGCAGCAGCTGGAGTGGCCTCATCAAGACTGAAAGGAGGCATGTAAACAACATTCAGTGCTACTGACCTCTCCCAGCCACAGCATGTTCCATACATTGTTTATGTGCTTTCTACCAAAGTGGCAACTGGCAGTGTGGCAGCCTGGCATTGAAATTCTAAAATACACCACTTTTCAAACATAGCTAATGTTGTTAAAAGAAGGCCCAGCCAACAACCTATACTAAGCCAAATGCCACTGAGCTGTGATGTCATGGATGTGCTCAGGCGAAGTGCAGCAGCAGGAAAGAACTGCAGGCACTCATGCGCTTAGCTGTATAATGATGACATTCACATGCCAGACAATCTCTTATGAAGATAAGGCAAAGCAACATAAAAGCTGGAGCAGTCCTCATGTTCCAGTCTGATGGAACTGTGACATTTCTGTATTATTGGAACTCTGTATGAATTACGGAAATACAAGTCATTGCAGGGACTGTCAGCTCTTCAGTATGATCTAGTTATGAGCAAGTGGCTGGAAATTAAAGCTTGTTTTACAGGTACAAGCAAAGGGGTTAGAGTGTAGCAATATAGCCTACATAGCTTGGCTACACTGTGGCTAATGTACACCTCCTCAAAAACACACATCAGGGCTATGCTGGCTACAGAGGTACCACTTAAAGACATACTACTGAAATGTGACCAGCTAACGTAGGCTGCTCTGAACTGTCTGATGAATGTATCCTTATACAACAGCAACCTGTATTATGTTCAGAGACAATGTTTCTTGTTTAGGTGGATGGAGAACATACACAGTGTGGGACTGTGACACCAGAATCCAGGGTTCGCATCCAGACTCCTGTCTGTGGGTGGGTTTAGACAACAAAAGCATTTTGTGTAAGGCTGGGAAAGATTGTGATTTTGGCTAAATGTTAATAAAAAAAAAAGTAATAATAAGGAATAATACAGTAGTCACTAGGAGTGGATAGTGGTGTCAGTCAATTATTTGCTGATATGCTCAGTATCAACATTTGCAACATGCCACGTTTTTTAATTATCAACATTTCCTCTTTATGTCAACATTCCCATTCAAATCAACATAGCAATATGATCAGGGCAGCAGCCATTTTATGTGACCATTGCCAATGCAAACTGTGACTGTTGTAGCAGGCTAACTTCTGTATAAACTGACTTGCAGTAGTACGAAACATAGAACGGCGTCCATGTGCACTATCGCTGTTGATTATAGGCCCATACTACATGACTATCATCAACAAGAGACGGACAAAAGGAAAATGCTGGCCAAAACGAAGTTTTCAAACTAGTGAGTTGTTGTTTTGTTTAGTTTTTCTCTAACCAATCAATAGCAAGACACAAATAAATGCTGAAAGCTGCGTTGGTGGTTGCTACGAGCAATAGCTTTATGTTTTTTTCATGCTGATCGAAAAAAGTTATTTCTGCAAACTGGACTTACAAACAAACGAAAGATCTGCACAGTGATTCAGAGGTCTGGAATCACCTTAGGAAAAATTAACCTGGTGTATGTGATAATCTACTCTGTATGGTTTTTTTTTTTACCTATCCCGACACATACAAGGAGAAACTCTTACCCGTTGCGTTCAGTTTACAATCTATGGTGCCTTTATTGGATGTTCCTGTAGGGAGTGGAACAGGAAGTAAAAAATTAGTCTCGCAGCTCCCATGATGCCTCTTAGGAGGTGGGGATGATGGCAATACAGGTGACGTCATCAACGGGCATGACATCATTGTCGCCACTGCAGCTGCAGCTTCTGTGCCATCCGTTACTGTGAGCGAGCGTCGGACAGCCACATGTGGGTAGGGCGCCCTGGGCGGGCATGCTGTTCCCATCAAGGCAAAATTTGGTACATTGGGCATCATCACTGGCAAGCCTCCCATACCGGTGGGGTATGTTCCAGCCATCACCGTGGGAACAGACAGGTGGGAACAGTCAGACATTGCTCTTCTCACTGCAGTCCGCTGTGGCAGTTCACTGCTTTGGCTAGGTTTTGTAGAACATGATCCCACTTTTCCATCCTCAACACAAATCAAATCCTGTGATGGGCCATGAATTGCAACCCCACCTGTTACGCTTCTGCCAGGTGGGATACATGACCCTGTCCTCCCCTTTTCAGTATGGCTTAAGTTTTCTCGTTCCACTCCACTCTCGTCTACATCACCCACCCCAACACAAATGTTAGCTGAGGGTGGAGGTAGGCCTGCTCTAGGCCCTCCGATGGCACCAGCTTTACTTCCTGTTAGGTCAGCAGCAGAAGGAGCAGTACCAGCAGGTTGCATATCAAAACTTTGCTTTCCTAAAGATGGCTTGAGCGTTTGATTAGTTGGAACTGAAACTGAATTTTCCTTCAGATTTCCCAGTAGGCCTCCAAATGTAGAGGACATAGCAGATTTCATCTCATCCTCTTTATTTCCAGGACTTGATCTGGTACTTCCAGTGAAGAAAGTGTTCAATGTGTTTCTCTCCCCTAACCCTGAGGCCTGGTTTGGAGGAGGAAGCAAGCCCTGGCCTTGGGCAGACACTTGAGATCCCTGGATGTAAAATCCATCTTTGCTGCCTGAATGTAGATTATTTTGTCCAAAGTTAGAATTCAAGGGTTTACGGTCTAGCGCAGAATTCGGTGAGATGGAAGGGGAAGGTAATGAAGAGGAAGGGGAACAGTGGGAAGATAGGGGGCTGCTGGGGCTTTGTCCTGCACTCCCTAATGCCCCCACTGCCCCTCCCACCCTATGTCCATCCTCCATTGGCCTACCCCCTCTGGACCCCTCATCCTCTATCTTCAGCCCTGGCATCTTGAAGCTCTGTGTTCCTGGCGCCTCGGCCCCCGTCCCAGACAACGGCCCCTCGGTCCTGCCTTGCCCTAATTTCACCTCGCCTTCCGTCAAAGTTATTTTGGACCCCCCCTGTGTTGCAGCTGCAACCTGCCCCCCCAGTGCCATCTGGCCTTGGCAGTGCCACTCAGTGCGCCGGTCAGAGGCCGGGCTGGAGGGTGACAGTGGAGAGGAGGCCAGGACCGCAGGGATGTTGGCACCAGAGAGGGTAGTGGGAGGTTTGTGTTGCTGTTGCTGATGCTGCTGCTGTTGATGCCCACTGGAAGGTTGTCCGTACCCGCTGCTACCACTAATAATGCCAGGCTGCTGCCAGGGCGAGCCAGACAGGAAGGACATTCTCCCACTCTGTTGTCAGGTCTTGTTGTCTTGCTCTTTTTCTGGCTAGGGCTCTTGTCAGTCTTTTCTCTCGTATTTACTCCTTCTTTGTCTTTTTTTCTAATTTTTGTTCTTCTTTCTCTCTGTCTTCAGTTTTTCCTCCTGTCTCCAGCTGGTTTTTGTCTCCAGTAAGTGTCGTTTTACTCTTGTCCAGGAGGCAGAAATGTCCTCAGCATCCAAAGTGTTATGAGCTTGGAAAGTAGAGGAAGCACTGCATCCTTTCTTTTTTCAAGCCTCAGAGTTGTGCGTGTGTGCAACTGTGCTGATGTGTGTGAAGTGCATGTGTGTGCGTGTGTTTACAGGCAAGGCAAAAAGAGTGCGTGTGAGAGTGAGAGTGTGTGTGTCTGGTCGTCTCGGCTTCTCTCTGAGCACTGCACGGATCAGCTGTGGGGCTAAATTGCACCTTGCTCTCTCTCTCTCTCTCTCTCTGTATCTCTGTTTTCTTTCTCTCTCTCTGACATCACACAGTCACATGACAGCCCGGAATATTCCCTCATTCGCTGGAGCAAATTTCAGCATCTAGCCCCTAGCGACAAACGTGCACAGGCATACACACATGAAGACACATGATGGCACGCACACAAGTACAGTGGCAAACACGCACGCAAACAGATCAATGGCTGTCACAGTTACTCAGCTGCCATATGACAGCCGCTGTTCACATGTTGATACAGAGTGGGAGACACAAGGAGAGATTAGTGAGACATCACTGAAGACTGTAATCATCCTGACTAGACTCTGATTGGCCTTAAAGAAAAAAAAATCAAAATGTACACTTCGAGGCTATAATTTACCACATTGACGTCACACGATGATACTGTGTGTGCACGAAACAACTGTGTGTTCTGAACCTTGTGCTCTTGTCCTGATTAATTTGTGCCTTCACCAAAATTACTTGGTGCATTTCACATTTTCACTTTGCAAAGTCCCTATTTTCACCCACTAACCATAATTATCTTCATTTATTTGGTTGATTACATTGATTAATTTGATTAAATAAAAGATCTCATTGAACATATCTGTGTCAAAGTTTAAATTTCATGTTGCACTAATGCCTCGACTGATTTCACTGCAACATTTTCAAAGTTTCAAAGTAGCTTCAACTTTGGAATTTTGTTTTAATAGTTAGGGTTAAGACAACTGGAGTTGCATATATGTTTTCAGCACATGTTGGTAAATACAGAGTGGAACCATCACCACCGAGTACTGACTGTGTAAGCTCTTGGACAGAGGTTAGCGTCCTACATCTGGGATTTATTCATCTTTCGGTGAAAAACTTAGGGATAGGTAAGAGCTTAACCTGCTGAAAAGCTGCAGAGGCTTACAGTGCAAGGTGTTAATAAAGATAATAACTAATTGGTCCAATGCTCTCAAATACAAATTTGAGCTCTCTATACTGCTGTATACTTTATAAATTATTATATTGACTATTCACAACCAAATCTCAACCAAACAGCCAAATATTTTAACACAAGTGCATGTGTTAGTGTGAACTTACTCGACTTAACTTTGCATGTGAAAAAAACCTCATAACAGCTGTGAGTCACAAAGGTGAATTACATTTCTTTGATTGCCAAGTTATGTGTCAGCTACAAAGGAGGTCTTATAATTAGCAGTTTGATATGTGGCTTTTCAAAGCAACTCAAGGCAGCTAACAGACATCAGTCACAAAAAATACAAACAGGCTCAATGTCTTTTATATTAACAATGAACAGTGTTAACCTGCAGTGTTGATCATCAACTTGAATGGCTTTCAGCTGGTTTTATTTTCTGAATAAAATGATTATATTTGGTTAAGCTAATTGCTTTTGTTCTGTGGACTGACAAAATATCCTCTGATTTAACAGTGGAAGCAGCTGCAGACTATTAACGTGTGAGCTAACTGTACACTTGTTGCTCCAAGTTTGCTTACACAAGATCGCTATACATTTTTTCCCAGGACTTAACGACCAACCCAGGCTTAAAACCCCAGTGAATACTACAGACACATTAAATCAGTCAGAACTGCAAAGAGATGATCTAAATGATACATGGTAGGCACCCTTAACTTTTTAATTAGCTAAGTGCCAATATTAAACTCAGATAGGGACCATTTTGTATTGAGATCATTCCAGAAGCAAAACAGCATTCCATGACTTAAAATAAATTGGGACCAGGGCATAAAGTTGTAGGGCCACTTGGCCCTTCCCTACTTTCTACCCCTACTCTTGGCACTCTTGCTCAGACCACACCCGAACTCGGCCTTTGAACTCTGCCTTTATTATGATCTCAAATACACATCTGTAAATTTTCATGACTGCATTTTGCACTGTTGTGACGCTATCACTGTGGCAAAATCTGTCCACAGACAGACAGATGGACAAGTAGACAAATAAACACCTGCCGAATTACTCAAAACAGCATCTGTGGTAGTTCTTGCTACAACAGTGGTGGTCTACAGGATCACATTTTGCCATGACGTCACACAAGGTGCTAACAATACCAGCCCCTCTGTCACAGCTTGTAAAAAGCACTGCTATGACCCAACTGTATGTTGTGAGCTCTACACAACTGGTTATTATGGCACTGCTACCATTTATAAACCACTTGTAAGTAAGGCTAGGGTAGAGGGATGCATGTAAACTGGACATTTTAGTTGTGGAAGAAAGAATCATCGCCACAATTGCCCTCTTTCTATATTCTCTGGCCTTCATCTAACTGTGCTTGCCAACTGTTACATGTGGTCTGTGATGGTGTAAAGAGTCATCTGTTGCGATTCATTAGTTTGATTGCTCTGCATGGCTGTATAATGGTCAAGACATAAAGCAATTGCCATGGTACTCCTATGGTAATGATAGTCCTATAACACACCACTAATTAAGACCAAACACTTCCCTAGGTCACCTTATTTAATAAATAGAATATGACTACAAGAAGGTACAGTGAGCTGAGTGTGACATAGATTTCAAACTTCACCCTGAAACGAGACGGAGCCTTTTCCACTCCAAGAATGGTGCAATATCCCACTGCACTCCTCTCAGGATTTGCACCACAGCTTTGCAAGGAGGATTAAATCTGTTCTGACGGTAAAGGGGTCTCATCGTCCACCCAGCCTCTCCTATCTCCACTTTTTTTTGCAGAGCACTGACTTTCTGGAATTGGCTAAGAAATTGTGTGCAGGAGCTAACTCACAGTAATACATTACATCTACTTGTTAACAGCTACATTCTAGGCATTTAACTGATGCTGTTTTACAAAGTGACCTGATGACGTTCTGTGCAGCACTTATATCATCGACTCCATGCTTGATGCAGAGAGCATAAATTGGCTTCAAGGAGTGCAGCCATCTGGAATTTAGTATTCTCTCGACAGAATATCTACTAAAACTGACAATTCCTCTATCTACTTACAGCATTGAGCAACCTTTCCAGAAGACCAAGGACATGCTCTCACAATATGTAGAACACGCATGTTTACATACAGTAAAATAAAGGCTGGGTAAACTCTAATTCACCTCAGCTACTGTAGCAGACCATTATGATGGAGAGACTGATGTATCAGCATCTATTCATAAAATCAAGTATCAAACATCATCTAGTTTGTATTTTAGACCAATGTTTAAAATAAAACACAATAAAAATCTGACTTAACAGTTAAAGTTATGGATGGAAACTCATTTTCTGGCTGTAAACTGATAAGACAAGAAACTATCTGCAACCACATGTCCACAAATATTACCAATAAAATAATATAGTTTTGTATTGTGTTAGTCCTGTATTTCAACATCTGTCAATCACATCACCTAAATGTCTCTCTGACACCTGACTTCTTGGCTGGTTCTGAATCAGTTTCTCTCTTTTCCTACTTCATTTTTTTCTTTAAATCCTGAATCATTTGCACTTTTAGTTTCTTCATGTTTCTGTCTCATATCTTCATTTAGTCTGGAACTCTCAAAAAAGCCTCCAGTTTAAAAGTCCAACAGTTCATCATGTAGTATGATGGGAGTGATGGGAGTATAGACTGTATAAAAGAAGTGGATAAAGCCTTCAGGTCTAAAAGGTCAACGTAATCTCATTCCTATGTGTCATATTTTGACCATTTTTTGACCCTCAGCGTGACATAATAACACCTGCGGCAGCATTTTGCATTGTAACTTGATGGAGATGGGGTCAGCAGATCTTGAGACAGAATAGGTCAGTGGTAAAATACATAAGTCAACTCACGTGACTAAGAGGAAGTCAGTTAGGTTTAGGCAACAAAACTACTTGTTCAAGGTTTGAAAAATGTTTGTCATGTGAGTTAACTCATGTGACAAATGCCTGATGTGACAAATAACTTTTTCACAAGGGACATGAATACTGGTGCCCTGGGTCAAAGTCCTGTGTTTGTTGGACACACCCACCTAACCTCCCACCCGCCCTAAGTGGAGTCTTGTGCTCATTATACTACGCTTGTTGCTCTGATCATCTAATAAAGACGCGGATGGGTTTATATTCGAGTTGGCTGAAAGCCTGGTGTGTCTCATATAGATGCTAAAGGGTGCACCTGGCATTATTACAGTGACGCTGGGGACACTGCTCAAGCGGCGTATTTTTACACCCTTGGAGCGACACCAGACATGGAAAAATGAAGCCAGTGTGGAAGTGCCTTAAACTGGCTTTCTTTCTAATGGCCAGCAGGGTGTGACTCCACTGGCTCCAAAAAGATGTTTGACTGTATAGAAGTCTTAGAGAAAATGACCCGACTTCTCACTTAATTTATTACCTCAGTAAATATTTTCCTAATTAGTTTATGGACTCAATCATTAGTTTCAAGTCTTCTTCAATACAGCATGATGTTCATTTTGTAGATCATGGTCCCATTTAAGTAAAACAGGCAATAAAGCAGCGGTATGTTTTAGGGGGCGTGGCTACCCTGTGACTGACAAGTACCGACCATACTAATAAGAGCTCCACTCTACTGTCCAAATCTGGTCACTTCTGATTGCTAAAAATCAAGATGGCAATGGTCAAAATGCCAGACATAGCAGTCCACAAGCAAATGGGGGATGTCCACTTCTTTTATACAGTCTACAAATGGCAATGCAGGTTATGAGCTATGGAGTTTACATTTGATCTAACTTAAACTATAAAGCAGCAGAAAGTTATTGAATGGTTAAAACAGTGACATAGGGCTCATCGCTAGTTTTTTGGTTTTGGTTACATGGTCTTTGATTTGACAGATTATTATTTGATGCAGCACATTTCAGATGTCATGTCCCTTTGCTCCATGAACGCGACAAACATTTGACAAGTGTTTACCTGCTAGCCTCAGCGTGAGGATTTATTTGATTTAAGACCCGTATAGCACAACTTTGCAGAAACACAGTGCACAAACACTTTTACAGAATTTGTGAGGTGGGTAAATGTTATTAACCTGCATTTAGCCGCCACTACAGCCCCGCACGTAACTCTATATTAAGCATGGTAGTATTCTGCTCTTCATGTCCTTCGCAATCAAAAGCATTGCCAGCTAAAGAGTGCTGCTCCTGAACTACGATCAGGACCTTGGAGTCTTTAAATGTTAAAAGTCAATACAACATAAAGTGTTCAGTGCTCTCAGAAAAGAAAAGGAGCCAAACAGAGTTAGACAGACAGCTAATACATGTGCAGACAGTGGTAAAATAACTTGGGCACCTTTGGGAATCAGCTGTCAGTGAGCCATCTTAGGGTCTCGACCCCGCCTTTGAAACACTATTCTAAACAAATGCCTGATGAAAAATACTGACATCTATCTGAAGTTTTTCACTGCATATGACAGCTGACTGTCTCCCACCAACCTCACTTCACCCCCAACACACCCGAGGCCAGTGCCAAAATAACAAGAGCAGCTTGTCAAGCATGACTGAAAATGAATGAGTATTATTACATAATCCTCCATAAACAATTTGTCTACTGTAACCACAGAGGGAGAGGCAGCCAGAGAGAGGAAGGGGAAGACATTAGAGTGTTGTTCAGTTTCAATAGACTTGGAAAGGGTGGGCATTATGTAAAAAATCCAGGCGATGCTTCTATTAAAGTTTTGGTCAGACTCAGGCTTGTGCTAACATTCAAACGGGTTGTCGGGTTAAAGCAGAGAAATTTGTAGAGTTGACAGCTGAGGTTTTTTTTTTTTTTTTTAAAGATATTTTTTGGGGCATTTTTAGCCTTTATTTGATAGGACAGACAAGTGTGAAGGGGGGAGAGAGAGGGAGTGACATGCAGGAAAGGGCCACAGGCTGGAGTCGAACCCAGGCCGCTGCGGCAACAGCCTTGTACATGGGGCGCCTGCTCTACCACTAAGCCACCGACGCCCCTGACAGCTGAGGTTTTGGCATTTTTGAGACAAGACAAGAGCAAACCTGACACTTGGAAGACACAGAGGACTGACCCCACAGTGCCCATTTCTCTCCTTCACAAACTGTAATCACTTCCATGTGATAACGATCAAATCAGATAGAAAGAATCTCGCTGGTGAAGCTAGCGATTTGTAGTTTGTTCATTAGGTCTTTGTTAAACTGTCATGTCTGAAAGGCTGTGGCAGTGACCTTTAGCTGATACTCCTGCTGATGTCGCTTCATTGAGAGATGTCGTTTCTCTTTCCAGTTCAAACTGCTGTGGAAATGTTTGCTCAGCTAGCACAAGTTTCACTTGATTTTTCTCATGATTTTCCAGAAAAGCAGGCCACTATTTATAACCACAACCCTGTTCGATCTAGGTTGTGCATTTTGCTGGTTAAATCACCCTAACCTGTATGTGGGTTTAATCCCCGTAGAGGATGTACTGTTACTGTTTAGAACCCACTATGGGTTTGCTAGCACTGAGCCTAAAGGCAAAAGTGATGGTCTTTGCAAGGTCAGACACCAGTAATGTCATTTACAGTGTAACATGAAAAAGTTGATATCAATGAATTTTTACACCCCTATTATTTTCTTTGTTTTACTTTCATTTGGTACACATCATGCTCTGATTTGCTTTGGGGGGATGTTGCTATAGATTCAGAGAGTTAGCTGTGGGACAACGTGAGCCCTGTATTTAATACTGTATTTATTTACATTTGTTTTGCACCATTGAAAGTATGTTGAATTGGCTGGTAGCAGCTCCTTTTTGCAATCTTTCCATGGGTGCACACACAACAACCACTGGATTACTCTGATACTGAAGAAAACTTAAAAACATGATGATTCTCAGGCAAGTTCTGGAGTTACTGTATAAGGAGCTTCTTTTTCTCTGATATCTAAGCAGATTCATGGACAATTATTTGCTATGGCCCTCAGAGAATCAAAAAATATGTGTATCAGCTCTGACTGACTCTGACATCTCTGAGTTATGACTCTCAGAAGGAGTAGCATTTCTGGCGTGAATTGGGGCAATCAGATACTGAGGCCTTAATTACCTCCATGAGTTGTGTGTCACAGCCTCTGCTGTAGCTCCAACTGCTGACAGTGTTGTTAAACAGGCCAAATCACTGGGCCTAACTATGACAACCAACTTTGTGATAGATATTATCAGCCCATTAAATGGCCCTTATCTGTGATAATATAAGCCTCATAGATATTGGTCAGTAGGGGCCTGCTACACCTACTGGTAGGAACACAAGGCCGTTATCAGCCCAATCAATAACCATTACCAGTTCATTAGGTATCACTTTCACTTTCCTCAGGTTTAGGTACCAAAATTATGTAGTTATTTTTAGCATAGCAGGAGAGGAAAAAAAAAATCTTCAAGGGTCCAAACTCAAAATAACAAAATTTGTCACTTTATTAGCATGGTGATTGATCCCTCTCCACTGGAGGAACCCTCATACACCGATCTGGACTCAGTGGTTGAGGGAAGTGATGCAACATCTCAAACTTGAGAAACTAAGATTCATATTAAATGGCTCTTATGATAAATTTATCAAAATCTGGAATCCATGTATGGAATATATAAAAGCTAAACTCTAAACACGCACTTTATTGATAATAACTCCAAGTGAAGTAAGTCATATTTACTTATTGTTGTACATCTTCTTGTAGCCGATCATAATAGGATAAGCCCTGATCAGGCCTTTATCTTGTGCAACTGTCTGCTCCTTTGAAACTTCTGTATGTATGTAGATTTCTGTATACGTGTATTTGTGCATATATACACATGGGTGTGTGTATATGTCTTTATTTGACTGTTTTTCTTTTGTAATTCTGTATGGCAGTTTATATGTTGTTAATAGACCAATAAAAATATGTTTTAAAAAAGAAAAGAAAAAGATCACAACTGTTCGTAAATATTGGTTTCTTATGGGACTTGAATCCTGGTCTCCTGAGTGAAAGTCCTGTGTTTGTCCCTTGTCCTTTTCTGCCAGAAAGTCCTTTCTCATATCATGGCCTGATGATGGCCTTCTCAACCTAAAAGTAGGTGTGGCAAGTCCCCATTAAGGCGGAATTTATACTTCTGCATTGAATCAACGCCTTTCCTATGGCATAGGCTCTGCGTCAAGGTAGAGCCTACGCTGTAGCCTACGCCATAGCCTACGCCATAGCCTGACGTGCACCTCCCCAAAAATGTGACTACACGTTGCAGTGACGCAGACCTCCTGTTTATTTTTGTAAGTTTTTGTGTAAAAGTTTGCAAGGGGCTAGGCTAATTTATACAATGTAAAATGACATAGGCTTGTGCTAATAACATTAGCATGTTGTATTTGTGGGGAATGCTGCAAGTTATAATGAAGCCAATTTGTGTACTTGTGTCTGAAATTGTCTCTATTAAGCCATGTTTTATGTGTGTTTTGGGTGTGTTTTGAATCAACTAAACTTTACAGCACAGAAACACCACCGACTACTGTTTTGAAGGTGTACCTGCTCATAAGTAGAAATCCCGCTTAACCAATATCTACGACGCTAATCACCACTGATACTGTAATGCCATTTATTGGCCTGATAACAGGCTGTCCACAAATCCCACAAAAAGATCCAAACCATAAATGAATATATCTAACAAGTACTGCATGTGTATCAAAGCTTGATATATCTTCTTTCTCTGTGCCACAAAGCTCCATTGTTGTCCCAAAAACACATTAATGAGCCACACTGGTGCACTGAGTGACATGTTCCTTCATTACCACAAACACTGTAGTTTATTTTGACTCAATCCTAAATACATCGTCCTGCTACCCTGAACACTCACTAAAGCACCAAGTGTGAATTCATCCACAGCTGAAAACAGCCCCCAACAAGCGATATTTCCTCCTATTTAAGTAAGGTTTGATAAAAACTGCAATGCCCAGCTGTTTTAGAACATTACTTAGGATTTTGTAAAAATGTACATCTTAAGTAGGAACCAGTGGGGTGGAGTTTGTGTGCCACAGACAAGATAGTGAAGTTGGAAATTATTGAGAGATGAACAAAGACATTGTGTTTTTGTGCTATCAGGGGATTTGTTGATAATAAAAACATACAGAATAAAACCAGCCTTATTCTTTCAATTTATTAATATGCTGCTGGTTCTGTCCCGACAGACAGTACTAGACTGAAAATTCTCATTAATTCATCAGTTTCTCCAACTAAATCACAGCAACACAAACGAGCCAGTGCACACACTGCCGAGAAACAGAAAAGATCTTAGAAAATATCTATTTCTGTATTAAACATATTCAGATATTAATACAAATCCATGTCTCCTTCTCCACAGCATTCTGGCTTTGCAGCTGCCCATTTTGCTCTGAGTTCTGTCCCTTGTTTTCATTTGTTCTCTAATACGATTTGACTGCGACTGTTTTGATATCGTTGTATTTTCTATATTACTGTTTATATTCAAACTATTTTTGTCCCATTATTTACAACATATCTGCACAAAATTGACTTTAGATAAGAAAATGTTTCCCAAATTGGCTTTATACACACAAGTAGAAATGGTAACCCATATATTTTAGTCCCTTGCTCCATTTTTCCCCTATCATTTTCCAGACACAGTACTTCTTTTCATTAGTATGCTAATGGCAGATGGCTTTATTTTGCCTATGAAAGGGTCGCTGTAACTTTAGAAAGTCTGGTGCAAATCATATTTGAAAACTTTAATGATTACAAATGTGATGCTGTTAAATATGACTCCTAAAGTGAAACTGTAAAAATTTCTAAAACTAAAACTTTGGCAACCTGGCACCGAACAAGCTAGACCACAGAGACACTCTGTGGGATACAAATAGAGGAAGACAAATACAGTTAAAAAGCAGGGGAACAAAATGACAAGACATATATTTAGAAAGAGCAGTCGAAGTCAAATGTGATACTCTTGCGGCTTTCTGTTCAGGCAAAAAAAAAAAAAATCACAGAGGTCACTGTGTAGTCCTCCTTTTGAAGGTCACAGATTGTTTAACATCAGCTGGTGATGGAGGAAACAGAGAGCGAGGATGCTACAGCTGGTTGCCCATGGCGCTGGGCAGAGAGAGAGAGAAGGGTGTGGGGGATGGGGGGCGGAGGTGTGGGGAGGGGAGGAAGAGAAGGAGGGTGGAGGATCTTGTCAGAGCGTTTCTATTTTTACTCTTCGACCTCACTGACTGTCACACCCAGTCCACCCCTTCCCTATCCCTCCATCCCTCACTCGCAGAGTCTCTTTGTTTCCACGGTAACCGCCTCCCATGTCTCCCTGACAACGCAGCCCCCCACCCCACCCCCCAATCTCCAATGCAGTGATTATTACGGTGCCGCAGCGACACAGGGAGTCTGGGCAGGAGAGGGGAAGACGTGATGTGGATGGAGGAGACAGAAAGGGCAAATAGACGGAGGATGGAGGGAGAGGAAAATGAGAGGAATGGAGAGGGAAAAGGAAAGGGCAAAGAGAGAGAGAGGGAAAAGCAGGGAGAAGGAAGATGGAGGAATCCCAGAACTGATAAAGATGATATATGATGACGGGCAACAGATGAAGGTAGTGGTGATGGAGAAAGGAAGGAAAGGGGAATGGGAAAAAAACAAGGGGGAAGTGGGGGCAACAACAGAGTAAATAAAGTGACTACAGAGAGAAAAAGGGTCGAACTGACAGAGGAGTAGGAGCAGAGATAAAGATAGAGATTGGGGTGAGAGGAAGGAGAAAAAGGAGGACAAGAAGAAAAAATAATTTCCGAAAACCTTCCACTAGCCCACTTCTTAATGTTGTCGCTTTAATCTGGTCTGTCTGTCACTCTGTGGTCTGAAATTGGTTTAAAAAGGCCCAAATACAGCATCTAATTAGAGAAATTAGGATCAGAGAAAAAGTGTGCTGATCTAATGTTGCTAAAATCAAGAAAACATAAATGATAAGACCTACATAATTACTTCAAGCAAAAAAAGCGCAGATTGACAGCTTCTCCTGGCCTCTACATCGCAGTTTATATTACGTGTCAATGAGTCAGATTTGGCAGGAGAGCAGGAGGAAGCAAGAAGAACTTACAGGCATTCTGGCAACAGCAGATGGGAAGGAGTGAAAGGACAAACATTTATTATAAATATACAGTAGAGAAGACAGACAGATCTGAAAAGAATAGTGCCAAAAGGGGGATAAAGGAAATAAAAGATAGCAAAGAAGAGAGAAACAGATCTCATTAAGGTGTCCTTAATGAGATCATGCAGTTTGCTGGTGTTGGGCTCACTCATGAGGAAAATTCTACGTAAAGAGAGACTGTAAACCGGGTTTTGGTAACCCACCATGCACCAGCATCATGCAGGGAGAAGCTGCCTTATAGATCCATCACATGCAGAGAAATTAGATGAGCCTTCACAAAGAATGAGCAGTCTAATATCTAAGAAGAGAATAATGTGACGAGAGACTGAAATGAACCACGATGGGTTTTCCATTATCCTGCAAAGGCCATGATGAGAAATAATCCTTTAGACCTGTTATTCAGGTCAGAAACTTGCTAAATCTCAGATGCCATGCACCTTAAAGGAACACATCAACTAAATATCTTCAACCTATGTCTGTTAAAACTCAATTTAAGTTGATCATGAACAAAAAATGTTTGGACAGTTGTATCTCTACAGTTGGTTGTAAACCTGTTCAAACAGGTTTACAGGTAACAATCTATGTTTGCTGATTGTGTGTCTTCTAGTTTTGATTCTTCATTTTAGCATGAGAATCCATTACTGATCAGCAGTTCTTACTCACACCTAAATTTCCTTAAACTTCTCATAGCATTTGAACGCACCGTATAAAGGACCTATTTATATGGAGGCTGTACTTTTAAAAGCACTGCAACACAATGATAAGGTACAGAAGCTTTGGCTAAAAATAAAACTTGATATACTGACTGTGATGGATTACCTTGGGAAAACCTAGTGACAGTCAAGCACTGAAACATTTGCTGCTGTTTTTAGTCATTCTTTATCACTTTTTTGCACTTTGAGCACTTTTTTGTGCACAGATGTCTTAAGTAGACAGACTATTTTTGCAGTGATCTTCTATGGACCTTTTGTGGCTTTCTAGCCCAGTTACATTGGTGTGCAGGTATCTCATCTGCCGTCCTTTCTTTTTTGTCTTCAACTTTAAACCTTCGGAAAGGGTATGTTTTTAAAGTCTAACAACTATTTTATTTGTGGTGGACAGGGTCAAACATTTTTCCAAATCACTCAGGGAGGCTCAAGGAAAAATTATTTGTAAAACAACAACAACAAAACAATAAAAAACAAAGCCACAACACAGCCACCCCTCCTCTAATAAATTAAGAACAGTCCCTAAAAGCTTTTCTGGTGTGACACTCTCTGAATGATCTTTAACCTAACAAGGCATTTTTGTCCAGAAATACCTTATTGGCCAAGATATACCAATATATCTGCAATAAGCTAATATTCGCCCATATATTGGCCTGGTAAATGTATCAGTCTAGCTCTACAGCCTGCTAAAGTAGTGTATGTTTTGGGCAATATTCAGCAGTAGGGCTGCAACTAATGCTCATTTTTACTTATTGATGATTACTCTTGGTAATGATTTCGATCAACAGTTTGGTTGTTAGGTTTGTCTGACAAACAGCCCAAGGCCAAAAGATATTCGTTTTACAAAGATACAAGACAATGAAACCAGCAAATCCTCACACTTAAGCATTTGAAAATTGTTGTAATTTTTGCTTGATAAATGTCTCCAACAGCCATATGAAATATTGAAACCAAATACATTAACTGATTTTTTCAGCCTTACTTAACAGTAATGTATTTTCACATTTTAATAAAAGCAAGAGAAAAGATATGTTTCTGCAAACAACAGATACGTCACATCCGCACATTATTACGTGGCAGATGTACTGTAACTTTACATTGTTTTACATTCCAACAACCCTGTGGTTGTTATGTGCATATGTGGTTAGGTTTAGGCACCAAAACCACTTGGTTATGATTGAAAAAGATCATGTTTGGGTTTAAAATACTAACTCTGGTGGCTGGAGAAGCCTTTAATGTTTCAGTAAGAAGCAATTGCTTTTTGTGACACTATCCGAGGTGGAAAAATAGCGTCAGGTTGATTAAAAAACACTCAAGTTTGGTGGCTAAAAATCCAGTGGAAACACAGTGATGACTTGCTCAAAAACAACTGCTTTTGTTTGTTCTCAAACAGTGGTCTGCAGCTTAGCAGGCATCTCACCTAGGTGTCACACCATCCATTATCCCCTCCACCTCCCGGCGACAAACTCAGCTCATATACTAGGTCACTTTAGGGATGTTGATATGATACGTATGAAATGAACAAATGTAACATATCCCTGGTTTCCAGAAATGTAAAATGCCAACATTGTATTCTGGTGACTGGGCTGTTTCCTCACAAAACTAAGTCAGATATCATATAGATGTAGAAAAAAATACAAATGTTTACATGGAAGACATTACATGGGCATTGCTAAATACTGGATTCAAATTTGGAAACATTATTAATCCGGGGGCCGGTCTGTCTCATGCTCCTTAGCACCCTTTATTTGCCACCTGAAGCCATTTCCACACTGGGGATCAATAAAAGCGTATCTTAATTTTAATCTTTTTGATGAGCTCCAGCTCCAGCAGTTTGTGATCGGAGCTGCAGTTCTCCCTGCAGACACCTGATGGAGCCAACGAGCAGGGCTGAGACTCAACAACCCCCAAGCACTTTACAACCAACACATACCAAAACATGATTATCTATCTGCAACGTTAGACAGCCAACCACAACATACGTTTGTCCCCAGAGATTATCTCAATTTATAGTATTCACTTTGATTCAATGTCACTGGCTCAGTCTCAAGGACAAAACCGGGTCATCACATCGCGTGTGTTTGGATTCCACTCACTGGCAAAAGATGGTTACTCCTTTGCTTTGCCTACAGAAGAATGCTTTCTCTGTCTCTCTCTCTCTCACACACAAACACACACAGAGGCTTCTACATATACATAGACCCAGGTTTGACAACACATTTTTCTTCCCATTTTACAGGCCACACACACATACGGCTGCATGGTAAAAAGCGAGGGTGTCCTTGGCTTATGTAAGGGTGAAATAGTCCCAGACATCAATATTGTATGTGAGAGAAGATAGGGGGATGTGAAAGCAGAAAGCAGGTTTATAAATAGAGACACAAAGAAAGAAGAAAGAAATAGACACAGGTAGAATAATAAAGTGACCGAGCAGATGTCTACCAAACCTTAAGGAAGCAGTCAGCTGTCAATAACACTATTAGAGCCCGTCCACTGATTTCCACTCACACTGCGCCACAACAGAAGCACTACACCTGCACTGTTTGGGCCAGATCTTACAAGTGACCTCAAATGTTTACTATGAAGGGACAAAGTATGGTAATTTAAAATGAAAACTTTGAGAAACTACCCAGTTCAAATGTTTTCACCCCATTTAATATGAATCATTGTTGTTATGAGCATCATAATTATGGGTTAGAATGGTCTTGCTACCCTGACTTGTAGTTTTAGAACGCTGTTATCAGCTCGTCACATGGCTGGTTTTTAGCAACCTGGCATCAGTTTAGATTTTAGCCAGACAAAAACTTGGTGGGTATTTTAATAGCTCAAGTATTAAGCTATTTCCATTAATAATTTCTTGAATTGTAGATAAGGCAGCATTTAGGTAATATCAATGATAGGAAATCAGATTTAACAAATAATTATTCAGCAGTTAACTGTCAAATAAAAAAATCATGATGAAACATCATTAAATATCTATGTTGAAAATCACAGGTGAAAAAAAGTTGTTTCTAAAGGTGGTGCTACACATCTGACACAAATTCAGACTTCCATAGCAAAATGGAATGGTGTGTTAATTGTTTGTGATATATTTGGAATGAACTGAAGAACAGGATAGATATTGTTAACACTGAAAGCAGAATTCCACATTAATTCAATTTTCAACAACAAATTGTTACAATTTTTAGAAGTGCTGTGCAGAATCACTATAAGCAGCAAGTTTAAAAGGTTATTAGTATTAGAAAGAACCACAAACTTAGTAATTACCACTTTATGGGCTAATGAATATCTAAAGCCCAATTTATACTGGACCAGAATGTCCGTTTGAAAAATAACACAATAGATTGTGTTAATAACCTCCATTTTTCAAACCACATGAAGTTTGTGCGATTGTGCTATAGCAGCACCAGATCTCAGTCAAGTGCAGCGCTGAGGGAGGACCAGCTACAGAGCAACATATTCACCCTGGGACAACTTAGTGCTGACTGAATACACAAAGTAGACAGCCCTGGTGGTGCAGTTCTCTGCAGCAGAGACAGCCTTTCAACAAACACAAAGACACACAGACTTAAAGCTATGAGGTGAATGAAAAGCCGCAGAGTTTCTCTAAAGATTTACCATAATTTCTGCTTATTGAGACGGATGAGACATGTCCTCTTTGTGGCATCTAAAGGTGCACTTGCTATTGGAACATAGTGCTCATCTGTCAGGTATACAACACCCGTCATATCCCTGAACTGACAATAGTCCAACATCAATTCATGTTGTGTGAAGTATAACAACTATTTTCCAAACAATAACATCTGGCTGACACTGGGGGGCATGCCATGTTAAAAACAGCTCAAAAACATAATGACAATGATACAATTCATTCATAACTTCATTCATTTGCAGCTTTTACTGGGTGGAAAGTCATAGTGATACAATGCCAATGCCTCAGCTGTCACTAATGCTGATCCGTATCGACCATAACAAGGACTGTTATAAAGGCCCGTGTGATGTGCTACATAGATCGCACATTGAAAAGCTTTATATCCACATATTCCTTACATACAGCTTCATCTAGCGGAGTAGGTCATGCTCATTTCCATTTATTAAGTGTCTAGTTTTTAATCTAAGGACTAAATTGGAGTCAAAACATTCTACAGAAGCTAAAACTAGTCTAGTGTCACCTCTCCAAAAGACCCTAATAGACCAACAGACAGCGCAGACAAAACAGGAAAAGCGTATATGATAACAGTATCAGTGTCCCAGTAAGCCATGTCAGTGAGTTAGCATGTACAATATCAAGACCATGGAACTGGCTCACCTAAATGGAATGGAGCTACCATTAATGGTAATGATTCCACTTTTGCATTTTCTGCTTTGACAAGCCAAAATGTTAGGAGAGCAACTCCAACTATTGATGTCAGTGTAACACATTTGTCCTGTTATCTTAAGATAATTCAAACATTCACTTGTCTACATGTCATCAAATTTGGAATGTATATCCAAATATTCCTGCAGTATTGTCAAAGAAATTGGCACAAAATAAACTTAATAGTGTAGCACATATTAAATATTTAAAAATAAAATATAAACTCCCAGTCACCAATACATACTGTAAATGACACCAACATTCAGCATGTCCTCCATTTTTTAAATGTACAACATTACTCATCTCTCTGCTGCAACATGCTGACATCCATTGCCCTCGAGCATAATTAAATGGCCTCAAGTGCTAAAAGGCAGCATAAGGCCTTGGAATGATTCTAAAACAACCACCACACATCGGTGCACCTTTGTTCCAAGCTACCTGAGGTGCCTCAATTCCAGTATACTGGCCAGCCAGTCTACATCATTTTTTTAATGCCAGCAGATTAAAGGAATACTTCACCCCCAAATAATCATTTGCGTACCAATGACTCATCCTGTTGCACACGGAATTCTTGAAGAAAACTTTGTCTTTCTCACATGCCACCATAGTCAACAAAGAAATGAAAAAATGGAGAACATTTTTGATGAATTGAAGTCATAGGGATCCACATTTAATAACAACAAAACTATATACTATAAATTCAACTATCACAAAACTCATGCAGTATACCCCAGGTCTCATTAATCCAGCTGTATCCACAGTATTTCCTTAACAAACAGTCCTCTCTGACAGGGAATTGAAACGAAAGTGAAATTTATCGATGTTCTTTTCAAAGCCAGACTCCATTGACAAAATGAGTAATTCATTCAGGAGCTGCTTGCCTACCGCTGCCTTAGTCAATTAGTTTGTTTGTGTTATTGTGTGACTTTGGCACATTTTGTGTTTGCAATAGTTTTGTTTTTGCTAAACCTCTGCCCCCTTTTATTCAATTTCATCAAGAATTTTCTCTGTGTTTGGATTCTTCGTTCACCAGAGGTATGTGAGAAAAACAAAGTTTTAGTCACAAATCCAGTGTAATACGAGGTGAGTAATTAACACAGGTGGGAATAAGGTAAACATGTAAGTCCTATGCAAGTCTCAAGTCTTAACCTTTAAGTCTCAAGCAAGTCCAAAGCTATTGTGATGAGAATCAAGCAAGTCAAGTCAAGACCCTGCTGTAATTCAAGCTAGGGAAGTCAAGTCATTGCTCATGTCAAGCAGGTCATAAGTCAAATTCTGATGATCTGATCAAACGTTAGCTACAACGCTAACATCTGAACAGCCAATAAACTAATAAGTTAGCTAAAAAGACCTTTCTTTGCAAGTTTGTAGTGATGAATGAAGTTGGATGTTGTGGTGTCATGTCAGATTTTTGAGCTGCAGACACTGCATACCACTGTTCACTTCTCACTACTGTCACTGACAACACAATAGTTGAATCCAAATTTTATTATATCTGGACTAGCCCCCAACATGACAGGCACCTTATGCTATGGCCTCTACTGGTCTGCTGTGTCCTACAGGTTGTCAGGTTTGTGCACATTTTACTGGGAACCAACCAACCAATCATGTTTCAAAAACAAAACTTTACAATATCCAGACAATGCAAATATTTAACTAAGCAAGGTCAGGTCTTTTCAAGTCATCTGTCTCAAGTCTAAGTTAAGTCTCAGGTCATGAGTACCAAATCACAGTCAAGTCGAGTCTTTTATCAATGTTAGTCATGCAAGTCTCAAGTCTTTAGACTTGTGACTCAAGTCTGACTCGAGTCAAGTCATAAGACTCGAGTCCCCGTATCTGGTACTTATTATACAAATTATACAAATGGTCATTTGGGGGATAAAGTATTCCTTTAAAAATAAACCTACAGTTTGCATGCAGTTTGTACAAGGAGGAAGATAATGTGATGATTTTTGTTCTGCTATGCTAATGACAACTCAAATTAAGACAGGATGCCCTTTGATAGTAAAGCAACATTAGACAGTGGCAACAACTCTTCAGTTGTCTTTTAAACAAAAGCCTTGTCCTGACCTGTGCATGATTTCACACTATTTAACTTAAACAACTATTCATCACAAAATCATAGAATTACCATTGTGGGGTCAGGGATGTCCAACATCCCCAACAAAGTTGAGAATAAAATACACAAACTGGAAAAAAAGAAACTTGTCTTACCTGTTGTACAAGGTCACATGATTGGTGGCATTATGAAACAGACAAAAGGAAGGGGGAGAGAAAGAAAAGATAATGTTCAACCAGTTTACGATCAGCTTCAGTGCATTAAAGACACTTTATCAACATCAATTCAAACAATGCCTCAGCATTACAACTTCTGAGACAACATGTAAATCATGATTGTGCTTCAAAAATCTAGTTAGAATTTCTGGAAGTTACAGGGTGTTTAAGAGATTCTACTATGTCAGAAAAAAAGGCCTACAGTGTCATACATTGGAAATTAGAGCTACTGGGTCAGATTGAATTAATCTTTTAAGAGCAGTCAACACATTTCACCAACAGTTTTGAGTATTGGGTTGGGTTTTAGTAGTGACAAAAGGCTGACGGGAAACATCGAGAGAATCACACTGGGAAATAAAAGCTTCACTCAGCAGACTGTGGGATGCCACCAGAGACAGTACTCAGGAGTGAAACTCAGCATTATCAGGACGAAGAAGCATTAGGTCTTCTCAGGGTTTACCCCAGTGTACAAGAGGTCAGGCAGGCCAAAAGGGTAGACATTAGACAGCTAGATACTACATGGCTGCTACACTCATGGGGATGGTCAGCTATAGCTGTTGCAGTTATGTCTTACACCTAACCTGTTTAGACTTGTTAAGAGTCTGCAGTTCAGTGTGTTGTAATATCAACTGGGGGAAACCCTGATATCTGAAGGTGATTTTATTTGTCATTTAGGATAACATATCATACAAGCAGATTCTAACCTGGATGATGTTTTGACCAGGAACAAAACCTGTAAATTGCTCTGGATCTTTGCATTGCAGGATCAAGGACACAAGTGGTTAAAAATTAATCTAATTTTTAGATTACTGTTACTATGAGTTTGAAGGTTTATTTTTAACCTTGAAAATATACTTAGTGGCTACGGTAATAGCTACACCTGTACAATCTAATGCAATCCAATACAACAATTCTGCAGATTTGCCAGGTCATAGCTGGTGATGGTGTTGTAATGGACTGCAATGTATTCAGATGTGTTTGTAGTATTCTGCCCTTTAATCATGGATTAATCATGGAACTATAGTCACAGGTGGTAGTATATTGGCGGGGGACAATATCTAGCAAGGGGAAAGAGATTTTTTTTTTGTCAAACTATAACTCTTGACAAATGGGTTAAAATCCTTTATAGTTAAGAGCTGACATGACAGCTGACTGGAGTGTTTCTGAAATATTAGCTTACTCTCATCTGGTCTTTAGCGGATAGCATGTGTCAGATTTGCTGCCTAAAGCTGAATGTCCCACGGTCTCTTTCAATAAGGATTTCTGCCTCTACAGAAAAATCATCTTCGAGGCTCTAAATGTGGTTACATACATTATAATCATATGCATTAGCAACACAAAATATAGACACAATAAACATAAAAACTGGATAAGACTGGATGTGCCAACCAACCTCATCCATGTTTTACATTACTGGCAAACCAATTCACTTTTCTTAATCACACCCAAGTATACTTTTAACTTATCCACCACTGCAATAACTTTGTTCAATACATCTGATTAACTAGTGCAACTATAACTTTCTGGACTATGAAGCTGAAAGGCATTAGCAAACTAGCTTTGCCATGCAAGGACCCAGGTCATGTGTGTTTCTACAGACAGAGAGGAGATAGTGGGAGATTACACAGGCAGCTGACAATCAGACAAAACAGGAGACAGTTGAGCAAGCAAGGATAGTAGAGCTATCAGAAGCAGCAGGTCAAGTGATAAAATTGTTATGATCATGATAACAGATACACAGAGGCAGGCAGAGGGGAATCAAATCAGACAACTTTGCAGATTACTGTTGCAGTTTTGTTAATATAGGGCCCGACCAGCACAACACATTTGTGTCCCATACTCATGCTAACAGTTCAGAGGGGGGATTTATCTGGACACAAATGTTTCTCTGGTATATTTTTTAGATAAAAACATATTTCTTAGAGATTTTTAAAAGTGACAAAGAGCAGATTTGTGTGTAGATGTATTGTAGATATGAAACAGATTCAAACTTGAGCTGCTCTACATTTATGTGTCGGGCCCTGGTTACAAATACATAAAAGAAAGGATCAAGCACCAAGCAGGCCTGGTACTCAATCCACAGACAAAGAGCCATGCATACAGGAAGACATACAGTAACTACTTCCTGCTATCCTAGCCTACAATCACTTTGTTCAAATTTGCCCAGTGTTATTCATAATCTTCCCTGTAGTTCACCAACCTTCCAGTGGGGGGAGCTGTGGCGACGAGGACTCCTGGTGCTCTGAGTGTGCAGGGAGAGAAGGAGGGGCTGCGGGGGTGATGGATGGAGGGGGGGTGGCTGTTGCTGGGCTAAGGGGCGTGGCTATACTTTTCAGGGGGGTGTCTGATGATGATGTGGGAGTGGCTTCGTTCTTACAGGGAGAAGCTGAGGAACTAAGGGTTTTGGCTAAGGTGGTGGTGGACGCTGCTGTTCCAGGAGCGGCTGCAGTCGTACTGGGTGTGGCTGTGGAGGATATGAGCGTGGCTGAGGGGACGAAAGGCTTGGCATCGGCGTTGAGGGCTGAACCAACTGCAGTTGTTGGTGGGCGTGTGTATGTGGCAACTAAGGGTGATGCGATGGTGGACAAAGTGGAAGTAGGAGGAAGGCCTGGAGTGCTCTGGGAGGGGTTCAAAACAGAAGTGGGTTGTGAAACAGGGGTGACAGTTTCTGTCGGGGTAGATCTAGTCAGGGGAGCCGTAGCAAGAGAGGGAGTGTTGGTGATAGGGGTGGTGGTCTGTGAGTCGGGAGTGGAGCCGGGAGGGGTCTGAAGGACTGAATCCAGGAAGGAGAAGGTCTGGGAGACTGGGCTCAGATTGTCCCCTGTCATCAGTGCTAGACTACCATCAACATCCCCAGCTAAACTACTCTTGTTGGCAACACCAGCCGTTGCACTTATGTTAGATTCAGGTTTGCTGGTAGAAACTTTCTCTTCATTTGCTTTTTGACCATCTTTAGCAGATAAAGGGAAATCATCTACACACATCGGCTCGTAAGAGCGTGGAGATGAATCTGTTACAAGGCTAGCATGGGAACTATTGATGAAACTTGTGGGAATTTGTGCAGGGGCAGAGGGTAAGACAGGGCTGGGGTTGGAGTCTGGAGCTTTGGAGTCAGAGGGACCAGAGTTAGCAGTTGTGACCTGTGTGGGAGAGATGGGCTGCTGGGGCACTCCCCACTCCTCTGGAAGTCTTGCCCGACTCTTAGTCTTCCTGCCTTTCACTCTACCCCCTCCTCCACTCTCTCTGATCTCCCACTCCCAGTTCTCCTCCTCATCTTCGTCCTCCTCCGCATCCAGACCGCCCTTATCCTGCATCCCTTGCTTGTCTGATTGGCCGATGTTATTCTGCTGGCTATCCAAGAAGTCGTAGACCTGGTCGTGGCCCTTCCTCTTCTTCTTCCGCCGTCTCTGCTGTTGCTTGCCAGCCTCGCCCCCCGGCCCCACTCTCTCAGGGCTGAGGGGTTCGGAGGCGGAGGACGTGGGAGAGCTGTCGTCCATTGAGCCACTGGGAGAGAGGACGGGAGCTGCCGAGGGGGGGAGGGTTTTTATAAGAGGAGGAACCAATCACATACTGTGTCAGAGAATCACCTGCCAAAAACCATCAGATTGTGGTTACCATAGGTGGTTTTCACTGCTACTTCTCTAACCTGTTCACTGTTTCATGGCAGAAAATGGGTGTAATGGCTGGTCTTGTCAAAGATGTGAGGTCCATACCAGTTGAAGTGGTATTTCATAGCAGGGGAGCTTGTAGAATTATCAATAACTGAAGATGGATTTTTGTTTTTTGTAGGGATAGACTAATGCAGAATTAGCTGATCCCTCTTACACAGTGTCAGACAAACTCATGGATACCATTTTTTATGTTCTTGCATGTAGTTCGTAGGCATGTCGAATAGGTTATAGTAAGGACAACAGTGGGGGACTTGGAACCAGACTACTCCTAGTGAAAGTGTCAGTATTTGTAAAGAGTGTGTTTAATGCAGTCTCTTGGATTTTTTGACATATAAACATGAGGTAGTTGGAAATTTGAGATTTCCTTATTTTTCCACAGAATGTCCACATCAAAGTCATATGAAGCCTATTGTGGCTCCAGAGAGAGCTGCGTGAAATATGATAAAAGTTCTCAAGCGACGTCACTTGAGTCAACATCGGTTTGGTCTGAACACCTCAAATTTGAAAATGAGAAAAAATTGTAGGTGTGGAGACTGTAGTAATTTTACCAGACCTCTGTAGCACGCTTCTCATCTCTGCAGGAAGCTAGCAACTTGAGGCAACGTTAGCCGTGAGTAGCGTCACAGACCCAAATCTCAACTTGCATTATTGGTAATGGAAATGCCAGGTTTTGACAAGGACAGCGAATGTGTGAAATAAAAAAGAAAATATCTCTGGCTCTGCAATGATTTCTGTCTCTTTTTTTTTTCTTTTTTTTTTAAAAACCTGACCATCATATGTCAGTCAGTGTTACAGGAGTACAATGCTAAAGCTGAGGAGTACTATTTTAAGGGAGCTTCTTTGATCCAATAGATGACCATTAATTAATCAAAGGTACGTAAAACTCCCACACATGGTACCTTTGTTTTGCTTATAGAGATAGGCTTCTATGAGTTTGTCTGACTCTGTGTAACTGGGAAAATTTTCATTCATTAGTCATCAGTACAATCACAGAAAGGCAGAAAGGCAAGTTCTGTGTAAGCTCTTAATACATACATAATGTCTACCCATTTTCATTCCCAGGTCATTAAATACTGATTCTTTGTCGTCGTCGTTAATGTTATGAAACGATCAAATTTAGGTTCAAGCAACAAAACTACGGGGTTGAGTTTAGAAAAAAGATTATGTTCTGGCTTAAAAGTTTTTTTTTTTTACATAATGTGAAGATACATAAATACGTCATGTGAGTAACAGTGTGCGACAACCATACACAAAGTACATAACGTTACATTGAAACAACACTGACTTCTGCTTTTACATGGGACATAGGTAATTATACGTTAAAACAAGACTGACTTTTGGTTTCTCATGGGCCAAAAATTGTAGTCACCTGCGTGAAAGTTTTGTTTGGCCCATCCACCTCCCCTCCTGCCCTGTATGGTCGGTATTTGACGCCCTGGTAATTAGAAAAGGCTGACGATGCATGCCAATTACCTGACTACCTAAAGCCGCGGCTTAGAAATTACAACAGATGGGGCAAAGTCACTAGTGTGATGTTCTGCTTGTGCAGAATATATGCAAGGTGTAAAGTGTCTTCCCTGGATGTTAACAGCCATAGTAACCACAGTCTAACTGCTTTTAGGCTCCTTTTGGCAAAACCTTTAAAACACTTTCATAAAATATGATGTATGTGATGGTGCCTACTTTTATAAATACATTCAAACTGTAATTTACTCACCTGTTAAAGACTTTCTATGTTTCGGTAAAGGCTACCTTGATTGAATGTGCATGATCAGTTGACATAAAGAAAGATACTTGCAGGTGCTTTTTAACAGCAAAATATTGGTTCAGCACTAAGCAGCGGGTGAGAAGAATTTGCTTTATCTGCTTGGTAGTGTTTCATCTCTGCCAGCGTGAAACTGCTTTGAATTAACTGTAAATGTACATGTCACTTGAAACAGTGTTTTCATTCAGATTTGCCAAATTGTTTGAACTTTCTAGGACCAAAGCTCACACACTGTATCTACATTTTACATCTTTAGAAGAGGCCTCACACAGGTTTAAGATCCTCACTTTTGGATATCATTCAATCATTCTATATTAATACCAATCAATACCATATAATAGGAGGAAATAAATATTGAAAGATCCATTGGCATCATATTGCACATTGTAAATGAATGGAGTCTGGAGTGGAGTGTGTTTTAAGATAGCACTTTTCAGTGAAACAATTAATTAATTGTGTGATTCTCTTTTTTTTGATAAATAAGTTTGATTCACCTCTTTTTAACATCATCATCATCATCATCATCATCATGTCCCCAGGGGCAGAGCTGGTCTTGTGTAGGAAGCAGGCACACAAAACAGCAAAACAAACACACTGGGAGCAACAGAACTCTGAAGCAAGTTAAAGTGGAAAAAGACAACTTTTCAACCTTTTCCCCCCTCGTGTTTCCAAGTGGTATTGCTGTTGGCATCACTGGCATAAAGGTAAGCATTTACCAAACAGAGTTTCCACAGTTACTTCGGTTGTTTCAGGGGATAGTAACTGTAAAAAAGGACACTGACCTGTCAGGCTGGGTTCAATTAAATATTTACAAATGATGTTAAGGTTTGGGTCTGGTTCAGCCTATGGCCTGAACTACTGTCTGACGGACGTTAATAAACTATGTCACTGCTTAACCTTACCACAAAGATCGGTATACTTGCTAAGGGCATTCTGGCCTTTCCAGCTAACAGCAGTAGCAAACAGAACTTAAGCGTTGGTGAGAGACCAATCAAACAGAAGAGGACAGCGCTGAAGCCATCCTCGGTGGATGCTATTACCTTCCTCTGCAATAACTCCTAATGAACCACAATGGATGGATTATGTAAATAATTCAGAGTTTGTGGGGATGGTGACTTGACATATGCCAATAGTAAGACTAATTTCTGTTATTAAGAAATGCAGATGACATTGCGTATCCAATGTGGGTGTGATGTGTGTGTTAAAAAAATCTACCTATATAAGCCAATATAAAACAATGCCTTTTGACGGTCATTTACAAAGTGCTACATGTGTAATCAGGGTATACAAGCAAGCTGAAACCATGGTAACAACAATAGCGTGACAGGGACAAAGTCAGTGCTTCAGTAAAGTTACATTAACTACATTGGGTTCCGGTCGGGTTCAGACTTTTAAGAGGGAACCAATCTAGTTGCACATGGTGTCATTATTCTGTTGCCATCACATTGTGCAATCAACATTTACTTCATTATGATAACTCAAAGCAAAAGAAAACTTGTCTATTTCCACTTTACCAAGGTAAATGAGTCAGGCACATTTTGAATACGCGTTAGCATGCATGAAAATAATTGCATGCATGTCTGAAGACTTCTGGTGATAAATGGATCATTGTCTTACATGCAGAAACACTAAAATGATCCCAAATGCACCATTAAAATATGGAATGTGTTACACAATCACAACACCATGACAAACTATGCACATGCAAGCTTTAAGAAACAACAGAAGAAATGCAGCTTGCACTAAAATGATCCCTTCATTTGTCTGTTCCCACTATCTTCTCTTGTTTGGAAAGGAAGTCATCACAGTTGGGTATGGTTTTTCCTCTGAAGAAATATTTCTCAATTATTTCTGACAAGCACTTCATCAGCTCAGGGAAAATGAGAGAGAGAAAGATGAACAGACAGATAGAAACAGACAGATAGAGGGATAGACCATATAAATAAAACTCTCTGACCTATACACCCCTCTCAGTCTGCTCATCACGTCCTCTTCCTGTCTAAATTATTATTCCTCTATCTCAGTTTTCATCCTCCCATCTCCGCAATCTGTCTTACATCACAGGATGTTAATGTGAATCCAGACAAAGGTGTGTTCCCCTCTAAATCTGGCACCTTTCCCTTTATTTCTAAATTGATTGATTGAATTGAAGTTGCTATTTTCTCCAGCTGGCCTCCAATGCTTGCCCAGCTATAAACAGCTCGAGGACGAGGTGAGGCCGGGGCATTATCATCTATATTTAATGTGATAAGGAATTTAATGGGAGTACGTCTTAATCTAGTGTCTGGCAAACTGCCACGGGAAACATTAATGTTGGAGCACTGGCTGCCTCAAACACACTGCCTATGCAAAAGCGCTGTGTGTGGGAGTTAGGGGGGTTTCATCTCACTGAATCCCACTGGCACCTGCACAGACAGAGGAGCAGGTTTGTAAAGGACTTCACGTTTCAAGCACAGAAGCACAGTTTGAGAAGAGGCGACACAGACAGAGTAGAAGGCTGGTTGGTGAATGTATGGTCAGTATCCTGCACAAGATTTATTTCTCCCCTATTGTATAAGTCTTAGACAAATAGAGCACAGACTGAGCTAAAGGTTTTCTTTTTTTTGCTTCATTAGATACCCAGTGATGTGAGACAGAAAGAAGCAGAAAGACATGACTTGCCATGACTCTGAATGGTTCTTTCTGCCTGCCAACAGGAACGAACTACAAAAGCTTAAGAAAGCTATTAAGAGAAAGACATCAGAGAAAATACACAGCCATTAAGACAGCTATGTCTTTCTTGTAACACCTCTTTGGATTGTTTAATGCTAAATGTCCCTGTCAGTGGTGTAGATGTCAGAGGACTTTGCCTGAGATTGCTCTTATGATGTGCAAAAGCAACTGACAATGGCAAAGGACTTCAATATCTGTGGCATTACATTACTGTTGGGATGAGTGTCAGAGATTTTTTTCATGGCTTTTTTTCTGGTATTGTGCATGCTGGCTCGATTTATTATGTTGTTATTAGTAACACCTATAGTCCCTCATTCTGGATATTATACTGCTAATAACTAATAACATCCTCAACAGGTTCCATGCAAAACCATCGGCCACCTTTCAGTGATTTGCATCATATAAAATCCAGGGCTCTTACAGGAGCTTATCTATGTTCCCAGAGTCCGAAGTTCCAGAGTCCTAAGTTCCCAAGGTTCTATGTTCCATGGGTCCTATGGTCCCAAAGTCCAATGTTCCCAGAGTCCTAAATTCTCAAGGTCCTATGGTCCCGTGGTCCTAAGTTCCTAGAGTCCTATGTTCTCAACTAGCCTGACCCTAGACCTCTTTCCTAATCCTAACCTCTTTGGAAATGTTTATCGTCAACTGCTATCTATTGCCTAACCCTGAAATGTTTGATATTATTTTTCTCCTTTTTCATCTTTGTTTTTCTCCCTCTCTTTTGATTGGTTAATTAATTGGCTGACTTGTATTTTTTTTTTAAAATTTGGGAATTAAATATGTTGGGAGTTCTCCAAACAAAAAGTGACTATTGATGCAACCTGGTATGTATGATATGAGTATGTATTATCAAGGGTGAGTCCAGTGCTATTTCATGACTCTCAGAGTTATGATTATTATAGCCCCCAAACCTAACCCTAGCCCATGTCATATTAAATGAATACAGAACTAGGGGAAAATGTTTTCGTGTTCCTATTAGGTGCTATACAGAGATGGAGAACATAGGACCCTGGGACGTAGAACCTTTTGTCATGTTCCCAGTATGTGCCGTATAAATCTGTGGAACATAGGACCCTGGCAACATAGGATTGACCCTGCTCTGACAGATAGCTGGAGCTAGCAGCTAACAGCTAATTCTGCACTCTGAGCTAGCTAAGTAGTATCCTTCTTGAGATGAAGAGCATTTCTTCCTCATTACTTGTGTGTTTTGTGCCATTCAAGGCACAAAACCAAATTTCAAGATCTATTTATATGCTCTGCATTGCACTAATATGGACCAATTCCTGTGGTAACAGGTTAAAGATTGCATACTTTACATAACATCTGACAAAAAAACCCAAAAGATCTGGAATAGTAACATCAAAGATTGGGTTGCTTATCTGAAGCTTACATTTTACTCTTCATTGTTGTCATCCAAATTATGTAAGAGGGTTGGCACATTTCCAGAATGTCTGCAGGTATTTTGTGTGATGGAGCAGTTAGCTAAGCACAGTACTTTAAAATAGCAGCATGTGGTTACATCACTACACTCTCTTCCCTGAAAATTGAATGGGTTATCTTTGTGGTCAAACAAATACAACTCCAATTTTCATTCTAAAGGCTCAGTGAAATTTGTGGCAGCCATTACAGCAGCCATCTGTCCTCAATTCATCCCTGGTTTCTAGAAGACGTGTTGAAATTTCCTGTAATAAACTAGGATAGTAACTGTTACATAACAGCCAGCCTGTACCGATAGTTGGTTTTAAGCTAGCAGGGCTATCTTTAGTACAACAACAAAACAGAGGAGGGCAGAGCTAAACCCTCAATAAGAGCTTGCTGAATGTTTTATGAAACTGAGATGCTGAGTCACTTTCAAAGTTCAGTTGAGGGTCCTGTGGTTAAAATCTTTATTTCTGCCCCTTTCTCCCATCAGAAGCTTTTATGCTGGGAGGACTAACGACCTGTCTGAGTGTAAAATTATGTTCAGATAATGAAATGACTATTTGCAGCACCACATACATGTCTCCATTACAGAATCTGAAAGGTTGCTTTTGGGCACAGTAACACAGGAAGACTGTTTAATCCTCCTTTGGGTTTATGTTTTTTGTTGTTCCGCAGCAACAAAAGAATTCAGTTAATATTCTGCGGTTAGTCACTCAAGCAGCTATTGATTATTATTAACATTAACAATTCATGATGAGAGGCAACTAAAAATTTTATAAGGAGCACTAAATTGTCTATGGGTTGTTTTTTCTTCTCAGACTGTAGTAACTACAGAAGACATAAAACTACAGATATTCCCGTGATTATCATTAAAAAGGGTCCCATCTGTCTGTTGATCCAGTTTGTCAGTACATAAAGACAATAGCAAAGTGCACAGAGCATAAAGCCATGAGGCAACCAGTGATGTCCGAGCAGAGCTGGAATTGTTCCATCTACAGTGAAAACAATTAGAAAAGGCTGCCCTCTGCTGCTGAAAACATGTGATCAGGCTGTTACTCTTCTGTCCCCACCCTCCTGCTGCGCTGCTACAGGAACCCATGCCAGTGTTCTATAATAATTAGCTTAATATTTAGGATTTTATTAAATCAAATTCAAGATATGACCAGGATTTAGATTTTTCTTTTTCAGCCAACCTTTTTTTAAACTGTGCTCAATCCAACCAGCATCCCTAAAAATATACATGAAAACACCTGCTCACTATTGTAGTATTACGAGTTTCAGTATTCAGCTGAGATGTTGCCTAGAAAAGTTTATGAACCCCAAACCAAACATATACAGTGACTCCCTCCTCTCTCCTCATTCTCCTGACTCCACCGTCCCATGCTGCCACCAGCACACAGTAACACATGCAAACACCCCTCTCTGATACCTGCAGAGTGATCCATAGAGTGGATTTCCGGGCCACCAGAAGAAAACACCTCACTGGTTTTAAATGGACTGCTTCCACTGGTGTTGCTGGTGGTTTTGTTTTCCACACCAAACATGCCCAAATTCTTCTGGGTGTCCATAGCTGAACCCACCCCAGTCTGACCCACAGTGGAGCTCATGCTGGTCTGGAATGGTGGCAGGCTGGACCCAGTAGTTCCTCCCATCCCAGACTGAGAGAAGCCTGATGGAGAGACAGAACACAGAGATACATCACCAACAGACAACTCGCTCTAGAAAGATTGCAACATGGTCTCACTCCCAACTGGTCACGTATTGCTGCTTGGTCAATGGACTACATATGGCACATTAGGTATCCTGGGTTCTTCTGTTGTTAACATTCTGGGATGCCGTGTCAATTTACGCTTGTTAAATGCATTGTAACTTTTCAAAATACACTTTCCTACTGAAAGGACATGTACTGTTTCTGCTTGTTACATGCATAGTCTTTTATTTAAAAGGGATGTAAACGTTACTCTGTAATCTTGGAAGGAAAAATGCAGAAATATTGAAAATACTATCCAAAAATTCACCATTGGCTGAGACATAAGTTATGTGTAGGTATCACTAGGCTATATGTGACATTAGTATAGAGTATTTTTTGTTGTTTATCAGACTATTTCTGCCACCGAAGTAAAGGGTGGAAAAGTAGCCTCGTTAATGACTGATGAGGTCTGTCTGAGCCGTTTAACAGTGTGTGGATTATTTTTCTAATAAAACATTGTCTTTTTTTTCCATAGTTCTCATCACACAGGTGTCTCATGTTATTTTGAGCTGCAGTGATGGAATCACTGCAGACTATAATAACTTTTGCATAAGTTGAAATATTGCTAAAATCATGTGTTTAGTGTGTCAACAATTATTCCGTTTGTTATAAGCTGTGTTTTAAAACCACAGGAAATAGAGCCCTGAAACAATGACATGATTCTACTGACCTATAACTAACTATAAACTACTCTTTTTTACCTGTCACTCCAGACTTTTGTTTAAGTTGGGATGCTTATTTCTTCAGTGATCTGATTGGTCAGAGGTCGGGGTGTTGACAGGCTGTGATCTGATACTCTGAACTTAACCTGCTCCGGAGCAGGTTAGCTGCTCAGCATAAGTAACCACAGTGATTTATCCTGGTAAAAAGAGAACCAGCTTCGTAGTGCTGAAAACCCAGAGCGAACCCTTATGTTACCTTGCTAACAAAAAATCCTGCTTCGTAGTACAGGCCTTGGATCATGACTTCAGGAGAGAAACATTGCTGTTAAGCTTTTCAAATGTATTGTTATGGCACTTTGAGCACCCCAACTGAGTGCCAGCTACTCTAGTTCCATTATTTTGAAAAGAAGGCAGACATCTCTAACTCACACCAAAAGTATCGAGATTGATAAATAGCACTACAGGTAAGATGTAAAATAATTTGGGGTGAACTGTCTCTTTGAGGCACGCACACAACTTTTCATGTTGATCACTTCATAAACTCAGATCTGACTGATGACGTCGCTCTATACCTGTCTATAAAAACTAAAAATGTGGTGCATAGGTTAAAACTGAAATACAGAATAATAAATAAAATAAGTTATTTGTGTGTGTGGAAAGTTTAAAACATGGCTAAAGCTGCGTGAGGGAGTGAAAGTAAGAGAGAGGATTGAGTAATAGTTTAATATTATCATATATCACTTTGTATTGTCATTTTGTTGTCCATAATGATTCATAGAAAATTGTAATAAAAAAATCAGATGTTATATGTGTAAAACATTTTGATTTATCAACATGTGTCATATTGTGATATATATTGATAGTGAGACAGTTTTTGTTCAGGCCCTACAAGCAGACAACAAAAACAAAAAGCTGAGCATGTGTGGTATGAACAGGAGTTTTGGAATAACTGAAAGACAAATAAAGGACTGGCAAAACTAGTGGAGCGTAAACATCCAACAGCAGTGCCGATTAACTACATAGTAGTAGCTTGCAAAATATTCCATAAAGCCAGAGCCAAATTGAAACCATCACCACACCATATCTAACCTCTTTTTTTTTTAAAATTATTCACAGACTTTAACCACTAATTTCAACCAAATGAGTTTCTAATTTTGCTCTTTCAGAATGGTCAGATACACACAGAGAGGAGAGAGAATATGATATCCTATCCTCTGTAGTCAGAGGTCAAAATGGCACAGGAGGTGAAAAAGTAAAGTGGACCTAGAAATGAGTCAGGCATGCTGTTGTCCTTTGTCTTGTTCAGGCTCCATTGATCTGTCTTCCCACCCATCATAGGACCTGAAAAAGGAGAGAGAGAGAGAGAGAGAGAGAGAGAGAGAGAGAGAGAGACAGAAAGAGAGAGAGATGGAAGAGTGACCAGAGGAGGAAAAAGAGGAGAGTGACAGAGGACAGTGGAGGCAGACAGCCAGATACAGAGTCAGAATGTGTGGGAGGAGTGACAAAAAAAGAGGTGCATATTCAGGAGAGATGAGGAGCAGAATGAAATGAGCAGAAATGGACAGAACATAAAAATAAATGCTTAATGTTTGACTTTGGACATTTTGACATGGCACACAGTAGGAAAACCAAAGGTGTTAATAATGAAATGAACAATGGCTGAATTCCATTTGGCTGCTTTAGTTTCAGGGTCCTGGTATACTGCCATAGCTTACTGGACACTTGAATGGAACACAGCCATATTTAAAGTCCGGGAACAGCAAAATCAGTGATTTCTTTCTTAACACATTATACATGTTAAAAAAAAATACATGTTGAATACGTGACAAAATGGGAACTGTGTTATACTGTATTGTGGAGTAAAAATTTTAAACATTTCCGTGTCCAGGAGTTTTGGGGTGGGCCTGAAATCATGGCTCGATGACGCATTGGAACCATCCTGAACATAACTCCTCCCCTACTGTATAAAAACTATGTAACTACTAGCATTAGAGCGATAAGCATCAGTGTTGCTGCTGTGGGTCTGTGCTCTGTGCTAACATTAGTTGTTGTTAGCTGCTGAATGAGCAGCTGCTGCCAAGCTCTCTCATTCTTCTGTTCAGACCGTGTGTGTTGTGCTACCATAGACTGTGTGTACTACTGCTCCTGCTTTAGCTGCTAAAGAGTCTGTTGCTGCGCAGCAGCTCGTACTTTGGCTCAGGGGGTGTGCATGCTTTGTGCTATTGAGTTAGCTGCTAGCAAGAGTCTATCCCTTTGCAGTGGCTTGTTCCTAATCTCAGCTCCCTTAGCAAACACATCCCTAGTGTCCGAGAGCAGAGAATACTGCTCATTTTTTGACAATTTTTAAAGCTTATGTTTTATGCTTGGCAATTGTTTAAATCATTCAAATGTGGCTAAGTGGTTATTATCACATTTTTCTGTGATGTGATGAAATCATTACACATGTTTATTTTTGTTTTACCCGGACTTAAATGTTATTTGTAACATTTCCGGTTTTCCTACTATGACGAGCATGAAAAACAAGACGTATGAGCAAATTTTGGCATCACGACAAAAAGAAAAGAAGAATCTTTGAATAAATGTTGATGGTGACATGCATCCTTCCCCTTCTTTAACGTCTAACACTAAAGACACAGCCTCCACACACTACTACCACTTAACAGGTTTATTCTTTTGTTTGTCATTTTGTTGTGTATATATTGATGTAACAATAGTAGATGGAAACAATAACTGATTCTTTTCAATAATTCTCTAAAAATGGCACGACATTTAATGTTTAATATGTTTGTGTTGAGGATTATGTAAGAAAACATTGCTCATTTTGGTATTCACATAAAGAATGTTGTGGGCACTACAGTTTTCAGTAAACAAATCTAAAAGGTGATCGCTTTTCTGGCCTCACAGGGGTGTGATTACAGTGTTATCTTTGGAGTGACCTACAGGGGGGACTACAGCTCCCATGGGCCCCTGCAACAACAAAACTATACTCAAACTAATATGTAAACTTCTTTTATACTTAAGTGGGAAAACTGTGTGATAAATGACCAGCACGTCCTCCACCCTCACCAGACAGGTAGTCAGAGCTGAAGGCAGGTTGTCCTGGTGGGTCTTGGCGTCCCCCTGATGACATCATTGATGACATCATTCCTGGACCTAAAGGAGATAAAAAAACATTATCAGCCTCATTGCCAATCAGCAAACAGAAACATCAGGTTAGTTATTCTGTCAAGATTTTCATAGCTTGAATTACATACGACACATATTTCCAGCTATGAAAAAACAAAAGACTGAAACCCAGACTTCGGATGAGTGACCTACATATTTCTGACATACACAGACTGCGTCCTACAGCCTTTCTTTTAAAATTCTCCACATAGTCAAACTGAAAACTGCACCTGAATCTGTCACTCTGCTCTGTCAGCTGTTTAACCATCAAACAGGTGCCATGTCCAAAAAACCAGCCTCTGCAGCCTGTTAGTGTGTGTGTTGTGTACATCTTTTGATGGTGAGGCGAGCAGACACAACACATCGCTGAAGGGACTATCACCATGGTTACGCAAGGAGAGGATGACAGCATCTGTGGCTCCCTGGGCAACGCTTGCTGTCTGTGGATGTGTCTTAAAGGATCGATGCATATGTGCCAACCGCTGAGGCACACATACCAAGACACACATAACACACTCACACAGCTCACACATTATTGATAAATACATTTACAAAGTACATGTTTGATATTCCTGTTAAAAGTAGGGGAGGAAGGAGGAGGAGGAGGGGAGTTTCTTAAGTGCTGCTGTATAGTAAAAGAAATCAAAAGGATGATATCACCCATTGACTAAAGTAAAGATTTGCACTGCTGGCTCCATTGAATCCCATTAAGCTGCACAGATATAAAACGTACTATGATCATAAACTATTATCATACCAATAAAATATATTACCAGCTAAATAATACAACTATTTACTACATCAGGGGCCATCACTCGATCAAACTGAGCTAAGCCCTACTTACACTGCTTTACTGGTATCCACTCAATATCCATATCTATGTAAACTAAAACAAGACCTCAGAATTCAATGAACACCTGTCAAGAGAAACTAAACAGCAGGAGCTTCACAAATAAGCTTTCAATGAAAAAAAAAAGCTTTTGTTATGGATTTCATGAGATTACTCTAGTGGCAGTTTAATTGTGTGAGGTGCACTACCATATATTTCATTCTGTTTAATTCATTTTTTTATTAAGCCTTAAACTCCCCTCTCATCCTCTCTCTGAAATGACAGACAGAGGGTACTTGCTGTAGCTCTGAGAGGCTGTCAGCAAATAGTTTGTTGGGCACAGTGAAATTTAGATCTGTGTGGGCACCTGAGGCCCTAAAAAAGAGGGTGGATCACGGGGAGTACCACCAGTTGGTCCAGGAGCTCCACCATGATGATGGCCATTTCAAGCACTGCACTTAAATGCTTCAATGCCTGCTGTTTTCTACTGAGATCATGGTAACTGCTGTTTGTTAAGTCATATAGCTGTGGGTATCCAGTGACCGCTACCACTAGTTTCTCATCCACTGTTTACCAACTACAAACTTGTTGTCGTGACCACCACAGACGGCCAACCTCTCAAACCATCCAATTGGACAATGAGAAAAAAGCGGAGATGACATGTGGCGCTTTTCCTCTCCGAGTTGAAGTTTTGCTCAACTCGAGGGGTTCAGAGCGCTCTGGTAAAAAAGCCAGGTGCCTCAAGCACAGAAATATGAGGCACATAGCAACGCAAAAACAACAAGCAATATGCCTAATTCTCATTAAAAACAATTACAAAAAGCCGCCTCCAGCTGCTTAAATGTGTTCTGTGTGATCTGGGGTGCCAGGTTTCACAGGCAAGTTAAACAGTGAGTTACCTACTTAATGTAAAATGCTGCTTCAAAGGCCACAGTACAGTTCAGTGAATAAACAATGAATACTTACTGTGGTCATATTCAAAGACAATGACCATTGTGCAAAATAGCAGTTAGCAGTTTCAGTACAAAAGAATCCATATCAGACTTCTATCTTAAATCAATAGTGCTGGAAACTTATTGCTAAGACACTGAGATTTGTAAATGGCCTGTGAGGCAGGGGATAACTTAACCTGCTTCCATTTTAGTTTGATGTGGTGATGACAGCATTAATACACAGGGGTGGACATGCTTTGAAAAATGCACATGTAATGATGTTGAGCAGTGGACTGACTGAAAAAAACTGAAACATATTGTTGAAATTACATTTATTTTTCTTAAGACATCTCAGTCTGTTCATCATCTGTTTTGTAAATGGATTAATGTTTGCAGAATGGGCTTGAGCATCTCAAAACTAAAAGCGAGGAAACATTTGAAGGTGTTGTTATGTATAGCTTATTATGCAATGGTTTCGCTGGTCTAGCCCACTTGCTGTCAAATTGGGCTATATGTGGCTCATGAACTAAAACACCCCTGCTCTAAAACATTTATTGGGTCTTTATAGAGCTGCGGTGTGTAAGGCAGCACTGGTGTGTCAGGTTCACTGCAGAGCAGCACTTTCTTAGATCTTAGGGAGTTCTGACGAAAGCAACTCTGAAAATGAAGACGTGCCTGAGACAGCTGATGATGAGAATGTTTTTGTGCTACAGTAGCGTGCTGAGCACAAAGCACACAGCTATGTTGCTCTGACCACAGTACAGTGGTCTGTAATTACTATGCTTATGTTTGGTAAGTGCCATTACAAGCATTTTATGTTTGAGCATTTTACTGTTGAATTTGAGGGAAATCATATTGCATTATAAACAATTTAGAGATGTATTCTGTAACAGCGCTTCATATTTTACAGCCCCATTACATGCTTTGTATGTAAATATTGATAATAATATTCACCATCTTGGAACCCACCAGCTATCGGTCTGACGAAGAAGCCTCTAGGGACAAGGACCGACATTTCGGGCTGATCCAGTGTAGTCAGCAGATATCTGCACATGATGCAGATAAATTCAAAGAAAAGCTTAAGCTACTTAATCATCAGACATCACCTCTCCACACAGACTGTTAACATGCCACTCGAACGTGATTGGTCAATACTGCTCAGGCTACAAACAGAAACCAGAACTCTTCCGATCCCAAATTCTCATCAACATTAAATGGAAATAATCAAAGTACAACTGCCTCAAATTGCACTTTGAGTAAATGCAACTAATTATATGCAAGCATAACCTCCCCTTTACGCCAGCTCCAACTTCCTGTTGGAATACTTACAAATGAATATCTTTATCTATACAATTTGTTCTAATGAAGGACACTCGGCTCAAGTACATTGTGATCATAGTTTCCCATGCATTAGCCTGTTGCTGCTACATAGCTGATATTATAAGGTATGTATCTGTCCATGGTCCTGAAATACCAGGGGGGGAAGATAGGCAGTGAAGCCTACAAAACTCTGAGTGAATTATAATATTACTTCCTCCTTCTGAGACACGTCTGAGACCTGTTTTCTACCAATGTTTTTAAGGGGAATAAGGACACATATTTCTGGCACTGGACCGGTATCAGTGAAATGGTGGATATTATGAATAATTAACAAGTCTGCTTTAACTGTGAGTTTACGCACACTGCATCCAGTGTGTAAGTGTGTTTGTGAGAGCAGGTGTTTCTTTATAGCTCGATCTGTTTTGGCTTTATAAAGGTAAGGCATCCATGAACTGCTGAATTTACATCCAGCTGAAACACAACACACACACACACACACACACACACACACACACACACACACACACACACACACACACACACACACACACACACACAATAACTGCAGAGTCATTCTAGACAGAGCGTCACAGGAGTCTTTTCTTTCTCTGTCTAGTTTTCCTCCTTGCTGATCACTCTTCAGCTGCCAGTCGATCTTTCTGAGTCACGTCTGTTTTCCTCTTTTCTCTCATCACTGTCACACTTTCACTCAACAGCTCTTTGTGTTCCTCGTTTTGCTTTCTTTACTTTTTGCATGCAAGATGTAACAATATCTAAAAAATCTTAAAATTGCATTTCAATGCCAGTCCTTGTTTGTTTAAAGGTGCCCCAATCAGTTTTAACATCATTACCACATTAAGTTTAATTTATTGGCATTGCAATACAGACATTAATGTTTATTGGAAGCGTTGTATTTCACACACACCACCCAGTTATTTCATGAAATTTCACATTTTCAGTAAAGACAAGGAAACAAATGATGCCACACAGGGTGAAGCACAACTCATAGTACCATCACCTTTGTGACAGAGCACAGCTGTGACATACTGTGACAGTCAAATGCCAAGAGCCGAGATTTTATTTAGAATTATTTACACTATTAATGTATTTATAAATCTATAAAAGTCAAGTTTTTTTTGGTTTAGTTTGAACAGATGACTTTGCTTACTATGAAGACAACTGTATCACATTTGTAAGGTATAGCTAATTGAAGTGACACCTGGGACTCTATTTGAATGATTTATAGCACATGGTTTAAAGTTCTTGGCTCAAGTGCATTAATGTTTGTCGCACTCCACTTTGCTTGAAAAACAGTGCACAACTGGATGCAAAGTAAGGCACAAGGGGCAAAAGGGTTGTACTTAGTCTCTTAATTAATCATAGGATGTGTTTTAGGTGTAACATGAATTTAACCAATCAGAACATCAACTCCTGCTCCCTTTAAAAGCACCCGATGCACTACTATTTACATAGCGGAGTTGGCAAATTTGAGCAGCATGGGGGTTTCGGCTGAGAGGAACACAGTAAGAGCAGTGATGTGAATGCAGCACATATCATTGGACATTTAAGCAGCAAAACTAAGAACTGTAGTTATCAACTTACAGAGGAAACAGAACTAAAATTTTAGCGGAGTGCCTCTCATAATGTGGAGTCATACAGCAGCTCTGCAGCATTGCAGCTCTGCTTTGCTCTCTGCTATGTTCACTTTTTGGAAAATGTAATTAATATTTTTTCTCATTAATGATGTATTATTACATCCCCTGCAACCCATTCCTGTGTGAGTAACAAGCAGGGTCTATGCACTTTGTGAACCCATCTATGTAGGCGCATCTTACTATCTCAGCAATGCATCCTTTAATGGTCGCAAGTACATTTGCTACTTACATAACATGGGCACTGTCCAGGAAAAATGACAACTGCATCAGTCTGAAACTAGCAATGACAGTGCACTGTGCTGGATGTAAGACAGCGGTCACTGTGGCCACAAGAAGAAAATGCTTAAAGAGTTTAACAGTAACACAGGTAGGGAGGAGTCATAAAGTAAGCAAACTGACACATTAATGTCAATCACACAGCAATGTCTACCTAAAGTTTGCCAACATTAGCTGACATTAGCCACCATAAGCAGCTGGTCATACCAGACCACATAAAGCTGTAACAGTAAAGCCACTGAGTGTTTTCATTTGTAAGAGTTTGTAAGAATTTGCTATTTCTTCTTTCAAGAGTTACATGACCTGGATTTAACACTTGTTCAGTGAGTTGGCCAGACTACAAAATTAAACCCCCCGGCTGAAATGTGGTTAAAATGCCCTCTGCATGATTTTGTCTGTATCAGTACTCAGTCAAAAGGTTTTCTTAAGTAAGAAACAAACCTCTGTATGTTTTTGAAGTCTGGTGTGATGCAGCAGAGAGTGGGTTGTCTTTTTACCATTTACAGGGCTTAGCAGTTAATTGTCATGATAAATGAATGTCAGACAGCTGGTAGATAGAAAACACTTTTAGAAACCTGCCAGTTATATTTCTAAACACATCTAACAGAGTTGTGAAGTGACTCGTTCCGTCCTTCTGAGTAAATAACGTTAGCTAAAGCAGCTTGAGTGTATAGCTGCTAGGGCTGGGCGATATGGAGAATATCAAATATGGTATTTTTGACCAATACCTCAATGCTGATATTGTGCCAATACTGTAGGGTTGACTATTGGTGCTTTCGCAAAAATATTTACGCAAAGATTTTTTACATCAGTTTATTGTAATGTAGCCTTTCAAACCAGGTAGAGACAACACTTAAAATACAGCTCAACCCCAGGAGCTGCTAACTGTTTTTTTTTTGTTTTTTTTAAAACTACTGTTTAGCAACACTAATGTTTATCACAACCTAATGTAATATCTCATGTATGAGCAAAACTTGTCATTTCAAATAAGCTTATACTAGCTGAGTTTAGTTGTTTTTCCCCTATAATGACTGACTTGCTTGTTGTTGTTAATTATAATCTTAATGTCTTTGTTTTTTAAATGTATATATAAATTTGATTATGTTTGACCCAATCTTCTCTTGTTCACAGTTTAAGTAACGATCATAATGTCGGTCCAAAACTTGCAGTACATATTTTACTCAAATCATTAGCCCTAGTTTGTGGGAAATGTAGTCTTAAATTTCAGAGACACTAACACAAAAAATTACAGTACAAAATACTAGTAATGATGTTTTATTGAAGCTACACATACATACTGTATATACAGGCAATAGAGGCACAGTCTCAATGTAAATAAAGAGATGTACAATATAGGCCAGTATCTGGATCCAGCTGCTTTACTAGTAAAAAGTTTGCTCTTTTAGCATCCCTTTACTTTTTGTTTTTGTTCTCTACCACTCTCTCAGACATCCCCATAACACACACACACACACACACACACACACACACACACGGACATGTGCGTGCAGGCACAGTCAGAACCCAGACAGTCCTCTGAGGACAGCAGCCAGTATCGAGCCTCAAGGTCAAACACCTTCTTTTTTTCAGACATTATTTTTATGGCATTTCTGCATCACTGGACTAGAAGCTCTCTGAAACCCACTGCCAGGAGAAACAAGTCAAAATATACATGTGGGGAACCACCACAAAAATAGCTTTTATTGCGTCGTTTGAAGAAATACAGTTTGATGGGCTTGGAGTCGCCACTGCGCCTGACACGGACTGGTTGTACGTTCACGTCATTGCTCACTAACATATTACACTGCAGTGTTTCGTAAGATGCAAAGTTGACCTTCTGTTTTAGTTCACCATGTCAAGTCATCTTCAGTTAAAATAGAAAGATAGGAAAATGGATAAAAAAAAAGAAGTTTGGGCCTTGAGACGTGTGGTTTGTGTGCTTTACAAAGAGTGAGGATAGAAAACACAAGTACATCTGAAAAGGTTGTTTTCACAGGTACAAGGCATGTAAGTCAATGTGCCAAGGCCTGTACTCTAAGGCTGTATCCCATTTTTGATTTTTTATTCCTAACTCTCATTTTCAAGTGCCCCTTTGCCCCTTACAACAGCGTTACAGGGGCCAGTGATTAAAATCTTCCCCTATAACGGGACGACCCTTCAAACAATGATACGCCAACGGTAGTCACTAATGACTTTTACATATGGCAAAATGGTATTATCATGACGCTGACATTTGCCGTTTAACTGATGGAGATAGAAGAGTATGGATGCTCGGGATTCATTCACAACTTAAGTTTCATGCCATCAATCAAACAAGCCAACAAACACTGCTTCGTTACCTGGCACTAGCAGTGCATGGGTTGGAAGTCCGTGTGGTCCTAACACTTTGCCCTACCACTCTATCCCAACAACATTTGGGACATGCTACCTCTATACGTGCAGGGTTGCCAACTTTGGTCAGAGGGCCGGAGTGAGATTTTACCTTGTGACATAATATCTGCTTGTGTGTGCGTGGTCATTACGTGGACACGGCGGCACGTGTTTTTTTTTTGTTTTTTTTTACCTTAAATGAGTTAATATGCACATGTGGCAAACTCAAATGAGTGTACGTTTACATATTCATATCTATAGGCCTAAGCCCCACATATGTCCATAGATGCTCAATATTTGTTTTACGGCGCAAATCAAGGTCAATTTTTTCAATATGATGGTAGTACTGATCATCTGCTTAAGAAATCCAGTTATATGTCCTGTTGTGACAAAAAGAATGATTTCAAGGGGGGTTCCAGGGGTCCTCCCCCGAGAAAATTTTGAAAATTCACGCAACAAAATCCTATTTTCATTCAATTTCATACAGAAATAGATAGATTCAAGGACTTTCAATGACCTGTGTACATTTATGCATATTTTCAAAAACTTTCCAGGGCCTTGAAATGATTTTTTTCAAATTCACAAACTTCAAGGATTTCAAGGACCCGTGGGAACCCTGTTGATTTATCATGTTATGTGTGGACTTTTGAGACTCCGTCATAAAACATGATAAATGTTTAGCATCTGTGAGCCCCAGGAGAAAAATGTAGGCCTTAGGCCTACAGATAAGTTTAAGTAAGAAAACCCAATGTAAACTGCCATTTATTTCTTCTGCTAAAGAATGTAATTTAAGGCCATGAATGATCATGGCATGTAACTATATATGAGCAGTTTATCACCTGGAGTTTTCATTTGAAACAACCAAGTGTATGCATTGTATGCAATTCTATATAATAAGGTCATGCCCAATTAACGTAAAATTATATGCTGTTCCCATGTTTGTCCACTAGATGGCTATAGAAGGCAAAATCGCTTAAAGTGATATTCCGGCGTTATTCAATCCATAGCTCTAATGTCTTAGGTCACGGAAAGCTGTCTATAGAAAAAACAACGAGAAAATTTGGTACAACATAAGCCGAATACCAGTACGGCAGCGAAGGCTAACCCACTTGGGCAACTTTGCTGAAACCAAAACTATGCAAAGTCCCATGAGACCTAAACTTGCTTTCTGAGAATAGTACGCGGTCCGGTCAAGCCACACAATGGGCTGGACGTAACAAAAAAAAAGAAGCAAAAAAAAGGACTCAGCAACGGTGGAGTGAGAGAGTGACAGTCACGCCAGATGCGTGAGAGTTGGCAACCCTGTACGCAAATGCACAAAATGGAGGGGTAAGGGCTAAGTGGTGGGAACACGAAGTGAATTGGAATTGAGCCTTGAAGTGCACATGCAAAATATTTTACAATGGATGTTTTTTTCTACCTAACTCATATTACCATATTTGACAATAAAGCCTGTAGTTGAGAGAAATGTGTCTTCCCTGAAAGCTCACGGGTCAGTGTTAATGTCTTTTCTATGACAATGTCTGTTGTAATGCATTTTCCTATCTTTAAAAGTGGCCCTCTGAGTCATTAACCACTAGTTTAAGGTGATGATTCATTTCAGCTTCACTCCACTTTAATTTCTGTGGTCATTCGGGTTCATTCATTTACCAGAACATTGTCCTAGTTGTGAGCTGCTTGTGGGACCATTCTCTAACATGCTCAGCAGGAGAGAAAATCTGACAAGACTGCACACTGAGCATCCATACTGTTGAGGATGATAATGAGACATTGAAGTGCCTAGTCACTTTGACTGAGGAATATATCAATGATCGCAAAGCAAATTAAAGGGCCAGTTCACCTAAAATCAAAAAGACATATTTTCCCTCTTACCCATAGCGCTATTTATCAGTCTAGATTGTTTTGGTGTGAGTTGCAGAGTATTGGAGTTATCGGCCGTAGAGATGTCTGCCTTTTCTCCAATTTAATGAAACTAGATGAGACTCGGCTTGTGGTGCTCAAAACATAAAAAAAAAAATACATTTGAAAAGCTCAACAGCAATGTATCTTTCCAGAAATCATGGCCAGGTTACTCCAGATAATCCACAGACCTTGCTGTGAACAGTTTCATGCAGGAACTATTTTCTTTGTACTGAACCACAACCACCAACCATATCACTGCGCAGAGGAAAGCGTGCATCTGTTCATTGACGAGAGGCTCGTGCTTGTGACAGCATGAAAACAATAGCGTCCTCCTTGGCTGAGAGTAATGTTTGCTAGCTTGGTAGTACTATGTAAGCTAGCAGTATATGTACATTTCCCTCTGCACAACAATATGGCTGGCGGGTGTAGTTCGGTAGAAAGAAAATAGTGTCTACATAAAGCTTCTCACAATAAGCTCTGTGGATTATCTTGAGTAACTGGGTCATGATTTCTGGAAAGACACATTGCTGTTGAGTTTTTCAAATGTGTTTTTGTGCTTTGAGCACCACAAGCTGAGTGCCATCTAGTTCCATCATACTGAAGGGAAGGCAGACATTTCTATGGCAGATATCTCCAACACTCAGCAACTCACACCAAAATAATCTAGACTGATAACTAGCACTACAGGTAAGAGAAAAATAAGAATTTTTGATTCGTGGGTGAACTGACCCCATAAAACCACATCAATGGGCCACACTATTGCACTGGCTGACATTTACGAAAATGCAATACCACATTGTTGGACTATCCCTTTAAGGGTCCTAACATACTGTAGCCCCGAATTCATACGTTTCCTCTCAGAGGTCAGAGTGCAGGGCTGTCTGCTGTGCAGTACCTTTAAAGTGGTTCCGGCCTTGCTGAAGTGCACTTTGCATTGATGGACCATAAACTGTGGGGGTACCAAGGCCGAAGCCACTTGCAGGTCACCTCACTGCAAGAGAGCAGCTCTCTAGATGATGGTAGTCAGCCTGTGGGCAAACCTTCTGCCTCTATATTTAGATAAACATCTTATGGGTCAATAACAGTTGGGCAACAAGGTCAGTATCAAATGGTTGCATTTAGTGTAAATGTTATGCTCTTATCAGTATTCTAAGTGCATGTTTTATATCTTATAATAATTTCTATTTTGGTCCTCACCTATATCATTCCTCTTGCTTTTCTGTCTGTTACTGCCATTTTTCACCAGGCAACAGCAAACTCATTACCATTAATGAATGATGCAGATATTTTGACCTTTACATGTAAATTCACAGCAACCATTTGGCTAATTAGTGTAAAAGGCCTGCTGAAAATGCAAGGCTGGGTACACTTTTCCTGTAATCTGAAAAGTGACATTTAGTATCAATACTCAAAGGAGCTGTGACAGATTTGAGGAAGCCAATCCATAGTCATAGATTTTGATGCAAAGTTAAAGGTATACTATGCAGGATTTTCCTAAAACACAATGTATAGACTCACATAAAAGTAATCCCTTTCAGTCATTACTTATGATCCACTCTCAGTGTGTGGTGGTGTATCTTTCTCTGGAGACTCTGCTCTTTGCATGTATTTTCTTATTTTCTGAGTTCAGGTTCTTTATGGGCACGGGCCCCCACAGTGCTCAGGTGAGGTCAGGGCTTTATATAAAGGTAGCAAGTGACCAGGTGCAAGAATGTAAGCAGCAAGCATCCACACAGCACCAAAAAAAATGTAAATATAGTGAGTCGAATCACCAAACGTGAGTAAATCTGGCGTAGACTTTTACTATCCCTTTCAATGGTGAGGGTGTTTACAAACAGTAATTGACAATCCTGCAACATATACCTTTAAGAAAGCAGCTTCAGAGAATGATTCTTAATATTCTTTCAGTATCTAACCACACTAAATAACCATTCACTAACTAGTCCAGGGACGCTGCTCATCTTCCAATAAGAGGAGATTGTGGTTGCAGGTAATTTTTAGTGAACACTTGACTTTTTTTAACCATTTCTCCCATTATTTTCCTTTTGTTTAGACATTTTTCCCCACAATATGTAAAAAAAAGTATACGAAAAAAAAACAAGGTAAAATCCCATCATTCTCCATGATAATCTCCTGATGTTATCACGTCATTCCAGGCCCGTCCCTGTCCCCAGTGTCACGCAGCTGATATTGCCGTGTATGCGTTTGCTAATGCTTAAGTCTCTCTCTTCAAGCCAAGGACAGAGAAGGTGAATGTCAAACTACAGCATCCCATCCTTACTCACAGCTGTCACTAACTCTGGAGAGAGCAGTTAGAGTGAGGGACCGAGGGGAGGAGTGAAAAGTAAGGGAGGGATGATGAAGGCAGTGGGTAGCAAAGGGAGGGAACATGGTTTTCCATTGACCAGTCCAAAGTAACTATCAATGTGTTAGTCTGTCTCTTTGTTAATTTCCTACCCTGCCTGTGGCACTTGTGCCCACTGGTTCAAACAGTAGGGCACTGTAGTTTTTTGCATTAGTTTACACAAACAGCAGGAAATAGGGCATTTGTTGGGGACTATTTTCAGCAGTGGATTAACACAGATTTGGTGCTCTAGTGAGTATTTGGAGCAGCAGGACGGTATATGCGGGATTAAGTCACATAAACTACAATGCTTTCATGGTAATGACAGAACATGTCACCTGGTGCAACAGTGTGGCCCAGTGATGTATTTTTCATAGTTACTGGACAACAAGGGAGAAATAACATCAGGATGTCGATACTCAGAGAGTACTTGTTAAAATCACTTCAGTGGGATTTGTTGACAATTAGATACATTTTTTATATTGCCTGCCTTACCCTTTTAACTGCAGGCCATGTGACCAGAATGCTTTTAAACAGAACTGAAATATAAAACTGTTTAAAGAAAGTACCTAATGTATATATTGTTTTTTGACTTTTTCTTTGTTTCTCCATGGTTTTGGCCTGAAATGGCCACATTTCACCGCAAATCAACTGTTGGCAAGCTAGTTTGCCAATAGTCAACAAGGTCACAATAGCCTGAAGAGCTATTGTGACTTTGTTGACTGACTAGCACTAGCATTCCCATCTAGCTAGTGTGCTATCTGTTAGCTTGCCCACTACACTAGTTGCTATCCAACCCTCCGAGTCATCCTTGCGCCACCAAACTTTGAGCATTGCTTATTTTCAGAGACAAATTTAGTGATGTCACTGCAACCAGACCTTTATCCTTTAATTATCTAACAGAGTTTTAGGAGCAGGACCATACCTCAACTGCACCACCTCCAGCATTCCTACACCCACCTAACCCCTTCTCCTTGTTCACTCTCACATTCTGCACCTCTCCCTCCAACCACCCTGTTTCTTCCTCTTTTTTCTTCTCTCCATTGGGTCCTGAGGGGTGGGGGGTCCACCATGACCAGGCGCTACAGCAGATTCCCCACCAAAACTTACCCTCAACACAGACAGCAACTGGAAAAGCAAATAGCAAGTTTCAAGCCTCACATACCCCAATCGTTTTTCATAAAACATCTTGCTGGATGGGGTAGTCCTTGTAAAAGTAAAAGTGTGAATCAAAGCCAAACCCACATACAGTACATATATTAACATAACTAGCAGCAATCCTGGTTACAAGAGGTGATGTGAGATAAGACGCTTTTAAAAAGACACTGATAAGTTCTAATGTTTCCTTCTCCAGTGTTATCATGCAATGTTTAACCACCTATATCATGCTAATACTGGTTTGATAGGGGGAGGTGAGGGGAGGTGGGAAGAGACAAAGCAGGGGGTTCAGCGAAGGATGGATGATAAGTTAATTCATTATTGTTTAGATGATTGATGATGGGATGCATGGAAAATGAGCACCCTTTACTAGATATAAAATGAATGATGGAGAACAACATAATGATCTAATGTAGCAGGAGAAAGTGAAAGAGAAACAGAGCTGTATGTTATCAGGCCATGAGTAAATGAAGGGGCAATAAACACATGGAAACAGAAGCAGAGGGAAGCAGAGGAAAAGGTAAATGATTCTTCCCTCTGGGTGCAGACTTTGCTCTGGTCCTGACAACCATTAACAGCATAACAACACACTCCAGATGCTCCGTAATAATGGTGCAATCCCATGGCCATTGAATACATGATGCAAATCCAGTTACTGTGACTAGCAGACTGGAACTGGTGGTACCTCGGGGGGTACTGCTTCTCCTTTAAGCTAACCAATGTAAGCCAGGTTTCCATTCAAATGTAGAGCAAATTTGATGTGTGTTTCCTGGATCTTACTTTCCAGAAGGTTTTGCCTATTTGTGTCTAACTTGAGCCAAACATTGTGCTGTTCATAGACATTAAAGCATAACTACACCCTCGGATCCTCCTGAAACCCTCTCTACCAGCAAATTTTAAAAATGCAACAAAGGGAAACGCATTTTATAACTTGGGTCTTATTTTGGTAGTTTTTGCTACCAGAAATATTGACATTGCACTCACTGAGTTATTTGCTGAGATTTGAGAATTTGAAAACATCACTAAAAAATAGTCTGACTGGTCAATGAACACAAGCAGTGAGTAAGTCACAGAGATATGGACTCGGGTCACATGACTTAGACTTGAATCAGACTTGAGTCACCAATTTGATGACTCCAGACTTGACCCAACAAAGTCAAAAAGACTTGCAACACCAATGACTCATGACTTGAACCTCAAAAAGCATGTTGTTTGAAAAGTGTGCCATGAATCAAATAATTTTCTAAATTAACTAACAGTGACGTTTTTACCTCCCAGCAAGTCGACACTTCCCCTGATCTTTGTTTTTTGAACCAATCCGACACCATCCAATCAAGTTGCAGGAGAGAACCATGAAGAACTAACATTATGTATCTGAGTGCAAATAGAAAACATGTTACCAAATATATTTTTCGGTCGACAAAAAACAAACTGCAGTATGCAAAACATGCAGTTTGAAAATTACAAAGATGCAACTTTCAACTTCATTCGACATTCGAAGTAGCACAAACAACAGTAACTCAAGGCTAATATTAACACAGTTAGTGAGTTAATGCTCAGCTAAAGTTAGCGAAACACTTAAGAAACTTTTTAACAAACTTGTTTTAACTAATAAATACAACTATTAAAAAGCATTCATGATTTTTGTAAAATTAATGATGGCATTACATTTTGTGAAGAGCGGATTACGACTTGTTTAGGACTCAAAACTTCAAGTACAGGACTTGAGACTTCACTTGGGATTTGTCAGTCTTTTTTTTTTTTTTTTTTGTTAAGATATTTTTGGGGCATTTTTGCCTTTAATCGATAGGAAAGCTGAGTGTGAAAGGGGGAGAGAGAGAGGGGATGACATGCAGCAAAGGGCCACAGCTGGAGCTCTATCTTGAGCACACAGATTTGTGACTTATTTATGACTTGCAAAACAATGACTTGGTCCCACCTCTGCAAAGTAAGTTGGATTATACACACCCCAGGCTAAATTTATTTGGACCTGAAAATGAACAATAACATTAGACTTAGTTTGCTGTAAACAACCATCAAGGCTTACAGACTACTTCCTGCTTCAGCTATGACCTACTGTACTACTTGTGTGTACTGTTTTCTGTGCAATGAGGCATTTCAAGTGTGCACACTTTTTGTTTTACCTCCAGATAAAATTACAACCTGTCAGACTTTGCTGTACTGATGTTGTCAAGCTTCCAAATCTCAGCAATTAGTTTGGTGAGTTCAATGTTATCATAACTGATAGGAGTGACGGCCAAGATTGCAAAAACAAAAACTTTATAATGCAGAATTATCCTTGAATTTCTCAGTCCCAAGCTATTACATTACAACTGATACTACAAGTCATAAATTAAAAGCTAAAACCATTTAAGTGTGAACTCTACACAGCTCAGATCCTCTGTCTGTCCGTCTGTCTCAGTTGTTCAGGATGTCAGATGGGTTCATCTGTCAGTCTGTCTGTCTGTCTGTCAGTCTGTCAGTGTTGGTCTCTGGAAGTGCTGTAAAAGCTTCAGTTACATCATATTCACTTCAACACATCTGCTGAACTCAGCAGCACATCCTAATTATTGACAGTGACAGCTAAGGTGTGTGTGTGTGTGATGACCTTACCAGAACTGCATGTGTGTGTAGATGCTATCTGCTGATATTGATGCTTCACTGCAGACACTGCAGTCACATGTGACTGCAGTGTCTTTTACTGTACACACACACGCCTGCACGCACGCACGCACGCACGCGCGCACACACACACACACACACACACACACACACACGCAAACATTAATGCAGACCCATGCACTTAGGAAAGCAAAAAAACAATGGCTCAGATACACACACATACTTGCTACTGCAGAGTGGCTGTGTCTTACACACACACACAAACACACACACACACACACACACACACACACACTCTCTCTCTCTCCCAAGCATCTCGCTCACACATACGTACAGTGAAAGTACACACACTGCAGGGATGTGTTCTCATGCCTCAGCAGACACACCTCCTTCCCAGCTTGATAAAAACACTAGCAGACTGCAGTAGAACTTTGCCTTTACTGAGCTGCTAAAAAAGCCCCAACTATATATCAGTCTTGCTTCATTTAAACCTGAGATCTTAAATATAAGGTCAATTAAAGTTTAAAAATTATGAAACATGAGGAACTTCTTTTTAAAAATAAAAGTATTATAAATAAAGTTGCTTCCCAATTCCAATACATAGAGTGAAAAGGCCATTTTTGTTTGGTATAACAATATAAACAATGTGTGAATGGCAATACAAAAAGTGTTAATAAAACCACAGTGTGAAAGCAATTTGTATTCGTAGTAAAACATTTGGGCTTTTGTACAAAAGAAATAAACTATTTTCTTTCTACCGAACTACACCCGCCAACCATATCACTGCACAGAAGGAAGCGTGCATCTACTAATGGACAAGGGGCTCTTGGTCATGACAGTGTGAGATGTAAACATTAATAGCGTCCTCCTTAATAGCTGTAAGCTAGCTGTAGCTAGCTCAGTGGTGCTAGGTGAGCTAGCAATAGATGCACACTTCTTTCTGTGCAGTGATACGGTTGGCGGGTGTAGTTTGGTAGAGGGAAAATAGTTCCTACATGAAACCGCTCACAACAAGGTCTGTGGATTATGTTGAGTTTTATTTTGTTTTTGTTTTTTTTGTTTTTTTAAAATATGTATTTTTGATTTTAGGGTGAACTATTCCTTTAAGGCTTGAAAAAAAACTCAGCTAAATACCTTTACTTAATGCCATCCCCATAAATGTTAGCTACACATTAACTTGTAACAAGCCACATATTTATACCAGGGATGGTGGCATCATACATGCCAGTCAAACCAGAAGAATAACTGTTGTGCTTTAGCGGTTCAGTCACACCAATGACAGTTTTCTTACTATGAGTATCCTTTATGGTATACCTCTTGGTTCTTTATGTCGCAAGTCAAAATGCAACGTATCTAGTTTAAACTCACAGGAAGGAAACTGCTTTTTTTTTTGTCAAAGAGCAATACTGTAGGTGCTGTGCAAAATGAGCTCACAGAAGAAAAATGAGGCTGAACTAAAGGTTTGCCCTTCCTGACACTGAGGACAGATGAGCTTTGGGTTCCCCATTCAGCTCACATAGCAAGAGTCAGGTTTATTACAGCCCTTCATCACAGCTGAGGCCTCAAATGACTTCACAGCGTCCACATTATTAACACCGAATGAAAGGAAAAAGCACAACACTTTCCACTACAGAATTTGAGACACAAAGATAAACAAGGTACAAAATACGAGAGGAATGAAAAGACATAAATAGACAGAGTGAGATAGAAAGGGTGAGTATAAGACAACAAACACAAAAGGACAGAGGATGAAGTAAATAAAGGAATGTCAGGGACAAATGAAAAAAAAAAAGATATAGCTGTTTAAAAAAGAGAGACTGGGGAATGGTGAGCTCCTGCCTTGTCTCAGACAATATATCTCATTGATTGGTAGTGATTCTGACATGTGCCCTGACCATCCAACTAGATATGCCAATATGTCAGTCTGGCAAGTTATTATGTCAGAAATGTTTTATATTAATAGATAACTTTTTTCACCTGCGTTCATTTCATATTATTGTTCACTGTAAGACTTTGTTGTTGTACTGTGAAGCCAAACACAGGTTTGGGGATCTCCAGTTCCCCAAAGCCGATTATTGCTATTCTCTACCTGTCCACCAGATGTCCTTAGATTTTTACACCTGCTTCAGTCAGATGACCCCCTCAAACGCCCAGTTACCTGTTAAGACTTTCCCTCATCTGCCCTGCGGTATCACTCTAAAAGTAATCCACTGGTTCAACAATCTGCATCTTTTTAATTAGTTCCAACTCCGACATTAATGATTAAATCCCGTAAGTCTTTTATTATTTGACAAACCTACATCATCTGTTCTAACCTCGAAAAACTTAATCAAGTTGAACCAGCTTAATATTCATCTAAAAGTTCTGTGTTAGTGGTCAAACTATTTTATCTAAGATATTCTAACTTTTTTATTCAATTCCGTCCTACCAAAAAAAATGTTTTTGATTTTGACTAAATTCTTAAAATAAGTTGTCATTGACTAAAACATGTTAATGAAACAAACGTTTTTTTTTTTGCAGAAAAACGTCTTCATTTTTGGCATTATCCACTAACTCCATGAATCATATAACAAGCCTATTTCGACTCATTCCCTGCCAAATCATCAAAGTTGCTATGCTGCTTTGTGCCTTTGCTTTCGAGCCACCAGAACCTGAACCTGAACCCATCTCTATCCCTACTCTGTGCCTGTACTTAGTAAACTGTAATATAGTCTATATGCAGTATATACTGTATATGTCATTGAGTTAGAAAGTCTAGATCTAATTCAAACTTGTTTGTTGCAATTTAGCTATAAATATAGCAGCCTTTACAGAAAAAGTGGGCCCAGAGTTAGTCCTTGAGGGGTCCCACATTGGTCCCTTGGTTAATATCTTATTATCACATGTGAGTCTGTGGTGCAATGCTTATTGGACTGTAAGTCAGTGGTATGAAAAAATCTGAGAAACCCCGTGGTAAAACATCTGCTGTCAGCACAGTCTCTTCCATGGTATACAGGAACATCCATATGGCACATACAGAACGTAGCCTACAGTCCTGTATAGACACCAGTGTCTGAAATAGCCACAAATACACACACAGCTGGAGGATGTGTTCCTGCTTTTGGTGATCATTATCATACCAGCTGTGTATGGGCATGTCAGTGACTATGTGAGATGATATGACAGCCTGATAGTTGATCATAAAGGATTAAAAAAAAACCCACACACACACACGCAGCTCTGTTTGGTGTTCCATCTGTGTTTAGCATCATAAGTATCAAACCAATCAACAAGATCTCTCTGGATCCATGCCGCTACCTGTTTTCAATCCATAACCTTTATGCCATTTCATTAGCATAATGAATCTGGAATTGGTAAAGTACATAAACATAATTCATCTAGTTTTGGCAAGCTGTGGAAGTTTTATCGTCTGGTCACACCACGGTCATGTAGGGTGACATCAAAAGCCTTGTGATATAAACTGATCTATAAATGTCATATTAATGTGGCATAATAATCATCTCCACAGGCGTTACTGTGGCACAGCACTCTGCATCTAATCTATTCATTATTTTGTAATACTTACTGCATGACAACAGGTTTAGGAAAGAGAGTATACTGAATCACTGCTACATTACCTACGAACTTATAAAACACAATACTGTGAAGCAAAAAAATAAAAAATGAAATAAAATAAAAATACATTATTTATAATAGCCAGTTAGCATAACTGCTTCTTCAGACGAGGCTGATACAATCTATGAATAATTCATATTCTTTCTGGACATCAGTTCGTCTAACTAAACTGCTCTTACATATCAGGGGTAGTTCCATTAACTACTTTGCCTATTAAGATGAAGAAGACAAATCTATGAATGATATGAATGGGCCTAAACCACAAAATTCATATTTGCAATTAAATCACAATGCTCCATGCAATCTAAGTTAGCATTCAAAATGCTAGACCAATGTGACAGTGGTTCAAGTGGAGAGGAGCCATAAAGTCAGCAAAATAACTCATTAATGTAAGTTATACAGCAGTTTAACAAGAAATGTAGTTAAAGAGGACCTTTTATGCTCATTTTCAAGTTCATACTTGTATGTAAGATTTCTGCTAGAGCATGAAGCGACCCTGTCTGCTGTCACTGCTCAGTGTTCCTGGGTCTTCTGTACCTCTGTGTCTGTGCACTGTCCTTGCAGCCGGGAAATGACTGCAACAGGGAATAGAGGCATTTTTTACCCTGAAAAATCACCAATAAAAGCTTTTAAACATAACCAGACATGTTCCAGCATGGAATCAAATCCAATATCTGGGAGAACTTTACAAAATTTCATAACCATTTGCATGTAGCCTTATTTAGCAGTGTAGGCTATGTAATGCACACACTTGCAGTTGTGTGCCCGGAAAGTAGAAAACACTACTAGAAAGCAAGTGTTCAAAACAGTGAGGTTTGGTCACAGGGATTACTTCTACATAAGTTAACCTCATTATTTAAAACCTTCTTCATTGTAACATTATGTATAGGACCCCAGGAAGACTAGTAACCACTTTGTGGAAGTTAATGGGGATCCTAATAAAGAATAAAGACACAAAATACAAAAAAGCACAACAGGTCCCCTTTAACATTAGCTTCTATACGCTACTGGTCATACAAGACCAAGTAAGGCTGTACCTGCAAAAACTTTGAGTGTACTGAATTAATTAACAGTTTGTTTCATTGCTTGTGAATTCACCTTTTCATTTTAAAGAGGAAAACAATGTGTTCTACTGTATATCCTATAAAAGATATATAGTCTCACGAAAAATATAGAAGAGACCAAGTGGATGCAGGTTCATGTGGTTAATACTGAATAAACAAACTTGCCTTTACTCTTAAAGATCTAGTGTGTAGGATTTACTGGCATCTAGTGGTGAGGTTGCAAAACTGAAACTTCTCCCATTTGCCAAGTGTGTAGGAGAACTACGGTAGCCAACGCAAAAACACAAATGGCCCTTTCTACAGCCAGTGTTTGGTTTGTCCGTTCTGGGCTACTGTAGAAACAACATGGCGGACTCTGTGGCAGAGAACCTGCTCCGTATGTAGATACAAATGGCTCATAAGGTAAGGAAACATGATTCTTATTTTCAGGTCAATGTAAACTAATAAAAACATAGTTATGAATATTATATTCCATTTCGGCCAAACGATGCCCCTAAATCCTACACACTGGACCTTTAACCATTCTGTCCTTTGTAAGGGAGGCAAATTGGTTTTACACAGGCATGAAGAACAAACTGTCACTGTGCATGTGGTGTTCCTGATGTTATATAAAAACCATCCACCCTACACCAATAAAGACCATGAGATGCAGTTTAACACTTTGGGAAAAAAGGTAGTCCGTGAGGCTTGAGTTAACATGCCTCCAGTTTTACTTATGACGTTCAGTTTACTAATTGTGAGGACTTAACCCGTAAAAAAAAGTTAATGTCCTATGTGGCTCTGGAGGACCTTTTTAAAGTCTGAAAAAACCCTCACGTTGTCCTGATGTCTAAATAAAGCTACTATCTGCTGCATTATGGGAAATGTAGGATCCAGCATTTTGGATCTTTACCATACTAGGGACCTGAATTTGGGATATCTCAGCCCCTGTGGCTCCGATTTTGACCATTCTATTTCTATTCTGCGTTTTGTGAGTCCCACAACTTCCAACATGCCTAATCACATGCGATATGTATTAGAGTTGTTACCAAACTCTGGTTCCCTACAGCTCTGGACTGTTGCGTGTCATTACATTGACAGCTAGATAGGTTAACATTCAACTCATTTGACCAGACTGTGCTACTGGCTGGGAGATAATTGTGTGTGTGTGTGTGTGTGTGTGTGTGTGTGTGTGTGTGTGTGTGTGGGGTGATGGTAATGATGCTAAAACAGCGCTGTCTCCAGGCTGACACAGTGTAACAATGACAGGAAGATAGAAAGGCCGAGAAGACGGGTGGAACAGAGACTGAAAGAAAGAAAAAGTGAAAAAATAAAAATAAAAGGGCAAAAGGGAAAAAAATAAAGATATAATGAATCAAGATGAGGCCTGACAGACATGAAAAAGGCAGAAAAATAAAGAGAATGAGCCTTATAAATAACAAAAAGAAAGACAGTCAGCTAATTTAAGTCTAGACAGGGTTGGTCAAAGTGTCGAGGCAATTACACTTAATCTTCAAAGCTCTCACTTAAACACACACACACACACACACACACACTCCTCGGAGGATCCCTGAGGGCCCTGATGCATGGAGCTTGTAGTGTCTGTATTTTGTGCAGTGATACTACAAAAAAAAAAGAAGACATCAGCGATCAGTACTGGACTGCTGTCGACTATATCTATTATTGAAATCACATGACCACTTAATTCTTAATTTCAACTATTTTAATTTCAGCCAAAACATGTTTTAATATGCAACACACTAGCCTACATTTTTGAAAACAATATTAATTATTTACACATCATGTCTCTGTAATAACCTGGGGAAAAGCCTCATTAACGCATTGTATGTTAAATGTAACATGAATAAATTATCACTGCATTATAATAACTGTTAACATATAGATTATCAGTGAGACTGACATTCTCTGATAATAGAGCAAAGTAACTGTTTTAAAAATCATGATTCGAAAGAGTGATAAAATTAAAAGGCTCACAATTTTAATTTTAAGATCCAGGTATAATGAATAAGCAGAAATTCATCATTTCTAGATTGAAGGAATTAAAAAATTGCTATGTGAAGAACTAGAGGTGTAATTTCATCTGGAGTATAGCATGACGTCACACACCCTCTCTCTGTGTTGATCTCCAGCCCCTTGTTTACAAGCCGGTCCGGCTGCGCATTCATGTACGTTCATGTGAATATCTTACTCAATAAGATAATAATTTCAGCAACAGATAACAAGATTCTTGGAAGTGGATTTTTCTTCGACTGGCTGGTTTGAAAATAAAGAACCCACAACAGTGTGATTTTTTTTCCATAAAATAAATCTGCAATTATGCTTGGTACAAATGTATCTTGTTGAAAAATGTATATGCCAAGAGTTCAATTTACATACACAGTTCAGAAAACTAAATATTTTCCCTCAATGATTCAACCCTAGAACATACTAGTGAGGTGAAAGGCAAATGAAAAAAAGCTTTTCTTACCTTACATCATCTTTGCAACTCACAATGATACACAATGGTTTGTGGGAAATGTGCTCTCAATAATAAAGAACACTACTCTAACATTACTATGGATAGAAGCTGTCATCTCCACCATGCTTTCATTTTACAAAGTTCCAAGTTACTTTGACAACAATGTGTTGATGTTTTAAAATGTGACACGCAGCAGCTTTAAACTACCATTCATTAATTTGTGGTCCCTGAAGTTGGTCATAACATTAACATGAACAAACTGATGTAAAGTGGACTTTACTCAATGGTACAGGCCCACAGAGGAACCTAAGCAACTGTGGATGTTCCCTCAGTAGAATAGAAACTACTGTTGTCCCTTGTTAGCACAAATTACCCCCTACCCTTGAGGTTTGAACAAACCCCCTTCTATATTATAAGCCATGTCTCTGTGTGTCTACAGGGCCTTTGTGTCTGCTCTATTTAACTCTCCAGCCTGGACGACTCTCTTATTCTCCATCCTATGCTCCCCTTTCCTCAAATCCTCTGGTATACTCTTATCTATATTACTTCTCTCTTAATCTCCCAGCTCTGCCCGTTCATTCTGCCTGCCATTCATCCATTGTTCACGTCATTCATGTAAGGTAAGAATGTTTATGCAGAGCTTATGCTATCTCTATCTTTGTTTCCAAACTCTACAACCAACACTTTAAAGGATAACATTTCAAGCAATTTCCTTGCAACTAATAAAATTATCTGCCTTGTTTTTAAGGAACTAATTACTGAAAATATTCCAAACAGGTTATAGTTATATGTGCTGGGGGCTTGTGCAACAACAGTGGATACGGAAGAGGTGGGGCTCATTAAATGAGCTGCGTGGGCTATTTTAGCTACTGATATCATGAACTTCATCACAATCAAATCAGGAATTTGACAAAAGTGACCCATCAAAAAACACCAAAGTGCCACACCAATTTTAAACATGACTGTGGAAACAGTTGTGCAATGTCATAATGTCCTCTATGCCACTGGATGAACCTCTGAGGTGAAGTCTGAGAAAAAAAAAAACCCTGATGATGTAACAGTGATGTCATCAGGGTTATCTCAGTTTGGCCTTGGAGACTCCACATTTTAATAGAGCTTGCAGTTGAAACTGTGGGTGAGGTGTTGGAATACATAGCCAGGCAAGGAGGGTCTAACAGAAGATGCCATCGAGTTGCATTATGGGAAGTGTGTCAAGTGTTAATGGGGATTTATCCATTCTAGGGACTGAAATTCAAGATATCTCAGCTGCTGCTGCTTCAGTGTTGACCATTAAAAAATATGTGTCTCCTGCAAGTCCAATTTAATAGAAAAGCTATACTATATTACTGGTGTACCCATTTAAGTGATTTATTGCACCAATCCCATCTCTGGGCGTATACAAACAACAACCCAAAAGTGACATTTGTTATCGATTATCACAATCATATTACTCATGAAAGCTGCAGTAGGGGTGTTATATTATTCAGCAAGGCCTGTTTGATATTCCTGAATCTAGGAACTAGGGCTGTATCTGACTCAGAATTGTGTCAGTCAAACCAGATTTGGCTGTTCAATGCGAATATTTGACTATTTGTTTCTTTTTTTCCATATAGAGTTAGAGAATTTGCCTGACATTCGGGGTTAGAGCGATGCTCATGTAATATAATAAACAATCCAAATTAGCCCTCTGAACGAATGTGTGCTAACTGCGCTAACGACAGATCGGAAACACTTTTTGCCGACACTAGGTGTCCAACAAAAGCTGCAGACTGTGTCATGTTAAGTTGCTGTGAGCTGTAAATTCACCATTTCTAAGCAGAAGGTAGAAGTTAACGTTATCTCGGAGTCTGACCATGCAGAGCGTCTCTTTCTACAGGCAGCTGCCTCAGTCTCAATCATACTCACCCTGAGTCTGGGTGTGTCAGCGCAGGCGGAGCGCAGCCGGTGTAGTGGAAGTTTGGCTGACCGGCGGACAGTGCGCACACGTCACCAAAACTTCACAGGCAGGTTTCCAGAATGTCAGGCACATTAACGATGCAATAAATAGCCACAAAACCACTATTCAATGCAACTATCTGCAATCAGCACATAAATGTATCTCTATATCGACTGTCCCGTCACATCTGATGTCAGATCAAAGGGGATTGGCACCGTTTGGCACGTTTGGCACGCGTAATGGAAACCCAACCTGATTTGATTAACACAGCTGCAAACTAATGAGTTCACATCCCTCTCAGCCAACCACAAACAGCCACAGCATCAGATAGGGAGTATATATTCAGCATCTGTCATCTTAGAAAAGTCAAAAGAAAAGAAACAGAGTGAGACTGCGAGAGAGAAAGAGAGAGCGCGCGCGCACGAGAGAAACGCAACATTGATTTACAATTGTGGTGACCTCCTCCCAGGCTACCTTTGCATCATCAGCCCGTGGAGGTCTGCTCGCAGTTCCGTATATTCGGACACTGCGAGCTTGGACCTCCCGGACCAAAACATCAGTTTCCTCCTGGGAGAAGTTTGGCCGTCTGACGCTGCTGCTCTCTTCTGCCATGGCGAATTGAGTAAACTCTCATTACGCCTTCGCGCGGCGCATTTAAGGGCGAGGAGAGGGGCTCATTTGATTGGTGTGATGTGTGTAAAACCCACTCCACGCCTTCTCTCCTCCCTCTTTCCGACTTGCGCAGGTAGGAGGGACGGAGGTGGGAAAGAGGAGTAGCTGCGCCAGCGCGCACGGTGTGCCAAACTTGCAAAATCCACCTGGCCACAACCAGTTGGCGAAGCGCAGGTGCACTGCGCCCCCGCCTCGCCCAGTCTGCGAAACTAGAGCCCTAGGAATAACGTAAGCAAAACGATTGCATTTAGTTGCCATAATCAGGACATTTCAGAACTGCTGTCAGAGCACGGAAATGATGCAGTGGATGAACCTAAATTTTTCCATTCAAATTTCAGGGTTCTCTTGCAAGTAATGTCAGAAACTTAGCCTACCTCATGGAGCAGACCCTGTCCAATCTGAAATACTCATGTATGGGACATCTCTCCTTCTATATGATCCAACACAGACTATACATAAAGAATGTATTTCTCCAGGAGGCACTTACAGAAGGTGTAAGCATGTGGTTATTTGGCCTTAACATGGAAAACTACTGGTATGATCCTTTAAGGCTTCGGTGAGCACACACTACAGTTATACTGTGTTTCAGCCAGTTTACCAGCTTGACACTGAAGGCCAATTTCACCTAGACAATTTATATTCAAACCCTGTGATCTAAAAACATCCATTTTACTAAATGCCCACCAGCCAAATCAACTCTAACCTCCTGCAGGGAAGAGGACGTTCCTACGGGGATCAACATCACATTAGGAAAAGCATCACTACCTCCTCACGTCTTTGCTTTAACGCTCACAGCGACTTACCGCTCTTGGTGTCCTTTCCATCCAGCAAGGGTCGGTAGTCACTCTTGGAGACTGTCTCTCCCACCTTGTCATCATAGCTCTCTTTCTCCAGTGAGGCCACAAAGTCTCTCTTCAACAGGGGCTCAGCAGGGGCCCCACCTGGGACCCCACCTCCACCTCCACCCAGAGCGTCTCGCAGGCTCAGGTCCATAGTCCTGTTACTGGAGAAAAAAACACATGATTAGGTATTTTCTGCTTTACCCACTCCTCTTCACAGGCTGTCTTTACAGTAATATTATCTGTGTATTGAAAACAAAAAGTCTCCCTTCCAGTGACCATCACTGTATGCGACTGACCACTTCACACCTTTGACAAGCCTAGCAATTCAGGTGAGCAGTGATTCACACCATGTGTAAACCTGCTGATAAAAATCACCCAAGGATAGAAACGAGTAAAGAAACTGGCACATCTCTGCTTTCACTGTTCTACATATCTTCTCTCTTAATTCAGTTTAGTGGGACATGCATGCCTGTGGAATCACTTTCTTAGAAGAATTGATGTAAGTTATTAGAGTGAAAGCAATAATAACACTTGAAACTGAACTAAAACTCCACAAAACTCCTTTTCTTACTGTCTACACACTCCTCCTGATACTACAGCAGCTGTTTAACATTTATAAGGTACGTCTCCTGATGCAGCAGTCAATAAAAGGTGAATAGACAAAGGCCTCTAAATAAGTAATGTAATAAAGTGAACATGAATCCATTGAGTATCCAGAAAACTATTCCTTTATGTTTACTCCTACATGTAATACCCATGAACTTTTCACAGAGTTCAATGATTTCTCATTCCAGAAAAATCCACCTGAACATGACATTTAGTTTAACAGCCAGGATGTGTGGATCTCGGGAGAGAATGACATAAAACTGCTTCTTCTCTGAAGTGCTGGCGCTGGGCAGCTGGATGGTAATGTATCCTCACGCATTGACTCGCCACTGCCTGCAATGTCAGGCGACAAGATGCCACCAGTGTGTGGACTGACACTGAAAACAATGGGTGCCAGTGTTTCGATGTGAGTCGAACACTGTGTGTGTCGCCATTGCGTTTTTGTCTGCCAATATATAGCTTGAAAGAAGCATTAAAGAGTCTAATTTTATGAAAAAAAACCCCAAAACTATTGCCTCAAGGTTATATGCCTCCGCCAACTACTAAAGTTGCAGTTTGCATCCATGTCTTTTCAGACTCATATAATATACGTTAGTGAAACCTTTAAAGGAATTGAATAAAAGGTATGGGTGTATTTTTTGGCAATCAGCACAGTATCAAGGTGACACCCAAGATTAGTGTCATCAATTCAGTACCAAATGTCTCCCTTTCTGTACCTGAGGTATGATGTTGAATAATGGCCAGAAAACATGATGTCACAGTAAGATTGACCTTTGACCTTTTGGATGTAAAATGTCCTCACTTCATAATTATATCCTATCAGACATTTGTGGAAAATGTTGTCTTGTCTTACTCTATGAATTCTTAATTTATGGCCAAAAACATGTTTTGTGAGCTCACAGTGACCTTGACCTTTGACTACCAAATTCTGCTGATTTTATTTTTAAGTCCAAGCAGATGATAATGCCAAATTTGAAGTTTCCCTCAAGGCGTTTCTAAGATATTGCATTCACAAGAATGGGACAGACCGCCCGAAAATAATAATAACTCCAGCCAAGGCTATCCCCGCCACATAAAAAAATGATTACCTCTAAAAAGAGTTACTGATGGAATAAGAGCGTAAAAATTTTCTGAACTAATTTAAAAAAGTAAAAAGGCAAAAACAAAAAAGGAATCTTGCCTGTTAATAAAATACATCTAGCACAGTGCATACACAATCATAATCATCATTAAAGTCAGGACACTCCTTTCAGGCTCAAACCATTAATTGCAGCAATATTGTTTTTAAGTTTGGCACATTTCAAATAAATTAACAAATTTAATAAACAAACATTCAGATGTTACACACAACTAAATGCCAATAAAGGAGAACATTGATAAAGTGGAGAGCGTTACAATCAAACTGAACTGGTGACACAAATCTTTACTGGTTCTAGGGCTTTTGCTCAAACTACATGTCACACGTCCACATCTTCGTATGTCTGCCACCTCAGACACAAAGAGTATAGAAGCAGATAGAGACAAAGACCGGCCTCTCTCCCTCCCAACTCAGACCAAACTCAAATCATACTGTAAAACTAAGCAATGCTGGTCAAATACAAACCAAGATTCTATTACTGTGTCGCCTGTTTCTTGACTAAAATGTTTTCAGACACACATTTTAGTGTACCTTTTGGCTGTAATACAAGAATTTGTGAACAGGAAGTAGGCACCATACAATTTCCTGTGATGTAAAAACAGAGGCTGAAAAGACTGAAATGAAACAAAGTAAAGCTGAGCAGTGCTGATCAAATATGAACCAAGATTCTGTCACTGTGTTGCCTATTCAAATTTGTGACCTCCTGAAATGTTTTCAGAAAATCATTTTAGTGTACTGTTTAGCTGTAATACGAGATCTTTTGTTAGCAGCCAGCCGCCATATTGTTCTTGTGTGTCCAGGGTCCGAAATGAACTTTTTGACTGACCGACCAAGGTGGCTGGCAGATAAAAAAATTAAACTGGCCAAACATAGTTTTTACTGGCCAAAATAATCTTTGTTTCACATATACATTTGTTTCAGTACATTTCAGTGAGATAATAAGGTATTATGTTAAATACCATCTTAAAGAGGAGGCCTGATCAAAATCTGAAGCAAAATTATTTTATAATATTGACCAACTCATCCCTACTGCCTCAGCATGTGAATAAGTTCCCTCTGGTAAGCAGCAGGGTTGGAGTTTAGCATCAGCCACCAGTCAAGTACTCATAAAATATACAAGTGGCTGCAACATTTGCTTCACTCACCAGCCAAGAAACAACAGTGATCCACTGAGTGGCTGGGAGATGTTGCTATCCACCAGCCACAGTAGCAGGTAAACAAAAAAAGTTAATTTCCAACCCGGGTAAGCAGTGATGCAGTGTATATTTTTAGGGCTTTTATTGTGACAGAAAAAGTGGAGCTAATAGGAGTGACAATATGGGAAGCAATAAAGAGTTTGTTGTCTTGGTTCAGATTATGGGGCCTCAGTGTTGAAGTATGAAGACACTAAACACTGCCGCAAAACTAGGGGCACCCGAGATGGTCAGTTTCACAACACTGTTTTGAAGCGCGAATGCTTGTGTGTCTCTACCTGACACTTGAGCACAGGAGCAGCTTAAATGACACCAAAACGCAGCACAGGTTCTCAGCATAGTGTTTTTTTTTATTATATAACTATTTTGGTACAAACATTTACATGCCGGTGTGGCGGACAGCCTTTCGGAAAACGGAAAATCTACCTGCATTTGGCATTTGGCTTGTGTTAGTTTTTGACCCTGGTCACGTCATTACATTACATGCATTACATCACCCACCAGTGTGAGCATTTATTCGTCTGGTGTAGCACAGTGCATTCTGGTAGTTGTAGGTTTTCTACCACTTGTGCAAAAGCAAATACTGCAGTCCTTTTCCGTTGTTTCCTCTGGTCATGAAGCACCATTTTTAAAAGTATTTGTCTAGTTTTATGAAAACACCATTGTTCCAGAAGTAAAATACTTCCTTAAGAGTAACACACTTGACATGTCAGTTATTGTTCCTTTGTGTCACTTAGGGCTGGGCTAAAATAATCAATTCATCCAATTCAAATTGATCTTCACTGAAAAATCTCCAGTTGAATCGATATCGGATCGAATTGGAAAGCGAATTGAATCGGGACCCCTTGAATCAAAATCGAATCTATTCAGGAAGTCAGTAGCAATACCCAGCCCAAGTGTCAGTGACTGCTGTAACACAGTGTCTAGTGTTTCCAAGATGGAAATAATCAGAGGAAGTACTGGGTACCTAAACCAACATTAACAAACTTTAATCAATCAGTTCAGGTGCTTAATGTCCCAAACATAAATGGTGTCCCCACACTTAGACAGCATGACCCCTGAACAAACTCCTCTTTTTCTCTGTCCTCTGTTTCTGTTTGTCCCTCCATCAACCCTCCCAGCAAACAAGCTGTCATTGTCTTGCAACTGTACCACACACACATAAACACACACACACACACACGCATGCACGAACGCACACACACACACACACACACACACACACACACACACACACACACACACACACACACACAGTGGCTAGTAGCCAGTATGAGGACATACAGTAGAGTGTTATCAGGCCTTGAGTGGAACTGTAGGCCATTGTTTCAGTGGAAGGACACAGTACAGTGGAACCCCCACACACAACACACACACTTTCACTTTGGGTTTCTACCTCTTTAACAGTTCTCCGTTTTCCTTTGTCATTTCTCTATTATTCTCTTGCAGCTATGAATGACTGTGTATTTTCCTGTTGCCTCTGATTCTTGTCTCATATTTCTCTCAAAGATATTTCTCTACAAATTCTGCTTAGTGAACTGCAGTACCACACGTCTTATGATCACACAGCAGTCTTTCTCTCTCAGACACACACGCACTCACAATGCAACCAATAAATCCATCACTGAAGTCCAATAAATGAACCAATCCCAAATAGAGGCTTCCTAACCTCTATTACCCTCTTAGCGTATTATTCTGCAATATTTATCGCTCCATTGGAGAGGTTTCATAAGCCAGAATATTCAGTGGCCTGGAGCTGGTGCGCTTTGTTTTCTCTCACTCATTCTGCCTCTCATTACTACCATACTACCTTTAAATGTAATTATTAATGTGTGCTTTTTTTACTTATCCTAGGCAAGCTGAGTAAGACAGACAATGAAATGCAGCTCTATAAACTACATGTACACTACCTTTCTGTCAAGAGACAATCTGCCAGTTAACTTGTGTAAAGTGATGCTTGTAAGTGATGACTCGTCAATATTTAATATGGCTATCCATCAGAAACGATCAACTACTGCCGGTTGTACAGCGGCAAAGGGTGTGAAAGACATTTTTCTTTATGCTATCCTATATTATGGGTGTTACAATCCATCGTTCTGAATATATATTGATTCAACAATCAATGATCCAATATCACTGATGCAAGCATCGATCTATACCATAATTTTTCGGTTGTGCCTTTGTTTTGAAAGTCTGTGTCAACATCAAACAGCAGCAGGCAGACGGCAAGCATCCGAGAGAAAGACGATGAGGATAGGGTTGTTTACTCGGGAATAAATCAACAGTGTGGAAATATTATCGATTTCAGGGAATATACAGATCAACAGGCAGAGCATATACTGTATGTAAACAATGCAGTTACGAGATAAAACATGACGTATCTGCCCGGACAGGCATCTCACTCCGCTAACTTTTCACTACAGCAACATTAGCTGCTCTGTTTCAACAATGTTCAGTTGGAAAATATATGCATGCAGGCTGAAATTCAACCGTGCTGCTCAGTTGGAAGATGCAGTTAAACCAATGGTAAGTGAGAAAAAGTAGAAATAACATGTATTTTGTTTAGCATTGAGCAGAGAGAATCTCTGCTTGCCACTAGGCTAATTTATAATTTATGATGGGTGACAAGCAAAAAACAATTGTTTTGTCTCTGAACCGTGACAGTTATTATTGAGCCTGATTTAATACTTTTGTTAAAGTATCTAGTTGTTAATCCAAGTTTTATAGGTGTCTGGAGAAGCTTGTCTTCAAGTTTTATGAAAAAAATCATGGTTTGGGTTAAAATGAAGAGATTTCTACATTGTGCTACTTTATGTGTTAGTGGAGTCAAGTTAAAGTAAACTTTACTGCACTTAAGCAGTTACAATTATTTAAATTATTTATGTGTTGTTTTTATCTTTTATGCCCAAAAGCAAAAGGAAAGGGATGGTAACTTCTGCTGTAACAGTTTGCATTAAACCATCTTATGATGTTGTCTCATATCAATCACAGGCCCCTGAATCACACCGAAGCTAGATCGAATCATGGCAAACTTTGTAAAATCAGCTAATATCCTATCGCTGTCCAAAACCTGCAACATCTGTATGTTACTGTTACCACCGTAGCACAGAGAAACCGACAGTCAGTGACTGGCTGGTGAACAAAGTGGAACATTTGGCAGCTCGAGAGAGGTGGCCAGAAATATGACTCCCTTTCCCACTGCAACAAAACCCCCAGCTCTGATCACCAGTGATGGCAACAAGACAGTCTGTGTGGACACACTAATTTTGCCCCTTTCCAGCATTGTGGCAATGACGCACTGCCACAAAATGCCCTCTGTTTCCATCCAAGCAGTGTTTAAACATTATACAAAATTAGTTGGCACTGAGTTTAAAAGAGAGACTGTATTAAGTAACAGACATGAAAAAGAAATAACCACCATTACATTTTCACTGGCCTACATGCTACTTTCTACTGTCTATTACCCTGTTTTCCTGTGCATTTGTGATACCAAATGTGGCACACCAGTGGGGGGGGGGGCATTTTCAGGTTTTCTGGTGCTCCCAAGTGACCAAAAGAGACCAAAAGTGATTATGACTACATCACTGAGGGCAAACAAGCATTTAACATCATATATTAGACAAAAATCTATTTATTTCAAAGGAATCATTGCAATCTGCAGATTTGTGAATGGGTGTAGTACGTGGAAGTTTGGTCAACTTTGACAAAAGTGTATCATATGAATGTTACGCAGATGCACTATGATGTAACTGGTGGTAAGTAAAAAGCTGTGTGTGTTTTTGTGTGCGTGCATGCATGAAAGAGAGAAGAGAAAGAGAGAGAAAGGGAGAGATGATGAGATGATGATGACGATGACAGCTGTTGCACTCAAAGGGATTAAAAACTATCTCTGCACCCACAATCCCCTGCTCCAGCATCCGCCACCTCTCCCTCTCTGAACCCAGCCTTCTGCTACATAATCATCTCATCCTCCAAAACACTGACAGTTCTCACGCAAGCATACACAGACAAACACTACTAAACACAAATGCACACACACGCAATGGCCACAGATTGGCAGGAAATCAAACACATAAATGTACCACAAAAATACAAGAGAGATTTGGTGGCTGCTATTTTTGTGTTTATGTGTGTGTGTGTGTGTGTGTGTGTGTGTGTGTGTGTGTGTGTGTGTGTGTGTGTGTGTGTGTGTGTGTGTGTGTGTGTGTGAACATGAACCATCACCTAAATGAAGCTCCTCCTCCCTCCTGTCACTGTGCTGTACAGATATCAGCACGAGCAGGTACATTTTGTGATTTTGTCCAAAACTGACTGAATGTACAACTTCTGATGTTCTGATACATTGCAATTTGTGTTTTGTGATTATCCCAAAAACTGAGCTGGTCCTCTCTCATCTGTTCTCAGCACAATGACATAGAGCTGGTTTAAACAACAATACAAACAACCTGCTGTTTCATCCTCATGGAAATGTCTCACTGCCTCCCCTGTTAGCAGCTAACAGTGAAGCTGCTGAAGAGGAGCAAACATAATTGGCAATGGCATCTAGACTGTTTTGGTATGAGCTGCTGAGTGTCAGAGATATCGGCTGTAGAGATGTCTGCCTTTTCTGCAATAAAATGGAACTAGATGGCACTCAGCTTGTGGTGCTCAAAGTGCTAAAAGATACATTTGAAAAAACTCAGCAGCAATGTCTCTTTCCAGAAATCATGACCTGGTTACTCAAGATAATCCACAGACCTTGTTGTGAGCAGTTGCATGTTTGGACTATTTTCTTTATACCGAACTACACCTGCTAACTGTATTATACCGCGCAGAAGGAAGAGTGCATCTACTGCGAGCTCACCTAGCACCACTGAGCTAGCTAACATTACAGCCCAGTGGAGGAGGATGCCATTAATCCCGTTCATGAGTAGATGCATGCTTCCATCTGACTGATGGACAATTCTTTTGTCAATTACCTATGGCTGTCAATCATCGATCACTGAGCCGAACATCGTAAAGCTATTAATGCTATTCTACGTCCGGGTCGAAGCTTGGGGCGGAAACTGTGGAGCATGCATCAAGCGCCTAGGCCAGTTTGGGTCCGATTGACTGTATACATGAAGGAGTAATTCGACTACCAATTATTATCTGGGTGTGTTAGCCCGACTTTGAGAAATTTGAGATTTGAGATTTAGCACGATTTCAGTTAGACTAATATGTTAACATGTGTTTTAAAAGTCTGGTTTTAGCTGAACAAACACAATAAATCAATTTTCTCTCATGTCATGTAAGTGTACTAAATGCATGTGATAGTCCACCTTACAAATTCTCTTTTCCCACTCTCCATCTCTCTCTCTCTCTCTCTCTCTCTCTCTCTCTCAAACACACCCACACCTTGGGGAGTGCTGTGGTGGTCAGTCCTAGTTGTCTCTTTCCTCGTCTCAGCCCTCAGTCCTGTTGTGCTACTGTAATGCATAAAGTCTGCAGTTTGTGGGTCATGTCCAGTTCCGGTGGTTGATTAATGCATATTTTTGCACCCCCACAAACAAAGTCATCATCCATTGGGATGTTCACCATGGACATCGCCCAACCATAATTCAGATTAAGGCTTTGTTTTTCTAATGTCTAACAAGTGTTTTCCTGGGGTGGAAAGAGGAAAACTATCTGTAAACTATGAGATGTCTGAACAACTTGTGAATTTCATTCCTACGTAAAGAGAAAATTCTAAGTACATGTTGAAATTGATTAATGTCACAAATTCTCTTAAATCACTCACACAAGCCACTTGAGGATAATTCTGTTTGTATGGGTGGCTCTTGCATGACGCCCAATGTGATGATGTGATTACTGTCTGTTCACCACAGTCTTGTGAATAATAGAAGAAGTGGATGCTCACAGTCCGGAGAAATGGGTTTATGACCAGAAGACTGTCCACACAACTATCATCTACTGTCACAGTGCCATTTAAGCAAGACAACAGAGCTCAATTGACGCAGACTGATCTGCCTGAAGACAGACAGTTCTGAATTACTCAAGACAGTAAAACATAACAATAAAATCAGGGTTCAGGCTGTTTTCACTCCACAGTATGACAAAAGTTGGCTTTAGAGCTGAGCCACAGGTCAGCTCAGCTCAGTGATGAGTCACAGTACAATAAGTGAGTCTGTGCCAATGATGTAACAACAGTGATTGGAGAGGTTAGTGGCCCCGGGGAGCTGCTCCCTCCTGCATCTATGGGATTGTTGTTCACTGAAAATGTAATCAAGAATCAAACCATAAATCTCTGCTTGGTTTAGAAAACACTGTTGCAACAACATACAATAGATTTCTAACTAGTGTGCCAGTTCATTTTAATATGAACAATACATGTTGCTCTTTACAGTAGTGCTAGTCTGTTTATTCCTGGCTTTATGATAACTGTATTATGTAAAGTGGCAGAGAGGTTTTCCAGCTCAGTGTCATCATGAGAAATTAATGTGCAACCACCCTCATGGCCTGACGAACAGTGAAGCACATCACTGCTTTAGCAGCACTTTCAGTTTCTCAGCGGCTCTGAATTCACTAACAGGCAGCAGTGGCCAACACTGCAGCTTTCAGTTCTGTTGTCAAGCCTCCTGAAGGGTTCACACACAGGTGAAGAGATAGAGAGGCTGAGACAGGAGGACAGACAGAGAGAGAGAGAGAGAGACTGAGTGGGTGGATGGGAGAGAATAATGGGGTGTGTTTGTGTTCTGGTCAAATGTCACTGAGAGCATCATTTCACATTTGGTTTGGGAATTTGGTTTGGATCACCAGTGACACAGTTACAAATAAAAAGCAGTCAGACTGTAGCAGGGATACTCATTAGGCACCAAATCAACTGTATATTCATAAGCAGTCATTTGGGCCTGTCGGTATCATAAATGCTGTCTCTTCAGATAGCTTACTGTACATCAGATTGATGTACTGAGCAGCATAAAGACTGTCATCCTAAAACAAATGTAAACTCTATTCTGCCAATACAAAGCTTTTTAATGTGAGTTTGGTGAGCTTTGCCTAATAACACTGAATGTCACCAAACACTTGTAAAAAATTAATCCAAATTTATGTTTCCAACAGTCATGTGTGCAATTAGTCGACTAGTCATTTAAATGTTGCAACCCCTCGCTAGTGGGCACCAAAAATACTTGTGGGTTTAACTTATTATTAAAAGTATTATCATTTTATGTGATTATGTTCACCCTATGAAAATGCCATTTTAATAATCAGGCATGTTTCCAAAAGATTTATTTCCCTAAAGAATATTGTTTTCAGTAGAAGTTAGCCTGTTTCTTTACTTTTACTCAGTGAGGTGTTGTAATGTTTTAAAGGATAATGTGCAAAGTTCGTAATGCACAGGGCAAAGCCCCACACATTTCAGCGACATTGAAAACACGATTTGGTTATTGAAAAATGTGATGAACGATTTCAAATTCATCTTATAATACTCAATATTCAACTCAATATTTTTTCAGACAATGTTTAACCTTATGGAAAAAATGTGCTCAATAAAAGTGCTCTTTACACAGAGATAGCGATAGCGAGATAAAGCCACTACAAAGTCCCTTCTTTATGCCACCTTTGCATTTTTACACAGAACCAAAAAATGGAGGCATCATGCTGCTCCTGTGTGTGATTTTAGACAGCATGCTGGCATTGCAGAACCAAAAGAGGTGTGACTTTCGTGACATGTAACAGCGTCTGCCTTTAGTGTGACATGTAACACAGTCACAGAAACACTTTTCTTATAATTCGACTTTCGATAACAATGGCATAACATGGCAATAACAATCATTTCATGTTCCTGTTATTTGGCAGCTGATCTTGTCCTCTGCTCGGAGGGACATCTTTAGCTGCTGATCTTCTTCAAGTCAGCCACTAGCTGCTATCAGCTACTTTTTAACTCACACCCATGCCACCCATGATCCCATACTGCTAGCTGTTCCATTTATACAGACATCATTTTGGCACTGTTACTACCTCCGTTTCCAGCTCAGAGGCAAGAAAACTCTATCCCCCCATTCCACGATCAAACCTTATGTACAGAACAATGTGGCAAAATAGTGCAATACTCTCACCTTGAACAGGCAGTGTAAAAAGGGTCTTATGACCAGACTATTTAAACATCATGGAAATTAGTCATTAGACCCATCCCTCGTTACCATACCTAATAGCCAGTTGGGTTGCTGCGATATATGGGTTTCAAGGTATACCGTGCTATAAAAGTTGACGGGTGTTATACCGTGTATGATTTGCTCATCTTTTGCTAACAATATTTTTTTTAAAATGCAATTGGATGGAGATTTTCACCTTTATTTTAGTTATTTTCAAAGGGGAGACTTTTTACACATAATTCCACTAACAAAATGGTTTCAAGATTAATTTGTAGTAATAAAATATTTGTTCAACCAAAAAAAACCTTGCATTTTCATTCCTGTAATGGTCATGCTGATTGATAATAGTATAAATTCTGTAATACCATGATACTGTGAAACCATGATATTTTCTGAGATGGTTACTGTACCAGGAAAATCTCATACTGTTGCAACCCTATGGCCAATCATGTTATTTCTTGTTACTGTACTTGAAAATGTTATTTCCTCTCCTACATTACAGCTTAAATATAGGGACGTACAATGGTATGACTTAAAAAGTTCAAAAAGGTCAGATTTTATGCATGTATGTAATTAATTAAAATCCATTCCTGCTGCAGTATATGTGAGCTAGAGTTCTGCCTTTGTAGGTATACAGTAACTGCACTGTATAGCAAGGTAACAATTTAGCTGTAAGGCTATACTGTATGTAGAAAATTACCCATTCACCTCTAAACTAGCTACACTGCAACTTCAAAGAGTGAGTGCTGAGCCATTTTATGAAGAACTGCTGATACTGGACATATATCAGATGAAGCATATATTGTATGCACACTGCAATTAAGTCATCAATTATGCCAAAATGGATGAAAAACACTAGGAAATCCACCAGGAGGTGGGATTACTATACATTTTCCACAGATAAAAATAAGTTATCTAAATACTTAATTCTAATACTGTCTATCACATTACAAGTAAAAAAAAAGAAACCAAATTCTGCTGATTATTATTCTGTAAAAAAAAAAAAATCATTTCAATCAATTGTAAATATTCTTACTTAAGAAACAATTAAATTCATAGAAAGATTTTATTACAAATGTGCAGACATCTGATCAATGTTTTTATTTTAATTTTAATGTATCCAATTACTATGTGTTAGATGTAAAGGGTCACTTGTAGTGATGAACCTACTGAGAATTATCACCACTTCAGCTCCCCCCTCTAAGGAACAATTCTGCATCTTTCAGCTAACTGTTTTTGTTCAATCCCACTGCTTTCATCAACGTCAGTCCTATTTTTAGTGAAAATAGCTCCTATAACCCACTGTGCACTACCTGCTCAACATCAAACAGCAGACAGTCTCACTTAGCAACTAGCTAGTGAACACAGTGGCACATTTAGCAGCTAAAGAGACAGACATTTTCCCAGGCGTTGGCAGAAACCAAAACAAATCTAAAAGGAGAGGGAATATTGGACTAATGGAGCCAGTACTAGCGCTGCTTGTCGGATGCCCCCCACCACATCTCTCCAATGTCACATTAGGGGGCTCTGTGTCCGACCATTTCTGTAATTAACTTCCCAATCCACTTCACGCTGTGACTGGTAAGCTTTGTCGAGGTAAGAAAGGAGCCAGGGTTTGAACCAGTGACTGTATAAAGATGGATGATGCATCTTCATTTCCTCCCAATGTACCACAGAGTCTGTGTAGTAGCGATCCCTGTGAGTTCCGACCCAACAGCCAAGTGTTATATATTACGACCTGTCTGATGTGGACAAGACATCTTACCATCTAGTTTTGAAAGAGCAGGTGGACAGACACATGATTCCAAATAAATGGTTATGTTGCTCTGTGTCTGCAGATAGAAATAGGCAAAGGCTAACCCTACTAACTGACACAATGTACATTCAGATCATATTAAGCTACGCTGTCCAGAGATTTTAGGAAATATTCTCGTTTGCTGTCTTACCTACACTTAAATGTGAAGATCAATATCAATTTAATCAGTGTGCTTAGATGCCAAACAAGAGTACATCCTAAAACGACAAACTGTTCAGAGTCAACGTGTTGGACGTCTATAATGACTCCGCCAGACGCAGAAGATAAATGAGAAGCCTGATTGAGGTAGAAGCTAAAATCTCTAGACAGCTGAAATGTGTCTGGGAGTCCATTAGCTCAGTAATGTTGACTCTGAAAGTTACCACCATGTCAGCTGAATCTGTTTAATCCGAGGCTACAGACATGCTGGAAAAGTTCCCACTTGCTTTTTTCCTTTTCTTGGTCTTTCACAACAAAGATATGGCAGGGATTCTGTGTGATTAGAGGATGTAAATAGTTTGTATGGATGATGATACAAAAACATAATCCTTCTTAGTGACTAAACATTAAGGACAGAGGGGAAATAAAAGGAAATGCACCACCGAGGCTGTAACTTGGAGACGTTTCCAGACTCATGGCATCTAATGTGTTAACAAAATCCTGTCATGGCTGCCCAGCCAGTCGCCATGGTGACTCAGCAGCTCCTCGCTGTCTCCTTCTTGATGGGCACAAGCTCGAACACACACACACACACACACACACACACACACACACACACACACACACACACACAGTGTCTCTGATGAGCAGCAGTTTAGATTACTGCTGACAACACACTGTGTCAACCTATCCACACGTTAATACACACAACACACATACATGCACACACTTACACACGGCGTCAGTACATGAGAGAGAGGTGCAGACAGTCAGCTTATTCAACAGACCGATGACTAACTGTACAAAGCTGTCAAATGTGGCTCTGCACTGTGTTTCAAAGTGAGAGATGATCAAGAAAATGAAGTGCGCACGCAGGAGATGAGATGGAGAAAACACTTAGGAGCCAGTGAAGGAGACCAGACATTTCACCCTCTGTGTTTACACTGCAGCTCTATGTGTCCAGGTGTGAACTTATGTTTGTTTGTATGTTTATGTTCACATTGGAGAATGATTAAACAACACACAACACATTTTCATTTCTGTGTGGTTCAGCTTCTGATATGTAGTGATGCATGTGACCATAGTCCAAACTAGGGATGAATCAGCCACTGACTGTCTTTCCCCATACGGCTTCTAATACCTAAACTCAGTGTATTTGCCGATAGACTATCCATTTGTCAAAAAACTTAAAGTCTCTATACCTCACTGCGTAGAGATTAAACAGGATCCCTCTGTGTTGGCGCCTGCCTGCACAGGCTCAGAGGTTACGCTGAATACTACGCAGTTGTGTTCCTCCTCAGGAATAAAACTACTCATCAAGGCTACACCGGCGACAGGAGATGCCACATGGGGAGCTTGTGGGCTGCCTGTATTTTCTCCAACAAGTTGCTGGCGCCAATGGAGATTGTTGAGGGTGAAGAAAACATTAAGAATGTTAAAGAAAGACTCAGTAGTCTCCTGGTTTTCAAAATTCAGGCTGTTCTCATAAACTTTTTGTACATTTTCATATGAAAAGTAATGCACCCAAATTCCGACATATCCGTAATCGTAATCATGAACCACTGTATTTTGGAAGAATGCGATCATGTGACCAACAAACTAACGGGAGTAAAAATGAAACAGTCCTGAGTGGACCTGTAAGGAGGCAGGTTGGGTTGGTGGATGAGTCACAAAACTACAGACTCTCGCCTGGGACCTTCCCCAGGAGACGCGTCTTCACAACCATGTGAAATTTGAGTGAACTTTAAGTCATTGTAAGGTATGTCCTCACCATGTTTCTCTACCTAAAACTAACCATAGTAACCTTACTAGATTAAGCCGACCTTCCATAACTTTACTTTAAGGACATAACGTCATCTGTAGGGCACTAATTTGTTGGATACCATATGAACTGTAGTGCGTGCATTTTTCATATTTTCGTTTTATGAGGATACGCTGTAAAACCATACATCTCCCAAAGTCCTTACACTGCAGACTAAGGATGTAGTCAAAGAAAATCTTGGCCAACTGAAATTCTATGTACTCATCAACCAATTGATTGGTTGACTGGGGGAAAGAGCACTGCACATTTGGCTTTTTTTTTTTCTGGTCTGTTTCGCAAAAAGTTGAAAAATGTTAGACTTCGGGTAAAAGGCTACCCAGCCATCCAATCACAGTAAAGGAGGGGTGAGACAAATACCACAAAGACAAAACATCAATGACAACACTTAGGAGTAGGGCTGCCACTAACGATTATTTTCATTGTCGACTAATCTGTCGATTATTTCTTCGATTAGTCGACTAATCATTTCATCAAAAAATGTGTTAAAATGTTGAAAAATGTCGGTCTGTCTTTTACTTAGGAGAAATGAATACTGCTGGCCACACAGACCGGTTGGTCCGTCCTTTATCCCTATGTGCTTCAGCCTTCCCTAAATTTAAAGCAAGGCCCAGGGCAAGCAGGTACTCTACTGTGTTCTGACATTCTTATTTCCATGTATATTCCATGTCATAGTAACAACATGCAACCAAAGCATCTCAGCTGAGAAAAAAATGCCCCAAAAGTGCTCTAGTGCTCAATCTGGAAATCCATCGGTAAAAAAAAGAAAAAAAAAATTTTTTTTTCTTCCTTTACCTCTGGAGGCACAGCCCGGAGTTTTTTGACTAACGGAAGTGCAGGAGCCTCGGCGATCGCTCACNGCATCTCAGCTGAGAAAAAAATGCCCCAAAAGTGCTCTAGTGCTCAATCTGGAAATGCATCGGTAAAAAAAAGGAAAAAAAAATTTTTTTTTTCTTCCTTTATCTCTGGAGGCACAGCCCAGAGTTTTTTGACTAACGGAAGTGCAGGAGCCTCGGCGATCGCTCACGCCCTTAACTTCCGGCGGTGCCCCCAGGGAATCGCCGTGTTGTTTACAAATACTTCGGGTAGAAAACCAGCAGAGTTTAGCTATATATCACATTTTTCACATCACTNGTTGTCGGATACGACATGAAACTATTCCAGTTAGCTCAATCATGTTGTAACTAAGACATCCGCTTTTTTTTTCACGTTGATGAGACGGCGTTTTGGGTGGAGCGGTCACTGTGGACGCGGAGCTTGCTGTTTCTGTAGGTACACATTTCCTGGACACCTGCACGTCTCGGCCACGCCCCCTCCATTGTGATTGGCTAAAGCGCAGCATCGTTCAAACACAAAGCCCCGCCCTCCCCCCCTCTGTAGTCGTCTTTCACACAGGGCTGCCGACAGATTCTACAATGTAAATTGCAGAATCTGTCTTGAGAGATTATCTAGTGCTCAAAGCTGGGTGTTTTTTCATAAGAGCACCTACCGTTTTCAGTGGGGTTTAATGTTTTGGTGAACAAACGGCCTTATGAAAGTAACACAGGTGATTGTCTGACCGATTAGAATTTGGTCAGACAACAGCATGGTACACATTAATTTTTAAGTAGGGCTGAGCAACATATCAATGCTACATTGATATCTTGATATGAGACTAGATATCATCTAGTCATCTCTCATCATCTTCAGAATCAGAATCAGCTTTATTCGCCAAGTACGTGTGTACAGGAATTTGACTCCGGTAGAGTCAATGTTGCTCTCAATGTACCAGAAATGACATAAGTACACAAATTTAGGCAAGAACATACAGAATATACAATATACAAAAAATATGCAATTATACATATAAAAAATATTAAAAAATATATACAATATACAAAGACACATATTCTATATATTTTTTCAATGTTCTTTTTTTTTTTTTATAATTTTTCATATTCTTCATATTTATGCTCCACTACACTTCAGAGGGAAATATTGTACTTTTTATATGTATTTGAGTTATTAGTTACTCTGCATGTTTAGATTGATAATACAAAATACAATCAACAAACAATCTATGTTGTAACATCATAGATTAAGATAAGAAACAGCTTTGTTGATCCCCAGGGGAAAACTCAAAGGCTACCTGGTAAATAAAATGTATAAAGTAATTAAAATGCTCCACTTCTACCAGCTGCAACATTCAAGTGATGAACATGTTAATGCTTCAATGATTGTAATCCAATAATATGATATACACTGTTGTATAATGGGCCACTCTGCATAATGAGAACTGTTACTTTTATGCAAATTTAGATGCTAATACCTTTATACTTTTACTAAAATAAAATCTTGTATTATATAATGTGGTAGTGCCACAGTTGATAAGTAAAAGCTCCTCATACTTCTTCCACCAATTTACATGTATTTACCCCAGAACTCCCAGTTCCCCAAACTGCAACAGTATTGAAGCAAAAGCACTCATGTTGTTTATTGATGCAAAGGAGAGTGTGGGAGGAGAGACAGCATGCACAAAGGATACAAGGAAAGGATGAAAAAAGAAGCAGATGGAAGCAGCTGAAGGCTACATGTGTCCTTTGGAAAGGAAATATAATATGTCAACATCCTTTGCTCAATGTTTCCTAGGGCAAGACCTACAATTTAAAGGTAAAAAGGCATATTTTGCTACTTACTGTGGCTCACAACACCTTTAAAAAGTGACTGAGCAGTACTACATCTATTAACATTTTCAGATATTTATCTTTATAGAGGCACATGTAGCTGATGGTGAGACATACCCTAAGAGCTGTATTTGGACTTCTGTGATTAGTGGGCTTGAAACTGAGTTGGAATTCATTCAGAAAATGTAATGTAAAATAGTTAGTAACAGAAAACAAACACCACATGTTTGCAATGCATACCTTAATCTAGCTTACTCATACTACATAATGTATGTACTATGCTTGACTACAGTATACTGTACATGGAGTATACTGTAACCCTTTTCCCAGTGCATGTATCCATTTAACATGTAATAAAACACCATTACTAAACTACATAATGTTAGGATAAGATGAATTTTTGTGCCATTTCAACCTCCTTGTCAACAACACGTTTTGCCATAGAAACAGTAACCTTTTTAATGTGTTCCAATACAATAGTTTGAATCAATCTAACAAATTAGCCCCCCATGAATGACATTACATACTTAACATAAGGTTTACATTGAACATCAGTCTTCTGGTGGAAAGTACTGTGTTGTTTGACCTATCCACCACCCTGAACTGCCTCCTTAAACAGACTTTTCAGTCTTTTTTCTTCTTCCTTCTTTACTACTGTCAGCACATTAGTCATGTCATCGCAGCCTTCCCGATTACTTGGAATATAGACAAATTACTCGCTCATGATTCCGAATTGTAATGCCTTACTTTTCATAGGTATGTATGTACGAACAATTAATAAGAACAGCCTGACCTACTACAATGTCAGTATCTACAAGGTGTGGCACTGTGTCTTTGATGGCTCCGAATCTGTTATGTTAGACTTATCTCACATTGCCTTTTCCTTCCATTGAGTTAATTATTTGTAAAAGTGGACAAGTGATGTGCTTGTAACTGTTTTGCAATTTCTGCCATACTTTCTCCAAAAATTATGACTGGCAAATGGAGGGGATGACACCATAGACTGACTATAAAAAATATCTGAACCACTCCTTCCAGTAGACTCAATTACTTGCACTAAATATTTAGTGTATTCATCCACCACATCTGACACATTGTGGCCCCATACCCAACCACTTGTTTGAAACTGAAACCTTTTGGTTTAAAACATTACACCAATCCCACTATCTTGAATCAAAGTCTTGTGTATGTCCTATTCACCACACTAACAAATTCCATACTCAGACTTTGTCGCTCTTGACCTGTCTTCCTCCTATGCTGCCATCACTGGAATTTCTCAATTATGGGATCAATAAAGGTGTATCTTATCTTACCTTATGCAGCATATAGGTCATGTGATCACAGCCACCTGGCTCATGATTGTGTGGGTTATATACAAATTATAGTACGTTACTTTCCATATGTATATTTATGAACTGTGAATGAGATCAGCCGGCAGTAAACTACATCCAGCTCACTCCTGCTGGAAATGTACAAACAACAGAATTGAAATTTGATCAAACATAGTGAATCCACATTGTCTTCAGAGAGTAAAAACAAACCAAAATCTACTCAACAATATGAAGATAAGCTATGATTTGTTACTTCTACTCTTTAAGTCTTAAACTCTTGCTGTTGTTCTGTGCATGGGGTTCGTATTTTAATACAATGAAGACCGTCAATGGAAGGGAACATTTTGTTCTTATCCTTCCCTCACTCTACTGTACATCTGATGTCAGGTCCAATCTGAATCTCAGCCTCTGCTGTCAGCAGGACAGAAAAGACCTTTGCTTGTTTCAAACCACAAACACACACTGATGGAAGCTCGCTGGAGGAGGATGATGACAAAAGACACACGGCCATCCCATCCTGCCTGACTCTACTGTACCATATGATGTCAGGTCTGATCTGAATCTCAGCCTCTTCCCTCAGCAGGAGAGAACGACCTTTGCTGTTTCCTCTGAAGTCTCTGTTTGATCCATATACTGCATCTCTAACCTACAGTCAGGTCAGTGAGGGCTACTTTCAAAGTCATGCATTAGTATGGTATTTATTGATTTAATTGCTTCCAAAAACAACATGGATATCAATAATAAATGCTACTATTTACTTGCAGTTACTCCTTTCAATCATGTAAAGGGTACAGGAAGAACTTTCTGTTCCAGTAGAGAGAAAAACCCATTTAAAATAACATTTATTTTAAATCGATTAGTTGAAGATTATGTACGACTTTAGTCGACCGAGATTTTCTTTGGTTGACTACAGCCCTACTAAATGAAGCAGTTTCATGTTACAAATTAGTGTTTCTCCAACGCTGTTTGGCACGTTACAGGCGGGTTGTTAGCCCAGCACCTGCTAATGTGTGCTCACCTATTGTCTCTGTTAACTTATAGTGTGCTCACCTTTTTTCTGATCTAGACATTCAGAGGGTTATTGTCAGGGGCTGAATTATCCACAGGAACTCTTCCTCTCTAAATCAAATGGTGATTTAAAAACACTGAATAAAGCAGTAAAGTGTTTAAAAAAACAGTGTTTTTCCAAGGCTCTCCGTACAGAGGAGCTGCTAACTACTGTGACCAATGAGAAAACACTAATGGCCCTATCTAGAGCCAGCATTTGGTTTGTCCGTTTTGGACTACTGTAGAAATATGGCATTGCAACGTGGCGGACTCCTTGGAAGAGGACCAGCTCTCTATATAGATATTAACAGCTCATTCTAAGGTAACAAAAACACAACAATTCTTATTTTCAGGTGATTATATACTAAAGAAAACATACTTATTATATTATATTACATTTTTGCAAAGGGGCAAAAACAATATATTTCTTCTAGAAAAATTATGCTTCCTTTCCTATGATCTTTGCATTTTTCCCCTCAATTACGTAATTATTTTACCTTTTTTGGCCTCTGTTGACATAAAACTTAAAAATCAGTCGTTAGTAGAACTAGTGACAACTGGTAGATACTCTTTATGCAGCCTGTGATGATAAGTAAACATTACTCTATTCTAAGCTGTAACAGCCAAAAAGGTTGTGAGCCACTTTTTTAATAAGTCCCCAACCCTTAGACAGTCACTCTCAATGAGTCAGGAGCTTCTGTTAGCCTGGATGTTACGTCAGAACTTTGGCAATGTATGTAAGTCTCTCTTTTTGTCTTCTACTTGACTGTAAAACAAAGAAACATATAAAAGCTGAAGACAGAAAACATTCAAAACCATGTTCTAACCTATTTTTAGCACATTATGGTGGTGCATATTAATTACTGTTTACTGCCAGTGAGTATCCGGCCCATCCAACACCAACCACTCAAGTCCCAAGTGAATTTCTGGGTAATGTGCCTATTTAAAGCCCAAACCTGCAGTGTGTGGCCCCCTCACTGAAACACTGCTGTCCCAGAAACAGCTTTTTTGTTGGACTGAGTTGGTGAAGAGGTTCCTATAATGCTAGGGTCTGTCTCACCGAGCAAGATTACTGTGTTAGCGAGTGAACTTTGTGAGAGGCCTTTCATTTTCACAAAGGTGACTCACTTTTAACCAGTCATTATCACCATGGTAACCACAACTGAAACAGGGGCATGTGCCCACCTCCTCACCAATCCCCAGTCTTTCTGAAAAATGAAGTCACCATTCAACAAAAGCACCGTCCACAAATACAATTCGGACAGCAGGATGAAGCCCCCTACAGAGTGTAAAAATTTTGCTTACTTTTTGTCCTATCCTATCCTGGCTTCCCTCCATTGGCTCCCTGTGCGTTTTAGAATTGATTTTAAGATTTTACTGATCACTTTTAAAGCCCGTCTGGGTCTGGCCCCAAGTTACATAGCAGAAATGTTGACCCCATATGAGCCAGTACGCAGCCTTAGATCCTCGGGCAGGGCCCTCCTGGCCGTTCCAAAGTCGAGACTTAAATCTAAAGGCGTCCGCGCTTTTTCCATCAGGGCCCCTCGACTTTGGAACGACCTGCCTGAGGAGATAAGGCTTGCAGAATCAGTAACATCTTTTAAATCTCTTCTTAAAACCCATTTTTATAGACTTGCCTTTGTGTGATGTCGTCTTTTTATTTATTCTTTTTGTTTATTATTTTTATTTATTTTATTCTATTCCTTTTAATTGTTTATTCTTTGTTATTCTATTGTCATTATGCAATGTTGTCTTTTTATCCTTCTATTCGTTTGTTTCTAGTATTTAGAAATAATAGTTTTATTGCCTTTATTGTTCATATCTCTTTTAACATTCTGTCTTATCATTCTGTCTGTGTTTTGCTTAACTTTACCTCAATTTGAGCTTAATTTTGTCCTGCTTTTGTTTGCCCTCACTGTTTTGACTCTCTTGCTATAGATATCCTACGTTTGCTTTGTTTGTCAAAGCACTTTGTAAACTTCTGTTTTTAAAGGTGCTATATAAATAAAGTTATTATTATTATTATTATTATTATTGTCTTTCAGCGACTATTTCTTCAGACACTATAAATGATTGCAGGGATTTCAGGCCAATAAATCCCACTGTGTCAAAAAAAATGGCTTCTAACAGATAGCTCACTGCTTACATAATTCTCCAAGGTCATCAATTATTAATTAAAAATTTCTATTGCAAATGAAATGCACTAAAAGTCTTGCAACAGATTGCACCCATATTCTCGTCGGCACAGCGTAAGGCCAACTTCACAATGTTCACAGACTCAAATTGAAAAGACAATATTGCATCAATGTGAAGTTGTCCGACTGTGTCTTCATTACCAGGCTGGGGTGACACTATTACCTTGGCATTGACACTATCTGCAGTTTGCCTCTCATCACCTGTCCTTGGCAGCAACATTGTTACTCTCCAACATATTGAAATTGTCACCACATGAGCATCACAATACAGTAAGTGTCACCTCACATGATCATTTCCAATGCATCTAGGCCTTGAAATATCTATTTACATTGGTGTTAGAAAAGAAAATGGACTCAGTCGTTAAACATTAAAGGGTTGTTCAAGTTAAAAGACACGTACGCTCTATGTCTTAGTAACACTTAACAAACATCTGTTGTGCAAGATATCAAAAATGCATGCACATATGGTGCATCAATTTTCAGACTGAGGCTTTAAGCTCTAAAGCTGCATTGATTTTTTTTAACCACTTCAGGGCAGCAGAATAAGCTGAAAACACAATATGTGTGATAATATCACCTTACAGTGAAGTTGTTTAGGCGAATGCGTAGGTCGGTGATCACCTACACACGTCCAGCATACGCAATGCAACATTAGCATTTATTTAAAGTTGTTTCTGACCTGATAAATTCAAGTCTTACTCTCCAAGTAAATAACTATCAGTTAAGTTGCTAAAAATCCCAGCTCCACTGTGTTTGTGGTAGGGTGCAGTGGGTGTATCAGAGCTTTTTGTCGAAAATAGCTGCCTGCTGCAGCTTGAAACAAGGTTGATGGAACACTAAATTTGAAGGCAGGGAAGCCAAAACACACAAACAGCGGAAACTGATTTTTTTTTTTAACTTACGGTTAAACTTCTTAGGTGATTGTAGAATCTTCCGATTCATTTTGATTAATTATTTTATTATAATTTGGCATGTTTTTTTCCTGCAGAAAAAAGAGCCAATTTCTGTGAAAACTGATTTATCCTATTCATGTCAGATGTCATAAATTTTCCATTACTACACATCAGGCTTTACTGTGAGGCAGTGATGTTGATAGATTTTCAATGTACTGTCCCCTGAACCAACATATCCTACAAATTAGCACCCAACGGATGACGTTATGTCTTTAACGTAAAGTTACATAATTAATGTTAAGTTACAAAGGGTAGTTTAGGCAAGTAAAGTTACTATGGTCAGATTTAGGAAAAGAAACATGGTGAGAACGTACAAGAAAGTCACTCAAAGTTCACACGGTTCCGAACATGCATCTCAAGGGGAAAGTCCCGGGGGAAGCCCGTGTTTTGAGACTCCCCTTAGCACATTGGTCACGTGATTGCAGCCTTTCAAAATATGTGGGAAACGTACAAATTAGGGCGCATTACTTTTTGTAGGAAAACATACAAACATTTTATGAGAAGAGCTTGCCTGGACCCACAGGTGATCATTTGAGTGGGTCCCACAAAATTTGTGTATTTTGACAAATGGCAGTGTTATTCTCTTAAAGGTTATACTTATGGTTTCATGTATGCTGTATCTGTATGAATATAAATTTCATTGTTTAACATTTTGAGAAATATGCTCATGCTCTTTCTTTCTCAAAAAGAATTTTACATTTTCCTTTCACTCATTGACACTAGGAACAAAATGGGATTGCACAAGATATATGCACATATGGTAAGAAAATAGTGGCTGCCAGTGAAAACATTTTTTCAACACAGCGCGTCCTGTGCTATCAGGGAAAAAAACAGGTTGGTCCCCTAGATGCTTTGATAATGAGTTTACTGGATGCTTTCGGATCTTAATGCATCTGCGTAGGGTTGCAACAGTATGAGATCTTCACGATACGATAACCAGTTGTACTGGACACACAGTATAACATAGTTATTATCAGTTACAATTACCCTTAAAGGAAGTAAAACATAAGGGTTTTTTGGTTAAACAAACCGTTCATTACAATTGAATCTTGAAACTTTTTTCTAATGGCAGTATACTGTATCTGGCTCCCTTCTGAAAATAAACTAAACTAAAATATAATAAAGGTGAGATTCTCTGTCTGGTTGCATTTACTGCCATAGATAAGCAAATGCACACAACATGATACTTGTCAATTTTTTACACCACAGTATACTTTAAAAACGGTAGGGATGCACCGAATATTCGGTAACCGAATATATTCGGCCGAATATTGCAAAAAAACACACATTCGGTATTCGGTGGAATAAGTTAAAAGCAAGGCCGAATAATAGCGGCGTGTTTTGATAACGCAATCAAACAGCGTGCCGTGACAGGCGGAATAAAATGTCGGCAGTGTGGCAATCCGTCCGTCACGGCACTCGCATTTGCGACTAAAAATAGTTTGGAGCGAGCAAAATAGGCTTAAATCATTCAGCACGCTGTGCGAGCAGCCTACAGATTTCAACCAGCAGCAGGAACGAAAGGCGAATCCCATCGGTTGTGGGTTGAACGGAGGTCACAGACACAGACAGTAATGCATTCCTGTCAAATACGGCGGCCATAGGCTTACCGTGACGGAGAAGTCGGCTCCAATAATATCCTCTTCTTGGCGTCATGACTGCCCAGAAGTACCTGAACAGCCGAGCCAGCCGAACACAGACCGTACGTGATGTGTCAGAGGAGAAACGAGCCGTTCACGGTCCACAAACCTCACCGCACTTTAGGGACTGTTCTTTACTTATGAGGGGACTTGTCAGGGGAGGAGGGTGGCTGGTTGATTCTTATTTTATTTATTTATTTTATTTTGATCCCCCCTATGTTCATCACTGATTGATGCGTCATTTTCGCTGTGGTATCTTGATACTACTCAGAACCATGATATTTTCACTGGTATCGTACAGTGGGTCCCAATATTGGTACCCTCCCTGACAACACTAATCTGGAGGGGGTTCATCTGCAAAAACTAATGAAAAACTAAACAGCAATATTCGGTATTCGGTATTCGGCCAAGCATTTAATATTATTCGGCTTCGGCAACAAATTTTCATTTCGGTGCATCCCTAAAAAACGGTATGCCCCTGCGACCATACATAGACATGCAGGACGCTTACCTTGCAACATCACTGGTAAGGTATGACTGAGGTATCGAAACTGAAAGCTGTATGTAAAGTCATTTTATATCATTGAACACTATTCAATCTATGGTTACAAATCATCGTTTCTTTCACCCCCATCTGTCCTGTTCCTCCTCACTGTCGGTTATAATAAAGCAGTTTTTTTTTCTACTGGTGCAAGAATATCTCCTTATGGCTGGAGGGTGCCATCAGACTCACCTAGCTCCTTCATACAGCCTGGGTTAATATTGGGCAGAAGCACTAAGAGATAACTTGACGTTTTGACCCTAAGGCGTTACGTAATCCTTCGTTTTACAAACTATTATGGCTTAGAGATCGCCTGGGGGTCTACACCACTATTAGATCATATCTGCACTGCACTGCCTCTGCCTGGCTGACTTGCTGACTTACTGAATGACTTGAGAGCCTACACATTTCCTATTAAAGTAGCTGATTATATCAACATTGTTATGTTGTAATATGACAGTAAATGCTTGGCCAGCTGGATTCACTGGAAACTTAAGTGACTCTGAACGGTTGACTGCATGGCAAGTGGACTGAGGATGTTAAGTACACCTGGTTGGATGAACGCTAGCTTGACTTCCTGCCTGCTTGGCTGGTAATCTGAGAGGGATTGCATGTAATCCCACCAATCTCTAAAGCAGAAATCATGGCATCATCATCATCACAACAGCCATGCATTAGAACATCTCTGATAATCCATCAAGCTTCCTGCCTGTAGTCTTAGGCATCATCAGCCTGTCAGCCTTTCTTTTTTCATTTTATCATGCTATCCATGGTTCAGACTTTCAAGGATACCAAAAGAGCTGCATGCAGGACCCATGGTTACCTCACAGTTCCACTGTAAACCTGTCTGCTGAAATTGTTTCTGATTTCCCAAACCCATTAGTTGATCAGTCATGATTAGCTTCTGGACTGGAAAATGCCAAGAGTTATGGATGTTTCAGTAAAACTGCTCCCACTATCCAGTACATTAACCACTTTACAACATATCAGACTCAGTTCGCCAAGCTCAACTCTACTATAATAGACTCAATTAATTGTTGTTTTTTTACTATTAACCTTGACAAGCTTAACTTAGTACTGGGTGTCATTGCATCTCAAGCATGCTGATAAACACAATTTACTAGTATTTGTAAAATATTGTTTCCCTTTACAATTCTTGTCATCTTGTTATGCTGGTGATAAAGGACATAAAGCCTTTTTAGGTCCCTCTGCATATGGGGACTAACACAATGCTAACTTCTTTCTTTTTCTTTCTTTCTTTACTTCTTTCTTTCCATCTCTGTGTGTCATTTTCATTCTTGGCTTTCTATCTTTCAGACCACCCTATCTATCACTTATCTGTCACAAAGATATTTCCCATTAAAAGTAGGCCTATACTGTTTGAAGAGGACTGCTACACTTAATTCTATGCTAGGAAAGAGGATACACCCGGAGGGTTACAGAATCTAGTCCGCAGTTAACACAGCAAGAAGTATTAAGGAATTAGGAATTGGGCATTGTTCATTATAAGGGTGTTTATTAGGCTATATGTTTCCACAACAAAAATCTGCTTTTTCAATACCAAAAAGCCTGAACCAAGCATTTTCTCCACTAATTTTTAATAAAATGATATATAATCCTTACTGCCTTTAATGTATTTGGCTTTGTGTTCATTCACTATGATACTGCTCACTATCCTGTGAACCACACTGGAGTAAAATGGAGAAAATGGCCAGCAACAGGAATGGGCCTGCTGCTAACACACATTGATTTAAGAAGGTTTCTTAAATGCCAAATTGTTGAAAGTGACTTTGCTGAATGATCCAGGCTTAAACTAAGGTCATGGAAGTAAGAATTTAGATGCTACCTGACCTAAACTGTACCCTTGGGGACATATCGACTAGCAGCCTGACAATAAGCCTCTGGGGGGCAACAGTTAAGTTTCCAGGTGTTCCAGTGAAGTCAACAGATATTCGGGCCAAGACTTCCTCTTCCGAGCCCCACTTATTTTGGTTAATCCTTACAAAGAGAAGAGATATCTGTATATGAATGCAATTTAAAAATAAAAAAATAAAAAGCTAATAAAAAGCAAAACATCAAACAGTCGATGGGTTCTGAGATTGCATTACAGCCAATGCATTCCACCTCTCCGGCTGTCAACATGGACTGTGTGGTTGGTCAATACTACTCAGACTACAAACAAAAACCAGAATGCTTCTGATATCAAAATCTTACCCTTGCCTACAGGTTCTGCGTATATATGCAGATATCTTTTAATAGAAATTATGTATCATTAGACAAATGGTCCACATCAAAGATCTGACTGGATGAGCTGGGACAGAGACAGTGACTAGGACAATTAGTGGATCAGGCCTTAAGGACACAATAGTTTCCTTATTAAGACTGTATGGCAGTGCTGGGTAATGGTGAAAGAAAAGGTAAATAACATAAATATAAAGTTTATATTATATTTGACCAAATAACTGTAATGTGACTGTATTTGGGGGATGAGATTATTGGTCCTTTCAGGAGTATCTGCTCAAAGCAGCTTTCTGAGAATTGATCATTGGTAATTTGGATGTGACGACCAAACAGATGGAGGCTGTTTATTTCACTCATTAGCATTAATGCTGCCTTTAATGCCAGGAAAAGGCAAGTTTTAAAATAAATTACAGGCTTACAGTTACTGAAATTCAAAATGGTATCTTCTAGGGATGTTACAAATGTCCAAATCCACAAGTCAATTAGATTTTGGAATCTAAGGTCCCAATTCAAATCGATTCAATTTAAACAGTTTGGGGGTTTTTTTCAGCACTGAAGGCTATGCCACTGTTAAGACTCATAATTTGTACAGATCAATGGGTCATTGGCTGAGAACATTTGGAAGAAACTGTTAAACAAATACAAAAAAACAAAAAGAAGAGCAGAGATGAGACGGCAGAGGGTACTTTGAATTAACAGCTTGGGTTTCCTCACCTGCAAGAAACCACCAGATCTAGTCAATCTATGAGTGTTTTCTGTTTCTATTTTGATTTCGATTTCAATGACTGAATAAAACGAACCAAAATGGTGACACTCCATATATCTTCTGTCTCCTATTATGATAACCAAATAAAGCAAATTGGTATAGTGGTCAAATACACATAGAGTGCAATTTTACTGACATCTTTCTCCATATTTCTTCTCACACCCTAGTATCAGTATAATATTTCAATACATTCATTTAGCAGACAGATGATACTATTCATTGATTAGTCAATCGACAGAAAATTAATCAGTAAATATTCTGATAATTGATTAGCATTTTACAAGAAAACATGCCAAACACTCTCTGGTTCAAGCTTCTCAAATGTGAGGATTTGCTACCTTTATCTAAGTCATACTGTGGGAAGTTGGATATTTAAGGGTTTTGGAATGTTTGTTGAAGGGCTGTCACATTCTAATGGGTCAATTGGTTGGTTGATATGCTCTTGTCCAACCAAATTCTCACTGGCTGGACAATCACTGTTGTTACTTTAATAAGGCAGTGTGTTCACCAAGGCATTTCTTTTCCAAACTGATAACAGCAGTTGCTCAGCACTTGTAGTTGTCCTAGGTGACAGTTGGTCTTTGTGGTATTTGTGCTGCTCCTTCTCCATTGTGATTGGATGGTTGGTGACATTGGCAAACGCAACATTTTACCCAAAGTTAAACATTTTTTTAACTGTCATATTAAATCTAAAACACATAAATAATCACAGAAGACATTCAGTGTTGGATTTATCATTATGGATTGGTCCCCAAAAAGACGTTGATGATCAAGCCTGGATTATAAAGCTTCTGAAAGCAATATGATCACAGTAGAGCCCTTGCTGGAGCGTCAGGATGGCTAACGTTACCTACTGGGCTAAAAGCAGTGAGTCTCTCTCTCGCATGCAGCGTTACCGAGATATTTAATGTTAGCAATGTCATGTTGTATATGACATCATCAACTCCATGGTTAACTTCTAGAGTGTCCAGTATGTCTGATTTTTCTTATCAAGCCTGTTCAACGCTTAGTGGTGAGACCAACACGTGATTGTAGCTGAGCTGGATGCTCCCAGTGATACAGTGCGCAGTTTATTTTCAGATAATATTACAGTGGGCATCACATTTATTTTCTGCTCAAGGCATTCCACTTGCCTGAACACAGAGTTAACTTGCCCTGGGCAAGTGTTAATGTCGAGTCCTGTGACAGGAAAAAATGCTTTGGTGGACACACAACCCTCCCAGGTAAAGTTTACTCAATTTACACCGTGGAAATTAGCCTAGAGATAACATGCAGGATATGTTCCCCATCAAACAACCAATCGGTCAAAAAGTAGGTCGAATTTCAGTCGAGCAAAATTATCTTTGTTTGATTGCAGCCCTAGTTTGTTGAATATAACAATTTAAAGTGGATTTTTCTCTATTTCCTAGTTTTATAGACTAAAAGATCAAATGAATTGCCTATTCACATACACTGGGTGTAGTAATAGTGAGTTCAGCCTCTTGCTCAAGGACTCTTTAACATGTGGCTGTGACTAGCTGGGAATACAATCAGAAAACCCTTCAAGCAGCCAACCCGTACCACTTCTGCTACCAGCTCCCCAGAATAAGAACATAAAAACAAAAGATACTAAAAAATATATTATATTTAATAATAAATCACTGTTGAGAGACTCTTAATTAAAATGCATAACACAGCTTTGATCTATAATAAGATATGTTATGTGTTACCAGAAATTTTAACTTCCACCATCTAATACTGATTATGACTTGTGGCTAGAAGTGGTGTCAAAAAATTAATAGTTAAAACTCAAGAGGATCTTTGATGAAATGCAGCGTGACATATGAGTGACAGAGGCAGAGACAGGCAGTAACAAGGCGACAGGTAGGCAGAGCTGAAGAGGCCAAAAGTATCTAACAACCCCAAATAAACACACCAGCTAAGACTGCTAGAAAAATGACTGACCTCTTCAACCCTGCAGGAGCCACCAGCAGATCCATCAACACCAGCCATTGTCCCCTGACCCACAGACAATTATTTCAATTTCCTGTACTAGACCCCAAACTTTCCACAGATACCAAACATGTCAGGCTGAAATTACTGTGTAATGTCACTTTTCTACTGCAAGGTACGGCATGTTTCTACTCAACTTGCTCAGCTCTTTTTTGGTTTTCCATTAGCAAAAGTTTGGGAAACTGTATACACGCATTATTTTATTTATTTTTTTTGGTACCACTTCAAATGAGGTTCCAAGCGAGCTGAGCCAGTACTAGAAGGTGGAGATAACATGCTGGACAGCACTGATTGGTCAGAGACAATTGTCATTTGAGTGATGGGACATCTTGTAAAAACTCACCATTTTTAAAATAGCCAAGCTACCGTCAATAGCTGCTACAATGTTTTTATTCACTAGACCCTGATTTTACAAAATGGCAGCCAACAAAAGTACACCATACAGTATGTACACTACACTGGCGTGTTGATCAAGTACAGATGTTCCTCTGTTTGGTTACTAATGATAGGATTGTCATGATGGTTGCTATTACGGTCAGCAACAGTCACATCTACACTTAGAGGGTACTATCACACCCCAGGAACAGTGCTAAAAAGACTTTCTCCCTTAGACTTAGATTGTAAATGTCTGTAAATCAGTTAATATATATTTTTGAGTCACAACCCCCATAAAATGACTCATTTCAACATCTAGATTTGATCATTTCAGCCCGATAACATTTAGAAGAACTAGAAGAGCTGCACAATTAGATCCTTTTATCCCCATTAATGTTAGCGGAGGGCTAAAGAGGAAGTTAGCCACTTGGCTGGCAGAAGTCTCTGGTGCGCCTACTGTATTGACCCAACGATGCGGAAGCAGAGTGGAGGATCTAGGTAATTGCACACATGGAAGTATAACTTTTTTGGCTTCATGCACTACTAAACAACTTTCATCGGAAAGAAAAGGGCTCTGCCTCTGATGCTGTATGCAACTCTCTATACATCTATGGGTACTAAAAGTGAATTTAGTCAAGTCGAGCCGAACCATGCAGTGAAAATGGGACACTGATGAAACACAGGCCTCTTGAATGTGTCCATTTTATGTAATGATGCAGCCATGTATCTTGGGTTTGAACATCATGTAGCCTTAGTCAAGTGTTGCACCAAGCAGTTAAAGAACATTAACAAATTTAAGGGGAGAATTAAGATCCTCCTACTACAATAGTATTCCCACAGCGTGTCTGTGCTGTGGTCGCCCATTTATTAATGACTTTATGATGCATTTATTATCCTCAAACACTGCACATTAAATTCCAAGTGTGAAACAGACTGAAGACCAAAATGAGAAACATCCAGAGAGAGAAAGACATGAGAACAGATAGAACAATGTGTACTAATCCACACAGAGACAGAGGATGCAGTGTGTGTAGCTGTGAATGTGTGTGTAGAATGGGGAGGGGGGTATTATTGTATAACGACAGGCTTAGTCCCTATAGAACATCACAGACTCTTCCTAAAACGGGTGTATGGGCTCTGTAACATCAGAAAAAAGCCTTTATATAACATGGCCTAGACTGTTTTGGCGGTGCACCTGCTGCCTTTGAGAAAACTATACCCCTGTAGTAAATACTATAGAGACTAATACCAGCAAAAATCATAGACTATAGGTTACTGTAGTCCCATATAGGACTATTCATCTTAAAGAGGCACAGTCTAAAATAGCACAGATGCAATGAGGCCACTAAACACTCATTAATGATTACTGAGGGTCACTATGAGCTCATGTGGGGATATTATAGGAATATCTTGGGAGTACTATAGCCTGGTGATTTTTCAGCAGGAGGGGTGTACCATCCCGACTGCGGCACCACCATAACAAAGAGACACGAATCCACGGACCTCTGCATGAGACACAGAGATCCCCCCTCACACGCCCACTATCCTCAGCCATTGTGAAGGGAATCACCGTGCACCACTATGTCAAATTGCCTGTCCGCCATATGATAAGCTAAATATAGGCCCATATCCTCGCCACTGCAGCGCGAGACCTAAATATGAGACCTATAAATATGACATGAATTTCATCATTCACTTAGTAATGCACGAGAGGATGGCGCAGCGCGAGGCTACAGTAAACAACGATAAACACGGGATGACACATCATATATCAGACAGGAATTGTAAAACGGGCAACTCTACTCACCGTTTCGATGTGTGCCGTTTCTCTCGCAGAGCGCGTGTGTGTATGTGTGTGTGTATATGTGTGACAGTTAGAGTGTGTGAAGGTGAAAATCTCTCCACCTTTCGCTGCTTGCAGAGCAGACTGGTGCCAGGACTCAGAGACAAGCCCCGCCCCTTTCCCAAGAGGCTTAGCCAATCAGGAGCCCGGAGCCAAAAAAGAGCCTTTTCATCTGAATCTGCAGGCATCAGGCTGCTGCTGCCTTCAAGTGCTGCCGTAAACATCAAGATTTTACTTTTTTTCCCCTTCTTTGCGGGGGTTTTAGGGCGCGGAGCGGCTCTGTATCAGTTTGTGTTGAAAATGCCTTCATTTACGTAACGAAAAACACAAAGAATCAGGCACCAGGTGACAATTCGAATATATATAAATAAAAAAAATAGGCCTATAGGCCTAATGGAATATAATGTAGCTCTTAGGTATTCTGTGTTGCTTTCAAATATTTACTCCTCAGAAGATCACTTTTTCTCATTTAATGTTATACCTACTGAGACAACACAGCTGTAGGCATGATTTACTCTTCCATCTTATTTTGTGTCTTTGTTTGGGAAAGTACCCTCTATAATGTGCATGCCAGCAAGCATTGGGTGTCAATATGACTTCAGAGAGATGTTGGACTTTTAGGATGAACAGATGTCATATTTTGATTGGAATGAAAATCAAGTTGAAAATATTTTAAATGTCTAATGACGTTTGAATTTCATATTGTGTGGACGTTAATATTTTGATGTTTTCCAGATGCTGGGTTTTGTTCTCCATGCCATACTGTATGACTTAATGTCATTATTCTACGTCAAGATGATGTTGCCGTGAGACATTTGGAAGATGTTGGATTTTGGTTCCCTAACAGCACAACTTAAAACCATCAAAATATCAGTGTCATCTGTTGTCAGAATTCTATGTCAGATTGATGTCAGCAGTAGACATTATCCTGAAACTGAATTTTGGTCAGCCAACATCCCAACCTAAATTCAACTGAATATCAACTTCTCATGACAATGGTGGTCAGCTGGGTGGTGTTTACATGACTGATGAATGAATTACTTTTATTTGATAAAAAAAAACCTTGACCCCAATAGATCGCATGTTTCAGCAATCTTTAACCATGTTCAAAACTCTGTGGGGCGTCGGTGGCTTAGTGGTAGAGCAGGCGCCCCATGTACAAGGCTGTTGCCGCAGCGGTCCGGGTTCGACTCCAACCTGAGGACCTTTGCTGCATGTCACTCCCTCTCTCTCTCTCCCCCCTTCACGCTTGTCTGACCTATACATTAAAGGCTTAAAAATGCCCCAAAAAAATATCTTTAAAACTTTGTGCACATTCAAATCATATTCCACAAATCTGTGTTCTGTTCTGTGTTTAAGAATTGAGAATGAAGTTGTAATATTTTGAGGAAAGGTCTACCTGTCCTATAGTCTGTGTGCTGTGGATTATGTTATTGCTGAGGTGATATGGTAGTATCCCTTTCAGAATGTCTGAAGGCCCAGACACACCAAACTGACATCAGAGAACTAGTGGTGACAATGCCCAGTACTGCAAAAAAGCCAACAATGGCCGACTAGTGCCAATGGTGTGTGACAAAGTGCAAAAACGGAGGAGACTGATGCTCACTGATGGCCTGACACTGACAAACAGCCGATCTTCGGCTTGGTGTGGCAGGGCCCAGAACACCATTTAGGACTGTCTTTGGATGAGAGAAACGTTATAGAAGCAGCTGTGCACTGCTCAAGTCTCCCATTCTATAACATATACTAAAACAAAAGTGTTCTCAGTGGACTTATTTTGACAGACCAGATCAGATTTAACTTTATTTTCATTGCTCAAAGTACGAAACAGTCCAGTGAAATAAAATTTAGCATCTAACTTTAAAATGTCATTTAAGAGGGGTTCTAATTGCTGTATATCAAAATTAATGCCGCTATGGTGTGCCATTCATATAATTATGATATGTAAAGTACAGACAGAACATGTGATATGTACCGCCAAATAAATGTGATGTATAACATAAACAACAAGCACATATGCAAATATGTAAACTGTAAAAGAAGACATTATCTGCAGTTGAATATGATCATGAGTTGCTCAGTGCTCTCCAAATAATGTGGTAGACCAGAAGCTTCCATGTTAAGCAAGGTAAAATTATAGTTATTACCAATGGAGTCTGTCTTTGAAGAAAGCATAGACAAAGTTTCACTTTTAGTTCAGTTCCTTGAAAATGACAGTTTGTTTGGAGAGCACTGAGCATACAACTGGATAAATGAGCCTTAATAGATTATACTGCATGAGTTGTGTAAGAGTTTGTAAGCTGATGTTTTTGATATATTTGTTAAACGTGGACCCTCATGACTTCCATTCATCAAGAATTCTCTCAGTTTTTGGATTCTTTGGTCACCAGAGGCATGCAACAAAAACATTGTTTTTTCCTGAATTCAATGTTACATGGGGTGAGTCATTAATATACACATGGTCACTTGCAGGGTGAATATCTTTAAATATAGGTCAGGTGAATTGCATCAGGCAAGAACTGACCCTAAAGTAGCAACAGTAGCATAAAAGAAGTGCAAAAAGCTTGATGAAGTGAAAAGTAGGTGCTGGTTAGTAGGTGCTATGTTTAGAACAGAGAATGATCCAATGCATGCAGCAATATGTCATTCATAGCGTGACTTCAGGGTTCTGCCACCAAATTAAAATTCAACTACTTCACACATAGCAAGCTAAAATGCTTTTCCAAAGATTTGTTACCTTGCTCTGAGCTGTTGTTTTTGCAGTAACATCTGGTACATTTTTATTTGGGCAGCTCCGTCTGTTGTGTGGCACATTGTGGACTAATCAACGGCACGATCAAAAATCATGACTATTGGCATATGGAATTTTGTCTTGATGTTTTTCTTTTTTAAAGGGCAATTGTTCAAAAGACATGACTGAAATTAGACAGTTGCTTCTGGGATGCAGGGTTTTAGAGAAAGACATCAATCAAGTGAGATGCAGAAAAAGTTGTATGCTGACCAAGTACTACAGGGGAACAAGTTTAATCTGCACATGCATTGGCTTCTTCTGTGATCATATAATGAATGTATATGGTAGGGAGGGAAAGGCATGAGTCCAGCTATAAAATACATACAGAACACCAAAAGACAAACAATGTACACAACACAAACAAGCTTAAGACATTCTGTGGATGCATCTTTTTATTAAAACTCATAATTGCAAACGGCTGTACCTAGTGTGTATTAAAGGAACAAAGTGAGTGGCAGTCCAGCTGGTTTGTTGACTGACTGATTGTATGATTGTCAGAGTTGCAGGCTGATGAAGCTAGCTAGCCAGATGACTGACTGGCTGTTGGTAAAGCAGAGGTTTCTATAGGATTATCTGGGATTATGACTCCCATTTGATTTGGTGGGTTTGTTCGTAATCTCTCAATCATCACATACAGTCTACAGTACACAAGCACAAACTCACTATGAACAAACACAGCAAAATGACAAATGTCTGTTTATTCACATACAGTACATCCAGCTTCTCATCCATCTTCTCCACGTAGCACCTGATTGTTTCTTTGTTTTTAATCATAAAAGTCCATCCCTACAGTAAAAAATAACTCCAATCTTATTTGGGCAGTGGTGATTTCAACATTTCACCTCTTCACTCTTTCAGGATTTGTCAGGATTTCATTCTTAGCCAGGATTTGTCAGCAACTACTGATTCCTCTGGCTTATGAAACTTTTAAAAATGAAACAAAATGCTTGCAAAACAATGCTAACATATAACCTTTATTTAATCAGGTGCCCAGTATTTCACTGATGTGTTCCAAGTTAAATTAAATTGACAGAATAAAATCTGATAATATAATTTTCCAACTGTGCATTATAACTCACTCAGATTGCAGTAGCTTAATATCACATTCTGATGATCAGGTTGTAAGATACAGTAACTGTGTCATTTACACAAGGGATACTGGGGACATGTCCCCACCACTTTTTGAAATGACTGATTTTGTCCCCATCAACTTTAAAAGGCATAATTTGCACACAAAAAAAGTTCTGAAAAATATTTTGCACCACGAAATGTTAACGAACAAATGAGAAGGCTTTGAGAAAGGTTTATATGCACAATAAAAAAACATACTATGCAAAAGAAGAAACAAAAGAAGACACAACTGTGCATTGTCCAAAAAAGTAACATAAGCTAAGAACACAAAATAGCTCAGCACTGAAAAAAATGGCCTTGGAATTTACTTGACTTTAATGTTTACATACAATAACACCGATATATTGTGTAATGTTAAAGTCATTTAATAATGTCCAGGGTACCTGATTTTTAGCTGTAACTCCAACTTTATTTATTTACCCTAATATTATTCAAATGTATTATGTTATGTTATAGACATAAGCACAAATTATATACAAAAAAACGGTGAAGGAATACTGTACAATATTTACATTGGACTCCAAATTCATTCAGCACAGATCAGATAAGTTTTGGGATTTCCCCTCCTTTAGTAAACAAAGGATGGATGACCGATTCAATAGATTGATATAATGGTGCTAATACAAGTTCTGACTTACTCCCTATCATCTCATCATGTCACTGGATTGCTAAATGTTTCTCTTTGTGAGAGCCCTAAATACAAATTCTGCAATTTTATCAAAATCACTTTAGATGCAAGAGGAGACACATTATAAAATGTGCTAAAAGCAGGACAGTATCAGGAGAGCAAAATGAACATCCACCAAAGTTAAGTTAGAACCTAAGAGGAACATTACATGTCAAAAAGGGAAAAAAACTTAAAAAGCAGAGGGAAGGTGACATGTAAATGACAGTCCAAGTGAGATGAACTGAAGTGCAGGTCCAAAGCCTAGAATGCATAACATATAGTACCCACAGTGAGTACACTGGAGGGAGTAATATTGTCCATAATCCAAGATGGTGGACACTGAAAACTGCATCACATCCACTCTACCATTACACATTATCAGAGGCACACTGATAGTCTTTGAGATTGTGTTGTTTTCTAGCTATGCGTGGGTTTTGTTTCTATGTCAACAATATCTTGACATTGATGTTAGCTAGGAAGCTAACTTAACACTAACAGCGGGTTGATTACACAGTTAGCTAACAACGGTACATTGACAAAAGCACAACACCCACCAGCAACATCCAGTGTCCACCGACCAATCTGCTCCAACAAATGGGATTTTATGTCTTTGTTGTGACAGTAGCCTGGTTAAAGCAGCGGTAGTGGCATCACCAGTGCCTTTCTGAAGAGTTCAGAGATTGTCAACTGAAACAAAAAGATTTTCAACCAGAACAAAATAGGCGCAAAGCTCTCAAAAAGATGCTACGATCTGCTCCCACAAATGGGCTTTTCAGTCTTTGTTGTGACAGTAGTCTAGCTAAAGGAATCGTAGTGACATCACCAGCACTTTTTTAAGAAGTTCAGAGATTTCATGTTGAAGTGCTTGGAGCAGCCGCACCAAAAAGGTACAGTGCTCTCGAAAAAGACGCTGGGTGTGGTGCTTTTTTCTCTGACCACATGCCGCTGCACTGGGAACAATTGAAAAAAAAACAATGCCAGTTCTGGAAACAAACAAACAAACAAACAAACAAACAAACAAACCGCTATGTGGACGCAGGCCCTTAAAGGTACTTGGGTTCAGGAGGGTGATTTAGGTTCAAAATAAATGACAGCTGCAAATGCAGTCATCCATATCTTTCAACCTCATCTTGCTCTTTAAGGACATTCCCGATGTCCTCTTGTCTATACACTGGCATACTGCTCTTTGATGACATGCATTCCCTCCATTGATCCCTGGATGAGAGCTTCATGATCTGTGACCTGTAGAATGCAAATTCACAGAATAAAACAATATGAGATCAAATAAAAAGGATGAAGATACCCACGACTTTGTTTAACTCAGACTACTGAAGCCTCATATTGTATTGACAGTTCAGTAGTATTCAGAATGCATTGTTCCACAGAGTGAGGACTTTGGATTTTGTCTCAAATGAAGAAATCGTTTCACAGCCAGTGTGTACGTGCTGTAATAATGCACTAAACTGTCTTATAAGGCATTTGATCCCTGATGTCTCACGTTCAAATTGGATTTACCCACTTGCCTTGGTAATAAAGATTTGGCTAGTCACATTACAATCTCAAGTCATATAAAAAGATAAATGATTTGAAGTTTAATTTGACTCAGATATTATTGCCAGAACGGATCCATTTTGAGATTACAGTTTTGAAAATCCAAGATTATTACCATATTGACCTTTGAGTAGTGGTTTGCTTTGTTCTATGTGGTTTCCATAATTGTGGATGTTTTTAAAGCTTCTTTAAAAAAAATGAAACATAAAAACCAAAAAGTAAGAAACCTTAATAAATTTGTGTTTACGTGCTTCCCATCCTAAATCAACATTAGCATCCTGGTCAGGACAGAGCAGCAGAAAAGTTTATTTGGGTAGAATCCTTATTTCAAACTCATATGTTAGCAATGTGTACAACAACGTAACAATTTTGTGATTTCAGAATACATTCTTACCTGAGTCATGGGTGATGTAATCTGTCCTCTCTTTACCAATATCTTCAGCAACTTGTCAGATTGCACAACTGGACTGAACTGGATGGTTGTAATACAAAAATTCAGCATCTATCTGAAAATAATAATAGTAACAGTCATACAAATATAGTGCAACAGATATTTAGTGAGGCAGACTAAATTAAAAACAAGAAACACCAAGTAAGCTTCTGTAAAAGTTGAAGAAAATTAGGTATTGACTGGTACAACACCAAATCATTTCTCAAATGATTGTGTCTTGTTTTTATTATTTTAATATTTTTTCTAAAATTAATATGATTATGCTTTTAAATATCATTTACTCCTGTTTGTTTTGCTGCTGCAACATCATGTTTTGGTACTATCTATTTTACTCCATCCAATTTCAATCATTTATACAATAACAAAATAATATTAGTTTTTAAACAATTTTTTTTTTTCAACTTTTTGAAGCTTTTGATGAAGCATTAGTGAAATCAGGTTATTTTCCACAAACAAACTGATCGAAGCAGTGCTAAACCAGCAACTCCAGTGTTCAGCAAGGTAAAATTACTGTTTTTGTCGATGGAGTCTAGCTCTGAAGAAAGCATAGAAAAAGTTTCACTTTCACTTTACGTTCAATTCCCCAACAGAAAGGGTTGTCTTTTTGGGAAGTACTGAGCATACAACCGGTTAAATGAGACTTGGATTATACTGTATGAGCTGTGTGAAAGTTTGTAAACTGATGTTTTAATATAGTTATGCTGTGTTTAACCTGGACCCCTATGACTTCAATTCATCAAAAATTCTATGTGTTTTTGGATGCTGCGTTCACCGTGGAGGCATGCAAGAAAAACGAAGTTGTTCTCAAAATTAACTTGACATGGGATGAGCAAGGGATATACAAATGGTCATTTGGGGGATGAAGTATTCCTTTAATACAATTTTCCTTCATCTATTTTGATGGAGCTTTGACCAGCCAAATATCAATTTTAGTGTTCAGAAACATTGAATATTATTTCTTATAACAAAGTATTGATTGTTATTTGGATTTGCTGAAGTTCTGAGGTCTTTTTCGATGAAGTTATAATAAATCTCAGGCGACTTTCAGGTAAAATAAAGACTCAGCAAAAATCAAATCAACCTCCTGGACTGATGAACTGAAAGTGAACCGAGGCCTGTTGTAAACACTTGTTCTGTAAACTGAGTTGTGTCTGAGTTCTTCTTCTAGACCTCTGCAGCAGCAGCAGCAGCTCTCGATGACTCAACCCAGAGGGTGTGGCAGTGAGTCCGTCATCTTCATCAGGTTCATGCAGAGGAGGAATCAGGGTGGTTTCTCTTCATTCACAGACTGCGTCACTGCCTGTCCTCGTCTCCATTTATCCTCCTTCTGTTCCCTCCTTCCCTCCCTTCTTCTCTCCTGGTCTGATAGAGTGTTATGTAATATCCTGGCTGCCTGCAATCTCTCTCTCTCTTTCTATCATCAGCATCTTTGTTCCTGTCTCACCCAAACTCAGTCTGTCACAGCATCTATCCTTTATCCTTTTTCTCACTCCTCTTATGCTCTGTCATTCCTCTTTCTCACCCTCTTATCACTACATACCTCTCCAGAGATCCTCCCTCTACCCTTTTCTTTAAAAAGTGAAAGACATGGTGTAGAGGAGTCTGTTTGAGGCTAGAGGCAAAAGGCTATATTAGCCACAACAAACATAATACACCCAAATCTCTGACCAAACTGTTAGTGGTTGCATTTTGGGTTGTTGCAATTCACTTTGAGGGAAACATGAATGTGTGCACCAAATTTTATGACAATGCATTTATGACAATGCAAAAGCCAGTGCAATCACCAAAGTCAGAAGGATACATCCCGGCGCATCAAATACTGCCAGTGTCAGTGGACCTATATGTAAAACTATCATGTGCTAGGTAGCCTCCTGCGTCGGTTTTGGATGTCCAGGAAATGTAAAGTTCTCACTACATGCATACAGTCTTTTTCAAAGTAAACTTACTGTCTAGGTAAAACACTTCATTTTGATGTTTATTTCCTGACGTTTAGGCAAAAAAAGTACGGGGTTAGGTTTAGAAAACACATCATGGTTTGGCTTTGAATAAGTCCAGTTCTTACGTTGGTTGTATGACACACATTGTATGACATACGTTACTACTGTAGCATGCTACACATACTAGCACACTACGTTGTTATTAAAATAACCCCACTGACTTTTTGTTTTACACGGGAAACAAACAGTGGGCTCCTGGGTGAGAGTACAGTGTTTGTTTTATCCATCCGCCTCCGTTCCCTCCAACTTATACAGACTTTTCCGCGCTTTCTGTCTTTCATTATTTTTTAGTTATTTAGTTATTTAGCTATTCAACAGTGCAGTACAAAAAAAAGGTGGTGACAGACAATGCATACATTGGGGAGCAAAAGCAAAAGATAGCAACGTATAACAGGAGTCTTACTGTTATTGATATGCCCACCAGTTTTTTTATTACACTATGGGTGGTTATTGTGTGCATGTGTTTGAGTGCATGCATGTCTGTGGTTGATAAAGAAGGGAGAAAAGAAGGGTTGAGCAAATAACACTAAGATGAAAATACATAATATAAAGAAAACATAACCTCCTTGGCGGAGGTACTGTAATAATGATGGGGGTATTATATAGTAGTGCATATACATAACAATGAATATTATTAAAAAAAACTATTATTATTGTTATCATATGATAATAATACTATTTAAAATATATATATAAAGAATTAATAAAGAAAGAAAGGATAAGAGTCAGTGGAGTTGGCACCTGTAGTCTGAGGTCCTGTGGGGGTACTAGGGCTCAGGCAGAGGTTGGTTGGGCTGGGCTTGCTGGTTTTGTCATGTGCACTAATTTGTTTTACTGCTCAGGGCCACACCCAGACCCCAGGGAGGGCAGTGGCCCATTGCAGATACCCCCTTGCAGAGCTGGCCCCCAGACCCACGGGAATGGGCCAGCTCTGTTGGGCTGAGGTTTATTAATGTGCTTGCTTAGTATCAGATGTGTGTATCATCTGATGCTGCTATCCACTGATGAAGCAGAAGTGTTTGTTGAGATTGGCTGTGCCTGGTGGGGTCCAAAATAGCCGCCAGCCGGTGGGTATTGTACTGCCGTGAAAGGTGCTCTTGTACATCGGTATCTGACACTAACATTATTGACAAAGCGACGTTATTTGACAAGTTGGGGGGGTGAACAGGCTGAGCTGTCAGGTACAGAAAGTCTTTGCTGTTCACCATACCTTAGTGACCGTGTTAGGAAGGTTACTTTTGATATGTAATATGTTACAGATTACTAGATACCGTGTTAAACATTTTCATTAGTAATGTATGTATTTAAATTATTGTAACTTATTATATTTTATTCCTGCACGGTGATAAGATGCAAAGCTGCAGAAAGAATCATACTTAAAGCTTTTTATTAAATGATTATATTTGAATGTAACCCGTCTGTAATCACCAACATTTTGATTAGTAACTGTAAATTCTTTTTTTTTCTCAGTAACTGTAACTAATTACAATCACATTTATTTTGTAATTTATTACATGTAACTGGTTACTGCCCAACAGTGCTCAGTGACAAATGTCCAGACTTTACAATCAGTGCTATTTTCTATCAGTTACTCTGTTCACACCAGAATATTATGTATAAATCCTTAAATACCTTTTGGGAATAAATGTTATTCTTTGTGCAGTGCATTACAATACAACATCAGCTCAGGTTAAATCAAGAGGGGGCAGTGTTTACATCCTACACTGCACCTGGCTGTGTAAAGAGCATTTATTTTTAGGACTGTTTGAGCCCAGTAGAGAACCAAGCACAAAGAAGATGAAAATGCAAACTCTGCTTGGATAGGATCAGGAATCAGACCTTCTTGTAGTGATGCAACAGTGCTACTCAGGCTGAAATCATGTTGCAGCTTTGTGCAAACATAAATAAGAAGAAAATAGTGAATGACAAGTCATGACATTATTTTACACTGTTTTACTGCTTGGGTTTCAATTTTATTGTCCTTATAACAGGGTCAATGATTCAATCAGTGAAACTTCATGTGTATAACCCCTTTCATATAAGTTAATAGAATTCACGCCAGTGCCTTACAAATCTAGTGTAAACAGTAACTGGTCTTTAAAACAATGAAAAAGATTAAAGACAATTAAAAATTAAGAGCTGTGTACAACATTCAGAGAATGTTTATGATTCAGAGTCTGGGCCAGGACTGCACACAGCTTTCAACATGGAGAGAGCTCAGCTGGTTAACTAGTAGCTAATGGTGCTAACAGCGGGAACAGTGCTAACAACAGCAACAGTGCTGACAGAGCTAACACTGTTAACATCGGGGGAAACCAGAGGGTGGGTGCTATGCTGTCATGATGATGCCGTCCCACCACCGTCGGTCAGGATGGTGTTATCAAGAATAACAGCTGTCTAAGTGCGGTGTAGAGCAGTAGTGATTAGCTAGCCAGTGGGATTCACACACAGGAACTCACACTCAGGACACCATTAGCCTACATCACTTATCTTACATGGCAAATTGTTGTTTGCTGCTACATTCATGTTCTGAATGTCATAATGTCATATAGAGCACCTTAAGAATAGAAAAAAGCAGCAAAATATAAAAACATGAAAATAAAGATGGAAATGAAAATTAGATAATGACCATGAAATATTATACTGAAACCTGCACCTGCAGGTTGCTATCTTGTGTTTACCCTCACAGATTCCATGACGATTCTGACATAAATACCAGCTGTGTAATGCTGCTGACATGACGGTGTCACAGGCGTGTTGTTCTCTATAATCGGCACAGTTTCAAGGTGGGCACCCAAAATTAGTGTCACCAATTCAATATCTGACCAAATGTGTCACCTTCGTTTCCTGAGTTATGACATTGAGTATTGCCAGACAAATGTTTTTGCAGAACAATACGATGCCATACTGAAGTTGACCTTTGACCTTTTGGATGTAAAATGTCATCACTTCATCATTTTATTCTATTAAATATTTGTGTGAATCTTTGTCATAATTAAAGTACAAATTCTTAAGTTATAGCCAAAAACATCTTATGTGAGGTCACAGTGACACAGACCTTTGATCAGCAAATTTTCAGTTCATCCTTAAGTCCAAGAGGATGTTTGTGCCACATTTGAAGAAATCTCCTCCAGGTGTTCCCACGGACAGATTATGAAACAGTGGGCCCCTGGGTACAGATATGCAAAAGGCTCGACCAACTCTTCTTCTCAGGAGGAAGACACACAGACTTTATGTTGGTTTTGGTGTTTTGCATCTGTCAGTAGTCCTTATGCATCTTTTTGTGGTTTTGTGTCTCTCCGTGGTAATTTTGTATGTTGTCATTTTGTGTCCCCTTGTGGTTGTTTTGTGTTTCTTTGTAAGACTTGTGTCTCTTTGAGGTCTGTAATTTGTCTTTTTGTGTCTCTTTGTTGTCATTTTGTTTATTTTTGGTAATTTTGCATCTCTTTATGGTTGTTTTGCCCCTTTTGTAGTTTTTATGTGTCTCTTTGCAGTTTTCTCTTGTTTCTCTTAGTTGTCTTTTTTAGGCTCTTTCTAGTAGGTACATGTTAATTTTAGTGACATTTTGAGAGTGAAAGTGAGGACAGCCCCTGACACTTTCAGCCCCTGAGTCTGTGCCTGCCTGATAGGCTCATTCAGTAATCTATACATGGCGTTCCTGAGATATCAGTTCATGAGAATGGAATGGACAGACAGACCGCACGAAAACATAATGCTACAGCTGTCTCTGGTGCAGAGGCATTAAAACAGTATGGTAATGATGGACACCACCTCTGTATGTGAGCGTAGGATTTAGGCCACGCAGACCAGTGGTTAGAGTTGAAATCATTCATTTTCAGTCTGGGCTGGTCCAGAGGAGGACTCTTTAACCATCTGATGACCTAAATAAGGAGTGAACCCCTGCAGAGCTGAGGCTTAGCTGAGAGATTGACACACTGATACACTGGATATGCCATGTTAACACTGGTTCCTAACTCACTCACATTAAAACACACATGCTTACACTTGTTCACAATGGCTGTAAGCAAGTAACAGCAAACACACACAATTACACATCTCTATCAATCTCTGACCAAAATCATAAAATATTGTTAATGAAATTTTTTGTGACAGTGTTAACAGCTTTCATGAAGTTAGAATATCAAATGGTGAAGGTTGGGTTTTTTAGTGATTGGCAGCATTGAAGGGTTTGGGGGTGGGGAGGGTGACTGCTGGGAGAAAGGAGATTTGGAAGAGAGAGTTTTAAGGTTGTAGGGGGATTTGGGGCGAGGCTGCACAGGGGGTGTCTGGGTTAGAGGCGTAGGGGGTTGGGGAAATGATGACAGCAAGGCGTGGGTGAGGAAGGGTGAGGCAGGCAGAGAGAGTGATGCTGTGGTGATGGAGGGTGTGGTGTAGTAATGTTGTTGGTCTTCAACATAAAACATAATGCCTCAGTATAGCTGCAGTGTATCTGAGAGTTGACATTGCACTGCAATGCATGAAGGAAAAGCACTTAAGCTCTACGCTGGTCATGTGACTGTTTGTAAAAGAACAAAAGGTCATGTCAGCTTTGGATGCTCTTTACAATTCTTCCCTGTAGAGATTAGAGGGGACATTTAATATACAGCACAATGAGGCATGTGATTCACTAGAACTTGATTTTTGTGGGTTCATTCTGCTCTCTGTTATTTTGGCAGCACTGTAGAGTCTTTTTAATCCACTATGCATGTATTAATTGTAGTCTCAATAAAACTAGCTGATCATATTTAAGGAAACATTGGTATTTTTTAACCTGTACCCCATATCCCAATTTTTGAATAGGCCCTGTATTGAGAGAGACCGCTGCAGCTGTAGCGGCAAAACAGGCTGCAATGTAATCTCTATGGGCAAATGTGCACTGTGAATTTATGTCCACTGAGAGTGCTTGTTTTTGTCACTGGCAGGTCAGCTGGTTCTCAGTCTAAACTTGTCAAGTACTGCCACTTTGTCAGTGATCTGGGTGTTAGACACCAATGCACATAGGCACCTTTTGCAGCAGTGTAATATACACTGGGCAGCGACACTTGTTGATGCAGCAGCCACTAAACAAAGTCGTCAAATACTTGTTATGTCAGCTGATGTCTGCATAAGATACTGATGCACAGAGGCACCTTTACCAATATTATGAAGCGTACCGGGCAGTGACAGTTTGGAACGCTGCCGCTAACAACATAGTATAATGAGCTGGAAAGTCCCTATAGGGCGGGTGGGAGGGTAGGAGGGTATGTTTTGTCTCATGTAATGTGTTCATACAGATAGTGGAGTAACTGATCAGATCATTTATTCTGGATCAAAAATATGTTTGTTTTAAAAAATGTGTTCATACAGATAGTGAGGTGGATTGGATCATGCAATTGTTGCAGCTGATTGCCGTGTGATCTTAATTGTGTCATGTCATCAATGTTACTTAAGATGGCTGCTCACAGCACCTAAGTTGTCTGACAAAGAGCATACGGTGCTCGAAACGCGTCACTGTTTTTGGGATGTGCTAAATAAATTTATATTGCACTTCAACTGGGAGCAAAAAGTATGCAGACTTTCTTCTTCTTTTCTGAGGGTAGGTGGTGGTCCAACAAACCCCAAACACCCAGGAGCATGGTGTTTGCTTCAGGTATAAATGTTAAGCAAAACCATGATCATTTTATCCAAACCTAACCATGTGTGTTTGTTGCCTAAACCTAACCATGTGCTTTTGCACAAGGAAATATATTTAAATGCAAAGTGTTTTACCAATGTTGTAAGCAGTGTTGGCCTCGTTACTCTAAAAATATAATCTATTACTCTTACTCATTACTCTTTTCAAAAGTTATAATATAACTTTACATATTACTCCCTGCCAACAGTAATTCGTTACACCACTTGTTATATTACTTTTCCATTACACCCCATAAAATAAGTAATTGCGTAAGTTGTGTAAGTTACGCAATTAATTCAAGTCAGTAGTGATGTGATAACAAAAGTAACATTGTAAATAGTTTTTTGGTTTTGGGGTAACTGTAATAACATTACTGAAATTTTATTACTGATTAGTTACAGTACTTGTTACTGGAAAAAGTAATATTACTGTAATGTGTTATTGCCCAACACTGGTGGTAAGTTTATTTAAAAAAAAGACTATGAATATAACCAGCAGAAACTGTCACAATACATTTAAGAAGTGTAAAATGAAACATTGTCCCAAAACATTAACAACAGACGCGGGAGGATACCTAACACATCATATGTAGATGTAACAGTCCACAGACAAAGCGACGATATTTGATAAGTTGTGATGAGCCCACTTTGGACATGCTCAGATTATTATTATGACTGTCTGACAACACTGTGGAAAGGACATGCCTTCCGCTGATCTGGTCTGTTTGTTAGAGTGTGTAACCAAGTCTTTTCCACATTGCTGAAATCAGCAAAGTAGCCTGTTTCGCCTCAATATTGTTGTCTCTTTGGAAACTGTTGTCTCCATTAGTCACTGGAAACATGGGAGAACAGGGTCATGGTTGAAAAATACCAAAGTTTCCCTTTCATGATAAAAAAAGGAAGAAGAAAATCCTGTCACTTCACAACTTTGTGGTAATAAAGAAGTATTTTACATGTCATTAGAATAAAGCAGAAAGGACACGAGAGTATGAAGAGGTGAGAAAGGGGGAAGAATAGAAGAAGGAGAAGACTACACTGTAGTTTTGCTTCCAGCCATACATCCAACATTTGAACCTGTTTTTGCTGTTTTTCTAAAGCGGTGATGCAGCATAAACTGGCAGTATATTCAAACATTTTTACACAACAGAATTCTTTTTACATTACACACATTACACAATTCAATACAAGTCACTGCTTAAAGGTTAAACCTACAGTTGGTAACTTCTACAAAAATAACTTTTACTGTATTTGCTAAAACTGTCACTACGTCCTAACAGCTGTAGGTTGCCAGCGGGCGATGCCTCATTTTGGCTCGACTCTTTTTAACATGGCGGCCAGGTCACAAGCTTTCTTATTCTACAGCTAAACAGTACACTAAAATATGTTTCTGAAAACATTTGAGACTAGACATAAGCAATGCAGAATCTTGATTCGTATTTGATCAGCGCTGCGTTGTTTGACAGTTTGATGCAGCTCATGAGCAGTGACTGACATGATTGACAGCTGCTTTTGAGACTGCTCTGCTCTGACTGCTTACTTTTGACGACAGGTGGTGAATCCCTGCAAATGCAATTGGAAGCAAAGGGAGGAGACAGAGGAACCTGATTTTTGTCCACAGATGATTTGTCTTATGCACTGCTGTCAGGGTATAGTGACAGTTTCAGCAAATATGACATTTTTAAAAACATTTTTTTTTGTTATTTTTAAAAAATGAAATAAAATAAATAAAAATTACCATCTATATTGTATTGATTCTTAATCTAATTCTCCTGTTATATAGAAAAATTGTTTTTTTTACTGTTAAGTTTAGCATTAGTTCTTATAGCATGGATCAAACTGTAAAATCTGGTTCTGGCTGCTCCTGTAAAACAAAACCAAGGCTGTAACTGGGACAGCTGCATGGAGCCCTACAGGGTGGACATAGCATAGACATAGAGCACCACCCTGTGGCCGAAGGGGGTTTTGCATCTTCATTATGATTCCAACTACTTGATCTCCTTTCCTTTTTAAATTTTTTAAATATCATGCCGAAATTACAACAGGCATTCAGCATGCTGCACCATCACTTTGTATGGAGTATAGGAAAAAAACATGTCAAATTCCTCACTACTTCGTAAAGTAGCTGACAACACTAAGCACCAGCACCATATGTAAGCTTACCTTTGTAATGACAGAGGAAGTACAAAAGCAATTGTGTTCCCTTAAAAACACCGTGACTGATAAAAGATCAGCATAGATCAGTTTAAGTTTCAGTTTATTATATTAACTGATCTTAGAATGACTCCACAGGAGTTATAGTAGCTCAGTGCTTAGATTTTTTAATTAAGAAATAGTACAAGTATAACAATACTCCATCACAAGTAAACATCCTGCATTAAGAATCCTACTTAAGTTGAAGTACAAAAGTATCATCAGCACAGAGTAAGTGAAATATCAAATGTAAACTTACTCTTTCTATAAAAAAATGTCTCCTATGAGACTGTATGTTTGTATACACCATAAAACTTTAGTGGAGGCCTAGTCCCAATTAAATGCCTAAACCCCTTTTACGAAACTGTGGCTACACACTTTGACAAATAAATGCCTGTCTCAATTAGACGCCTGGTCTGGTTGCCAAGCAGCTCTTTTTTTAATAGAAGTTCTTTGGATTTGTAAAACGGGGTTGTTGGCTACCTTGAAATATGTGTCCATTCATCAGTTACCATGTTCATGTTCTTTTTAGTCTGTAAGGGTCCTCAGATCAAAAGAATCAAACAGGTTTTTCATAAAAATTAATCCAAGTTGTGAGCATAAAGTGGTGTTGTGTCGGTATGCTGGGTGCCGTAATTCTTGAGCGCCATAAATCACTCTCTCTAATGAACTGTCTGTCGGAGCTAGATCAAATGAACGAGTCATAACTGATATATTAACTGAAGCCAATATTTATACAAGTAATATTCATACTGGTCTACATAAACAGTTTGATTATATTTCCCATCTCCCAGTTTTGTGTGAAAGGAATTAAAAACCTGTCCAATATAGACGCCTGTCCCAAATATAGGTCCACTGATTTCAGTGATTTAAGCAAGTTTTACGGTATGACATTATTACATTGTTAATACTGATGCATCAATGTGTAATAGTCTGTTTACACCTTGAGCGATGAAGCTTCAGCGTGGCCAGCTACATAGTCACAGAGACAGTGTTGAAGTGTTGCTCAAACACTCCTTGAAAGTAAGTAAGTATAAAAACATAAAGCAGCATTTTACCATTGTAGCTGCTTGGGGTGGAGCTAGTTAGAGTTACAGTGGTTTAGTCCAGCAGTTCCCAACTTAACCTGTTCATATCCTCCGTCCATTCCGATGGACATAACTTTTCTAAGGTGTCTAGATCTACGATAACTGTCATCTGACTTACTTGATGGGATGTCTATAAACCAATCAAAGTGTTCCACATCATCGAAAGTGGACTGCAGTAAAACCACACCCCCTTTTTTAACAAGCATGGCCGACCGTGCGGCAAGGAGGAAGTGCAGAGCATATAATCATATTGTTAAGGAACATAATTTGTGTTCAAACTATGTTTAAAGAAAACATTAGATGTTAAATTACTTGTGATATCAAAAAATTGATATGTAAGATTTACAGCTGTTACTCAGGATTTAAAAAAAAAAAAAAATATCCAGCCATTGAAAATGAATAGGGGGAATACTGTCCTAATTTGATTTTCTAATGATGCAATTATCTTATAATTCATCCTTCTGATTGTCTCCAGAGAATATTCTTCTCAGGAGGTTTTCAACACATTGTTGTTTGGAGATACTTAAAGAAATTAAGAATATTTTGTGTTGCAGAAGAAAAGCTCTGATCAGACCATTTATTGCAATTTTTCCTGGTAGGTAATATCTGCATCAAGATTCTTCGTCTATTGGAATGGATGAAAAAACCACACATAATGAATTTTTCTTATTATTTTTTCATTTATTTATTTTTTTGCTATGAGTTATGAGTGCATTTTGTGTGTGTGTGTGTGTGTGTGTGTGTGTGTGTGTGTGTGTGTGTGTTTGGACGTAATTGTCAGGGTCCTCCAAAAGGCTCAAAGATAAAACTGAGAGGTTGTTAGAAAAAAAACAGTCCTGCAACACAGATGTGTATTATTTTTATATTTGCTGTTATTTGTGAAATATAAGATCAGCCCAGAAAACTGGGAACCACTGGTTTGATTTTCAACAATGTTGTGTCTTTTATGTGCTTATCACGTGTAGTGTTGGATCAAATCTTTGTCTGCAAGTAAAGTAAAAAGTAAACATCCCTCTGTGTGGCAGTGGAGTTGAGGTATAAAATAGCAGAAAAGGGAAACATTCAAGTAAAGTCCAGGCACTTCAAAATTGTATTGACGTACAGTGCTTGAATCAATGTACAGTACTTAGGTGCTTTCTGACACTGCTTAGGGGCAAAATGTTACTCTTGTGATTATGAGACTGCCCATTTAGTTTATTTCTAGAGCATGGCTGCACAATAATGGGACCACATACATCACTGCCATATCTTGTTTTCCAAATGCATTCACTCAGATATAAGAAGTCCTGCAGCCAGGGTATACTGTGATTCCTCATCTCTGACTGGAGACATGAACAATGCACACTGAGAATCAGTGAGTGATAATAGAAGCTGTTTAAAAGAGAAGGAACACACACCTGCATGTTTTACAGGCTGCATTTTCCCTTGTTGTTCTTCATGTATATATTCATATATAGTATACACAGGAAAACATTTTTGTTAAGTGCAATGCCTTCAGAGGCTGTTAGATTTGCAGTGAACACACAGAGCTCAGTCACTTAGCTACACAGTCCTTCCCTCACAGCCTCTTACTCTCTCTTTCTTTCATCATTCCATTCATTCTGGTTTCCTCTTCCACTTCCATATTTGTATGAGTAAGCCTTTGGGTGATGCATGCCTCATTGTTGTTGCTCTTTGCTTGTCACCACCTTTTTACTCTTTACATTACTTTATGCAAGTGGAGAGCAAATGGTACAAACACATACACAGACAGCAGACATGAGTGTGACAAATGTAAGATTTCCTCCCTGAGACACGGACACGGAGACGTATGAGTGCGCCTGGCATTGTTGTCTGACCAACAATACGGTAGAGAGCAGACAGACACAGAAAATGATTGTGTGTGAGTATCTGTGTACGGAGGCAAATGCTATAAGACATAACATTAACATTGAAATTAAAATTAAAATTAAAAGAAATCTTTCATAAACACAATGCATGTCTATAATTTGGGTTATTAAACCAGATTCCTGTATGTTTGCAATACTAATTATTGATGCTATCAAATAAATAAATACACATATAGTTCACCGCACAGACTGCTATACCACTGCTCTTTTCATTACACTCTACATATTCTATTCATAACAATATACGTGTTCATGTTAAGTTTTATTTAAGATATTAGCATCTTTATAGCTATATTATGAAAATACATGAATTGTGTTTATTTGTGAACAGGACTTTAGAATATATTTCATGTCCTTCTCAGAGTCATTTCTTGTCTTGGTCATGAATAAATCTGGATTCATATTCCAATACAGCACTCTCAGAGAGAACCACCTCTGCCAAAAGTACCACCATCCTCTTAATTTTCATTTTCAAACAGAAAGCTATTTAGTTTAAAAAAATATGTAATGCATATACTTACAAAAATGATTTCCCCTGATTTTCTGAATTAATGAGATCATGAACGCAAAATTTTGAGAAAAGTTTTCATGCTCATAATCTTGTTAATTCTGTTTTGTTTTGTTTTTTAAATTACAATCCCTTTAATTCAGAAAAACAGAGCATGTTTTTCAGGTAAAAGAATTATGCTTCACATATGGACATATGTGATTGGATTTTTTCAAGAACAGTATTACATGATAAAACTGCTAAAATGTAAAACAAAATGCTCTATCTCGTAATATTAAAGGAACAATTTGACATTTTGTACAAAGGGGTTTCTTGCTAAGAGTTAGATGAGGGGGTCGACACCACACTTGTGTCTGTGTGGTAAATATAAATCACAGAATGACAGCAGCTGGTTAATTTAACTTTGCAGAAAGACTAGGAACAGCTAGCCTGGTTCTTTCCTAACGTAACAAAATCCACCTACCAGCACCTCCAAAGAGATATCACTTCCTGGAGTCTTGTCATCACCATGAGGTTGCCATGACGATCAGAGGCATCTCTAGGAAGTCACTTTGCATAACCCCCCGCAGAACCACAACTTCTTTTTACATTTTTTGTAGGAATAATGCAAATGAGATACAAGGAACTCTTTCCCTGTTTCCAGTCTTTATGCTAAGCTAAGCTAATTATTGCTAGCTCGAGGTTTGTGTTTTGTTTACAGATGTGAGAGTGATGTCCATCTCCTAACTAACTCTCAGCAAGAAAGCGATCATTTCCAAAAACGTTATTTCTTGAAAACTGTTTTTTGATCCACATCAAAACTTAGCACGCTATAATACTCAAATACACACACACACACACACACACACACACACACACACACTCACGCACACACACACACACAGACACACACACACACACACACACACACACACGCTCACTTGCTTGCTTGCTTGCTTGCTTGCTTGAAGGCAGAGCTGCTGAAAGGTGATCTGTGCTGGATCACCACAGTCTGTGTGTGTGTGTGTGTGTGTGTGTGTGTACATGTGTAAGATCTCTTAGTATAGTGCAGCCACAGGAACTAATGCTATTTCCTGTGTTTTACATCTGACTGTATTTAGTTATTACAATGGAAATGGTTCAACAGTGAAGATTAAAGGAACACATGAAGCATTTGGAGATTTTCCTGCTGGACAATTTGGCTGAAAGTGCTGAGACACCAACATCCTCCACGTGTACGCAGTAGATGATGGAAACTCTTAACATAACACTGTATATCCTACAATTGTAGAGAGTAGCAGATTAATTGTCTCATCTTCAGGTACTTTTCATTAGAATTTTATAAGATTGCTCCACAAAGGATTCTTCACAATAACAATTTTAGGAAAAACTATGTTGAGCAGTTATAAGAGGTTATACGAGTCATGATTTGATAACTAGTTTTTTGTGGAGCCCCAAACCAACAAAAAAGAGCGAAAGGATATCAGACTGGTTAGTCAATTTGCTGATTAAATAAATAATTTATTTTACTCCTCTATTTAGTTTTAACATGCTTATCTTATTTTTCACCTCCTTATTGATCTTACTTTTTAGGCTAGTCTTTTTTTTAATAATTAATCTAATTCTGTTTTTCTTCACAGTTTTATTTTTTTCCTAATCAAGTAATTGGTGTAAAAGTAAGTTGATTAATTCATATAACATAGTCTAAATAGATAATAAATATTAAAATAGAATATTAAAAAAATTAAATGAAAAAAAGTACACATGCCTTGTTTGATCAGTTACTGTATTGTAGAGTAGGGTTAGTATTACAGTACTCAGATTTGTTTGCAAGTTGCTTAACTTGCCTAAACAATTGCATTAATTCCTATTTTATATTTCCCTTAACTTCCTCATTTATCATTATAGATCTGTGCTTTGTGTCTGTATTAACCTTTCCAAACAGATCTTTTATCAAGTAGCAATGAAAACTTGCCTGATTTATTTGTCTGAAGCCTTCTGTGTTTGCTATAGAGAAAATAGCAAACAGTCAGTCACATTGGGTACATTTAGATGCACATTAATATTCCACTATTATTGCGAGTATATTCAATACTCTGACACTTTTTCTGAATTCAGCATTTCCCGATTAAGACATGTGCGATATGCCGGTATAATCGCTTTAATAGCATTATTGGGACATGTATACAGCCAATTCAGAATATGCACCTCAGCTGGGGTTTTCACTGCGGTGTGCAACACACGGCTTCTTGTCTGTTTACGGTCAGCTTAGTGTGCTGTCAGTGAGATGTTGCACACAAATCAGCTCGACAGCAGTTTGCAAGGCTGGGGTAGAGATGTACGCCCTAAACAAAAGTTAATTTTCAAGAAGATGGTTGAAGAAATGAAAGAGGGAGTCTGTGTTCACACAGTCCAACAAGCCCACCACTGGTAGGAAACTGAAAATATACTTTTTCAATGTAAAGAAGAAAAATGACAAGCAGCTCCAGCAGTTCCAATTTTGTATATTTTGACGTGATAAACAACAACATGTTAGGGCACATTAATCAGAGTATGCATAGCTGCATGTAAACAGTATTATTAGTAGTATTAGTAGAATATTCATTTTCATTAGCAATGTTAACAGCTTGGTAAGAATATTGCCTTGTTGGGATTCACAGGACCACAGATGATTTATCATTTGGTAAAATCATTACTGGACATTTAAAGGCTTTTTCCTCTGCATGCTCTTTGTCTTCAAACAAAGAGAGCTAGGTGACACCCATCTCCACAGGAGGTCTCACCTCACACCTCAGTGAGACACAAGTCTCACAACTTGATTGGACAGGACTTTTACAGTGACATATGACTCTGTGATGTCACAGGCATGTAGAAGTTCTGCTCCCTCCAAGCTTTTTCTCTCTCTTGCTCCAGCTGTTGAACAGCTGACACCTATTTGCGGCTGGGCCTGGAACAGCAGAGGCCCAGACCCTTGCTCCTTGCCCCAAACCACTAAAGGGAGGGCAATTGATCATAGACTCTCTTGCAAACACAAGGTTTGCAACTAGCTTTCCAGCAACAAGGAAATAAGTGAGTTAGCACCCAGCGTCTAACTCTGCTAAACCCTGAGCGACCAGCTTCCTTGGAGTTTCACCTTTGGAACAAAGGACACAACAAAGACTGCACCTGGAACCATCTTCCCAGCCTTCTTCTGCCGGCTAACAAAGCAGTACACCACCAAGTGACTCTTTCTCCCATCCATTCAAGGATTGGTAA
>NC_065526.1:35780632-35813263 GCF_006386435.1 Epinephelus moara | reverse complement strand
AGTCAACCTCTGCTGCGTCAAGAACTCCGAAATCCTTCAGGCGTTACCGTTAATTTTGGTTGTTGTCATTAATTTAATTATTAATCAAACAAATTAATAGTTTAGCCTATTTTATGAGACTGATATCTTTAACTGGCTATCATTTTTCCCTTTATGGGAATGGTGCCCCACGAGGTGATTTAATGTTAATTAAGTCACATTATTTAACATAATTATGAATTATTAATAATAATTATTAATTAATTCCGATAGCCAATTAAATCCCAACATTTTGGTGCCTCCGTGTGAAGCCCGAATTTATGTTAACAACATTTTGGTGCCTCCGTGTGAAGCCCGAATTTATGTTCCCGACAGTCTTTTTCGGAATAAAGGTAAAAACTGGAATATTTTGTGCATGTAAATGTAGTCACTGGACAGAACATAAAGACAAATGTTGTTTCAATGACCTCTCTTCTGGTCAAATGAAAATTGTAATGCAAAAGACTTGTGGGGTTGTTTATTGTCAGTGGTATGCTCGACATTGTAAATGTTCTTAATTGCTTTTCTTTAGCCTTGTTGTGAGATAGCACATTTTCTAGCTACTTAGCGAGGCATTTAAATCAGTGCTGCAATGCCAAAGCTAATGCAAATTGTGATGACTGGTAAAGACGTTGCTATGAATTGCACCTCAATGAGTTCAGAATAATTAAAAAAATAATTTTAGAGGAGGTATGAAAGTGAATGGATTTCAAGAGTGGATTTTAAACTGTCACACAAAAGCACACACAGCAATGTGTGCATATTGATAGCTAGTTATCAGGCCATTGTTTCTGCAAAAAAGAACACCAGCAGTCAAATTTATTTGCTTTACATCCAGAATAAACACCTTTATTCTTTTTGTTTTCTTGTCACTAGCATCTGTACAGCTCAGACTGCAGCGTAGCTTATTGACCTTAGTTTAATTCAACAAAGAGTTCTGACCCATGGCATGGTCACTCAACACACACACACACACACACACACACACACACACACACACACACACACACACACACACACACACACACACACACACTAGGACTCCATAGGTCTGTAATGATTTCATCATGTAGCAGGATATTCTACCGCCACTATATAAACACTCTGAGGGTCCAGAGGTCTCTCCTTACTGCCCTGCTCTCCCTCTCCTCTCTGTCTCTGAACCCACGACATCTTTGGTTGTTAGAAACATGACAGCAGCCGTAGCCATCTTATTTTGTCTGACAATCTTGCAGGTTGTTTACCTTAAACCTAGATCATGGAGCAAAAGGTGAATTTTTGCCTCAGTAGGCTTGAACAGCGGGTTCTCGAAATCTAAAAACATGAATTTGTGTGTTGACACGGCAAGCAGGATTGATGCTTGAAACATCAAAGAGCAGTCAAGGTGAGAGTCACCATCAACAGTGATGTTATTATCTTTCTTGACTGTGATAGTGTGACATCTTTCCCCATAACATCAGGGAGAATATACTTACTGTAGTGGGTTACCAAGTCATGCATTACCGCCCAACACTGACCCTTTGACATGTTAAATGCAAGATGAACTGAGTCAGATTTTAAAGTAGTCTTCCAGATTACTTGCATCAGCACCCCTGCTATGTCTCATAGAAATGAAAGAGGATGCTGTGTGTTTTTGTCATAGTCTCCTGTCCTCTGATCACTTCCTTCATGGACTTTAAGGAATCATGTTTTGGCAACCAAAAGCCCAGAAGACATGCAGCTTCCATTAATGATTAAATATTGGAAATATTCTGCCTGCAGTAGTTTGACTTGTAAAGCCATCAATCTATTATTCTTGCAAACGATTAATATGTGTGTAGGATCACACAGACGAGGTGCATGTCTGGATCAGACAGTGTAATGTTAGGAGCTGGTTTTTATAGCCCAACAGTGTGAATAAATTACTAAGAGGTCCCACTGCTTCCAGAGAATCGTTTTTGCCAGGCAGACTGGGCCTCACATATTTCCTCTCTCTCTCTTTCTCTGTGTGTGTGTGTGTCCCACTTGGTCTAACACCTCCCGACAGGATATTGGTGTCTGATTCATTTTTAAGGGCTGACAGTATCAATTTAACTCTAATTTTGTTTATAATGTAATTTTTGAAAGTAATACTTGGCTCGTCAAGTAACCAACTAAGACAAGGCCAGCATTCCTAATGGAGTTGTGGATAAATTGCAGACTATAAGTCAAAATTGCATTCACTCTAAATTACATTCACTGTTTACCCATTAGAAATTTAAGTGACACTAATTCAGGAAATGTGATATTGGAAGTTCAAAGTTCCAAGAAACCAATAGTAAGGAGTGCAAGGGTCAAAGGGCACAGAGGCCCCTAAAATGCTCTTGTTAGCAGAAAACATGTTCAACTGCTGGTTTTACTAGACTGCATTTTTAAAAGATACAGCTATCTTTTTAATAAATGTCTGTTTTGCTGCTCTATCACTGGGTAATATATCACAACAGTCATTTGTAGTGAGTGTCAATGATAGTTCAAGAACCTGAAACACTCCCCAGGCCTCAAGTCTCCCTAGAAATTATAATATTATAACAATCTCAGGCATGGCAGAATTAAGTGTTATCCCTCACACTGTAGTGAGCTACTTTGTAGGACTGGTGATGCTTTATGTACTGTATGCTTTCAATCCTACGCAACAGTTACACAGATGAAGGTGTCAGGCCTTGCTGAGTGAGCTCTCCTTTAAGTTATTTGCTGAACAAGACGTCTGACTCCAAGTTGACTAACTGTTGAGGAGAAACCAATTTTACTCATCAGATTGTGTTTTCCAATAGTAATCCTACTGCATATTTGGGAAAGTTGTATAAAGCCTACTGTGGCTCCAGAGGGAGCTGCGTGAAATCTGACAAATGTCCTCAAGTGATGTCACTTGAGTCAGCATTGGTTGGGTCTAAAGCAGGTCCCCAGGAACAGCGGCCAACTTTGTAACCAATTTTCGTAGTGGCCAAACAGTGTAATTACACTGTCACGTAATGTCCTGAGGCCCAAAAAGACTTTTCCCCATTGACTTAAATTGTGAAAGAGGTGCCTCGAAATCAGTGGATATGTCTTTTTGAGCATCACAGCCCCCGTGAAATGACTCATTTTACAATCTGGATTTGATCCATTCAGTCCAATAATATTTGGAAAGTCTAGAGGAGCATGACGCTGGCTTGGCTAGTGGAAGGCTCTAATGCGTCTGGTCTATGGGCAACACAATGCGGAAGCAGTGTTGATCATCCGGGTCATTTTATACAAATGAAAAAGGTATCTGGTTCTGCTGCATCCAGTGTTGTGGCAGAGGGAATGCACAGGTATATGGGGTATACCCACCTCTTTTTCTTGCTGTGTACAGTGTACCCACCAATCAGCCAAAAAGCCTTTGGAAAATATAGGAGAGTACACACACTTCCTCTCTGGTAACCTACCCGTTTACCTACTTGAGTGCACTCACATCATCAATTGCCACTACAGCACTGCATTGATTCTGACCCTTTTTTAAAAACTCCACTGTGAGTCTGATCAATTGTACCACTAAATCAGTGGAGTACTCCTTCGATCAAATTGGGAAAATAACTACTGAAATGTTTTAACCCTCTAACTTTGAGTTTTTCAAGACTGTATCTGCAGTAACTCTCCATCTCTGAGAGCATCCAGCCATAACACTGAGATGTCCCACATGAAGAGGAAGATAACACAAAATGCAGGTAGAGAGGTAGAGATAGTTGTATACCATGAATGTGTTAGTGAGTGGAACCGGGGCTTCACACACACACACACACACACACACACACACACACACACACACACACACACACACACACACACACACACAACCCTTATTTACCATTTGAAAGTAGCAGTTTGCCCTGGGTCTGAGCCTGTCAAGATATAAAGAGATTATCTACAGGTCTGAACTTGTTTTAAAGAATTCTCCACATTAAAACCTAAATCTTGAGCTATTTGACCCTTAAAATTATGGACAGATACACAAATCTGGAAGTAGAGTAAGTTAGTTAAACCCCTCTTTACGCCCTACTTTTGAACAAGAAAAGCATTTGATGCAGTTCATCTAAATTTGTGTGGTTGTCTTCATAGGACAAAGTCAGTATGTTAGGGGGTGGAGTTACATGTAATATACAATGAGTGCGCCTTAAGGATTGACATCATCTGGCCCTAATTAACATATACAGACATTCAGAATTCCACGAAACAATGTCTTTTAACAGAAGAAAGAAAAAGAGGAGAGAACTTAACTATTTGAGCGAGAGGTGAATGCAGGGTATGAAATTAACAAAATATTTTGGGGGCAATTTTGGCCCCCACGGTCTAAAAAATGGGAGCATTTTCAAAATGTTTGGGGGCCATCAAAAAATTGTAATTATGTTCTAACAATAAGCACATGAAAAGCAAAACCAACTAAGATAGTGTCTTCAATCTTCAGTAGAAACCACTATAAATGAAATAAATAATGGGTTACATAAAGTTATGGTTGCAAAATATCACTCAGATTTTCTATAATTCAACCAGTTTAAATGTGATGATTTAACCATTAATCTACTGATAGCAGTACTAATGTTTCACCACATTACAGTTACTTTTACTGTTAAAAAGGCCAAATTACTATAAATTCCTTAGATGCAATCCTGGAAGTAAGTTAATTTAAAATTTAACATTCATTCTACCTTAATTTTTCATTAATTTGTCATTGTGTCGACACAGATCACCCAAGAAATGGGTAATTTATACTTATGGTACAGCAAAGCCCCCTCCCCTTCTCTGTCAGATTACTCTCACGTAATCAGTGCAATCTCGTTGATTATGTCTGGAAAATGAGTTGTAGACGTGACGGTAAATTAATTTACTGAAAATAAAATTATACTTTAATGTCAGATTGTAATACTGTTAAAAATATAAATACATATAGTTGTTTCGAAAACGTGGGGGCAATTTTGGCCCCCGGAACATGGCTTTTGGGGGCATTCTTGGATAAATGGCGGGCCAAATGGCCCGTGGCCCTTGCTAATTTCTGACACTGGGTGAATGTTAGAACAGCCTATGGATATGAGCAATGGCGTGAGACCAGGTGGATAATGTGTCAGGTTTTGCACCATTAACCATGGCTGTAGATTTTTCTAGAAGACAAATACCATAAAACTTGGTAGTGGCTTGGTAGTTATGACGGGCTCTTGTGCGCGCTATTGTGCACATATCGTCTCTGTATATAACAAAAAAATGCCAAAGAAAATAAGAAATTATTAATGTAATTTAATTTATGGTTACAGAATATTTGATTTATAGAGCAGGTGATTTATAGTTATAAATGAGCATATAATTTTGTTAAAGATGCTATTGACTATTTTGCTCTTCTTTGACCACAGGCATATTTTCAAGGTGGCAATCACTCCTAAGGGCCAGTTCTCCACTCAACACTGGGTGAAAACAATGCTTGGTTCGCATAAGCTTTTAAGAATTGTCTTCTTTGCAGCTGTTGAGGCAGCAAAAATTATTTGTTTCCCTACAGATAGAAAGCTGGGCTCAGTGGAAGAGGTTTATCAAATACATCAGCTTAAATGTCATGAGCTCAGAGTGATTTTACATGAACACAATCCCCCAAAATATGCATAAAGCTATCAAGTTTAGAGCAAGATCACTTTTGACATCATTATCGGTATGAGTCAGTCTGAATCTACATCCTGGTGTAAAGTACACCCTGTGTGCAAACTTAAAATTAATCAACTGATGCACGAGGTTCCTGGACAGAAGAAAACAATATTCCCTATTTTAGGCCAGTCCAGGTCAAATCCAAGTTTGTTAAGATCGCTGTCCCATACCAATGTAATACATGGAGCAAGCTGGCATAGAAAAGATCCCACAGAGGCTTATTATGAAAACTCTATATTTGAAAACTAATTTGGGAATTTAATATGTTATGTATAATAAGCAAGTACAGCTATACAGTATTGTGTACAAATATGCAAACTACATTTGGCTTCATAAATTACAGATGCAAAATTTGGGTGAACCAGCCGCAGTCTTGACTGTGTCGCTGTTCAGCCTGAACCTACTGGCCTATTGTTTGTGTACCACCCAGCCGACTGACCGGACGTTTACCTCCATTACCTCGCTGTGTTTACCTCCACAGGCGGCCCAGAATAACCTGTCACTCAGCAGCCACTATTCACCCATTTCCTCCAATAGCGTGACTCTGCTGTACAAGGGGGCGGGAACTGGATTAAAACAGGATAGAATGAGGAAAACAAGATGTGACAGAGAGGAGGGTTTCACAAAGGACAGGAAACACAGAGACATGTCAAAGAGCACAGGAGGGAGAGATGGAGGGAGAGATAAATAGAGGAGGGGGCGGGGGAGAAATAAATAAAGTGGGGTTTAAGAGAGGAGTGAATGGGGCAGACAAAGACAGAGAGGGAAAATACAAAGGAGGAAGAAGGAAACAAGGCCAGTTTAACAAAGGAAAGACGGAAGGTGTAATGCAGATGTACTGTACAGATGGAGTAATGAAAAAGAAATAAAAGAAGAGGAAGAAGAGATGGCCAAAAATATTCCCACTTCAGCTTTGAAGTCAACTTTTAGATACAGCTTGGCCTGTCTTGATTGATATGATTTGATAAACAGTGTTGGCTTCCTGTGAGTGCCCTCCAGATGAAGTGATGAAAGTTTTCTAATAACAGGAGTGAGTCAAAGCTTTTGGTTTTTAACAGCGTTAGTCAGCAGACTGACAGACACAGCTTTGATCTCTAACTTTGATGCCCAGCATGTGGACCTGAGGACAAACTGAACAATAGTACATTCACTCAAAAAGAAACTTTAAGTGAATAAACACATAACTGACATAATATTAGTTTCAAGATTTGACGTACTCAGGATTTAAGTAAAAGTGCACTTTAGCATTTTCTTACTTTATGTTTGTATATTTGCATTTGTATGCTAAAATATACGTATGTACATCATACTTGTTAATTATATGTGTACATGCTATATGTATTCTTGAAAGTTTCCACCTGATGTTGCAATGACAAGATGGGTACATTTGGCCCTAGGACCAACCTGTGAGACTTGTAGGATACAAACTAGAATTATTGGTTTAATTATTAGTTGTATGTCTCTGTGAACCTGTCAAGTTGCAGTTACAGTTTACATCTATGTCTGTGAAAACACACATCTTCCCCCCGATAGCACAGAGGATCTACACCATCAGCACAGTTTCAAGGTGGGCACCCAAGATTAGAGTCACCAATTCAGCATCTGACCAAATGTCTCCACTTCTGTTCCTGAGTTATGACGTTGAGTAATGGCCAGAAAAGTGTTTTTGCTGAACATTAGGGTGTCAGAGTGAAGTTGACCTTTGCCATTTTGGATAGTTTTCTATCAGACATGTGTGTGAAATTTTGTCATACTTAACATAAAAATTCTGGAGTTATGGCTAAAAACATATTTTGTGAGGTCACAGTGACCCTGATCTTTGATCTTAAACCACAAAATTCTCATCAGTTCATCATTGAGTCCAAGTGGATTTTTGTGCCAAATATGAAAAAAAAATCTGTAATTTCAAGAAATTCCCTTAAGGTGTGCTTGAGATATCGCATTCATGAGAATGGGATGGACGGACGGGCAGACAGACAATGGGAAAACATAAAGCCACAGCTATCATTGGCGCAGAGGCAAAAAAACGAAAAAACAAAACAAAAACCCAGCTGCTTTATTACAAGTGCAATCTTGCTCCTGTTCCGAAATCTTAGCAATTATTTTGACTATCATAATTGATATAATGGCCAAAATCATGTAAACAAGTTGTAAAAAAGAAGAATTATCCATTATAGTCTGTGGCACCCATTTTCAGTGTTCACCAAAAGAAAAATTGTATAATGAAACATTTTTTCAACATAAAACTTGATGGCCTTGGTTTATTTTCTGTGGTGAACATGTAATAGAACACATTTTAACTGAGTGGACACTATAGACACCCCTCTACACATCTACATTACATGTTGGGTTTGGCTCCACTAGACCGCAGGTAATCAAATACCAACTCTTTTTCACATCCCTCAGTGATTAATATTGACACACATGGCACCCTTTAGTGTTTTTTATGAGACACATGGGGCTGTCATTTAACTCAAATGTAAACTCATACATAACAATATTAGATGCTCACAGTAACTGCAATAAAAAGAGACAAAGTCCACATAAGATGGATGGATGGCTCAAATAAACTCAGGACTTTCATCAATGAGACTGCTGTTTGTGTCCTGTGTGAAAACAATGCTATGTAAGTTATGCTTTCTATGTGCATCACGTAATTACGCCATGTATTATGCCATGTAGTTACGTCACATAGTTACATCATGTCTTGTGAAAAATTACATTACGTCTAACTGCAACCCCGTAACAAACCAATCCAAACCATGATCATTTTTAGTCGTAGTTTTGTTGCCTAGATCTTACAGTAACCATTTTAAGTTAGGTGTTAACATTTTTCCCATGGAGTCTAACATGAGCTAGCGTGCGCGTCAGTCCAAACTCCATTTGTATGACGTTAGTGACGTAAGCACTTTGGGACTACTTGTTTTCCATTACTGATGGTTCCATTTTTAGGCTACACACAGATAGTATAGAGAGAATGTTAGCCTGCAAAAGTAACCTAAACCTAAAAGGGAATGCTCTCCAAATACTAGAATAAGACCTTTAAGGTTTACTGCATGTCTCTGGATACTCAGGAAGACTCAGAATTGAATATTAACATACTAAAGAAGTGCTGTCTATGGCGTGATTAGCTTCATGTTTTCTACCACAAGAGTGACAGAGGTAGGAAGTGTCTTAATGGGTAGGAACCATGCTCGCCAACATACACACACATTTAGTGGAATTTTTGCCCTCAGTTCTCAGATTTATTGTAATGCCTCTGCGTGTGCCAGTAGGAGAATACAGAAATAGAATGAAAGTGGTCTGTCAACACCAACAACAGGCTTTCGGTGAGCTTGGAGTCTGATTTTTAGCTGTGTTAGCCAAACGACTGACAGACAGAGCTTTGAAGCTGTGGCTTCAGCACTCAGCACCACAGACTTATTTGGAAGGAGACTTGAGAAAAACTCTGTTGCTTGAAGTTTTTCTTGGACAAAAGAACATCTTTTAAAAACAATGTCTTGAAACATAAGTAAGATAAAAACTCACATGTAAAACTTATTTTGTTGTCATGTATTATTAGCATCTACACTGACATGTGAGTAGGTAAGTAAGGTATCAAATTATGGACAAATCCTCCAGAGGCAAAAAATGTTTGAGCATGGGGTACATGAACAATGGAATGTTGTGTAAGAGTGGCTTGTTTTCAACTACAAACACTCTTGAGTGCAACAGACTGCTGCAGAGCTGGCCGTGCAAACAGAAAATGTAGTTATAGTACAGAGCCATGTGATAAAAGTGCTGCATTTCTGAAGAGTTGCTGCGTGTCAAGGCTAGTGGTGTATCCTGATGCCACAGCATGTCCTGATCCCAGGTCCTCAAATTCTCTTGTCTTCGATGTGTTACACCACGGCTGAGGGCACCCTTTGGTATCTCAATGAGACACACTCTCAGTGACTGTATGTGACACACAGGTAACTCTTGGGCGAAACTCATTGTAACACGTGGTCAAACAGTTGCAGTCAGGTTTAGGCAACAAAACTACTTGATCAGGATTAAAAAATACATCATGTTTTGGGTTAAAATAAGTACGTGAAGTATTTATGTCCCATCCATCGCATTGGACCAAGCCAGCAAGCCAGCAGGGACATTACCATGTTGGGGCTCACTTGCAATAAACTATTGCTAAAGTGCATCAGAGCACAAAGAGTTACAGTAAAATGAGTACTGGAGAAAAACAAACAAAGTTTAAGTATAGTATGAGGTTTTATTGTGTTGAGCTGGATAACCGTATTAAGATGCATACTGTCGTCACTGGAACTACTTGAAAGCACAGATCACCACAGACATGCAAGCTGATGTTTGTAAAGATGTTCAGAGTATGCAGGTGATGGTGGTAGTGCAGGTCACAGAGAAAGGGAAAAACCAGAAATGGATAGAGACACAAAAATACAAAAGGAAAGATGGGAAAAAACAGGAGAAGAGATTACAGACATGGCACATAGGTGAGTAGGAAAGAGACAGAAAACACCCAGTGTTAAAGTTATAGTTGGTAATCCTGTTCAGAAACACTTCTTGTTATATTGGATGAAATGGTCCTTCCATCCTGAGAGTAGTCAATACATAATGTGTTCAGAAAAAGGAATGAAAAAAATCCGACCTCTGTGGCAGCTGCAGGCCTGTAAAAACTCTGACCAATCCCTGCCATTCAGTGCGAATGGAAGAACCAATCAGATGCCTTCATGTCTCATCCTGCCCGAGCCCCCCTCCGTCCCTCCCTCCCTCCTCCCTGCGCGCACTCATCACGTGTCACCGTTGCTGGAAATATTCAGCGCACTCCTCAGCAGAAATACTGAGTTAGCAGTAGTTTGCTGCACAATGGCAGAGAAAATGCAGCCAAAAGTATCACTTCCAGCGTTATTTGTAACAGCGCGCCCCGCTAAACAGGCTGAGAAAAAAAAGTCAGAGGCAGAAAAGGCTGCGACGAAAAAGGCTTTGGATAAAGTGAGAAGACAAACCAGATGTCAACCAACATAGCAGCTTTTGAACGGTGGAGACAACTGAGGGAGCTGAAGGGCCTGAAAAGTGATGCAGAGGTTGCTGTCTTTCTGTTGAACAGGTAATTATTTGTTTGCTTCGGGGGGATTTGTTATTTTACTCGGCTCTCCTCTGCCCTGCTGACTCCTACCTACTGCAGGATGCGCGTTCAAGCTTGTGTGGTTAGTGTGTGTGTGTTGTGTGCTTCACTTTATGTGAAGAGCCTGGTGACGCGAGGCTACTTGTGTGGGGCCGTGGCTTTGGACGGAGCACTGACGGGAGGGGGAGGAGGTGCCGCTTTCAAATCTTGCTAGCTCTCCAACATTACCAACTATAGCTTTAAGTGTAGCTTACTTAACTACAGTTTGTCCTGTATGACATTAATGAAGCAAAAACGCAGTGTTAACTGACTTTCATCCTTTTTTAAAGTATTTTGTAATGTAATAAACACAAATCTTTAGGTAATTTTTACATGCAAAATTAACGTTGGGCATTGAGCCTAATAACCATTTGATATAGCTACTCTTTGTGGAAATATTTTATTGCCTGTGTAAAACCATAGACTGTATTATATAATGGACATAGCTACTGTGATGTCACCCACTAATTTGTGGATTCCCGTTCTGAAGCCTTGAGTTCGGCATTTCACATTTACAGACAGCCTGTCACTCAAGTGGCCCCGCCCATAAACAATCAAAACTGTGGGCGTTAATAAAATGTAAACAAATAAGTTATAGAAAAATACAGTTGTCATGAAGGGCAAAGTTAGCTATGGAGACCATAACCGGCTCACTCGGGTTAGCTGCAGGGGGGCCTCACGTGTTTCTGTTATGTCACTGGTAAACATATTTATTTCTGCTGTAAAGTCAGGCTTTTTAACATGGAGGGAGTATGGCCAGCCTCAAGTGGCCATTCAAAGAGTTGCAGTTTTTGGCTGGCTTCATTTCTCAGCTGGAAAACATGATATCTACTTACTGATCAACAAAATGTCTTTGAAAACTTAACTATTAGGCTCAGATACATTTTTAGTTAAGTCACCTTAAGGCATGTGATGTATTACTTAATTGCTTTAATTTAAAAATTGGATAAAACTTGATATTTTTCTTACAGCACATTTGAGCAGTGGCTAGCACGGTTGCCTAGGCCCTGTGTCCACATAGCGCCTTTTTCTGGCAGAAAGGCGCTGGAAGGGCGCTGCGGAGCGCTGGGATGAAGCGTCTGTGCTTGACTGTCATGACATGTATATAGTGCGCGGTCACTGTTGAGATTACATTCATTTTTTATTATCAACAAACTGGTTTTTTACTGACCGTATGAATGGTTTCGTTTTCAAATAAATATTTGGAAACGAAAATGTATGCTTATATATATAGATCATATGTGGCCTATACATACATATACATATATCTATATATATATATATATATATAGCTATATATATATGTATATATATATATATATATATATACATATGTATAAAAATGTATAAAAATAAAGTTTTGCTGCACAGATGTCTTGGGGGAAATGTCTCTTACTCTGTTAACAACTCATAACTATTTGAAAGTTGAGTAGGTCCCGGTGACACGCTGCTTTTTTGTACAAGGTCACAAGCTGAGAAAAAACTGGGAACCACTGGTTTAATCATCAATCTTCAATGTGTTGCATGCTTGTGAAGAACCTGGCGCTAAGTTCACTTGCAGGCAACTTGATTATTGTGAAATGTATATTACACTTTGGTGATAACTACAAAAACCTTGAGCTTACATACTGTTTCTTAAAAGACGATACTGTAGAAACAATGACATCTTAGTCTTTTAAGCTTCACCAGACAAATGACAGCTCTATCCATAATTCATGATGAGAAACTTTGAGTGCCAACATCAAAGAGACTGGCCACTTGTGTTGCAATAAAAGCACTGAAATCCAGAAGCTTCCAATGACCACAGTGATCTCAGTAGAGTGCTAAGTATGCTAGCTAACCTCTGAGGGGAAAACACTGTTTCCTTTGGAGCAGTGAGGGAGCTGTGAGTTATCCTCTGACTGAAACAGAGACCCAGTGAGTTTTGACCGCAGATTACGAGTAGAATGTAAAACAGAATGTGATATCTCAGGTAAGTTTAGATTTTCATGAGTGTGAGATCACAAATTCACAGATATTTGACAGAGCAGCAGACATTGGTTACTTACCATAACTTATGTCCTCTCATCATCTTCCTCAGCCTCCTGCTGATTGGTCCCATCTATGTCCAAACAGCTCTGGAAGTCAGGGTCAAAGGGCAACTGCTTCCTTTACCTTCCTCTTTTTCTCTTCCTTTATCACTCTTTCTATCCATCGCTCTGTATCACTTGAGAGCACCAGAGAGCTGAGAGCACTGATCAACAGCAGAGCAGGAGTCAGTGTTAGGAGGAGGATGTAAAGAGAGAAGAGAAGAAAAATCAAAAGAAGGAGAGATCATCATAAGCCATTTTCAGACATGCTTTATTGCAAAAAAATATTTTACATGTCAGTCTCTGGATAAGCATTTGTAAAAGTTAAAGTCTGACATAAAGAATCAGACTTTAAAACCAGGTGGAAGTGGTCATCAAGGTGATCATTAACTAAGCCTTCAACAACAAATTAAGTTTTAGAGTTAGAGTTATTCCCATTTTGAGGCCTCAAATTTGGCAATTTTGCTGTTGCCATCTTGGAGGTTTGGAGCCAGAAGTGACCATGTTTGGTCGAAAGGATGGAGACAACTCTTACAATAGCTGCCAGCTTGGTTAGCATGGAAGAATCTGCATGGGTCTGATTTTCAAGACCCATTCCTGAACCAGGACTTGCAACATGCAATACCACACCCGCACATATGACCGATTAGTTGTGCAATTCATCCCACTAGCGGAACATCTGCTTCCTGCACTGAAATTGCAAATCCTATACACAATGCGCTTTTCAAATAATTCAGTCAGACAGCATGTTTAAAGTGATCATTTTGGGACATTTCATGCATGTGAAACTAAGATATTATGCACCTCATTGAAGTGGCTCTCATATTCCAGGTGGCACACAAGACAGAGCTGACACACAAAATACAATTACATACTGCACAGCTGTCATGAACCGGGAAATTAGCAATAGAGACCCAAACCATTTTTGTACCTGGCTGTAGACATGTTTATTTCTGCTGTAAAGTTTGATATTTTAACATGGGGGTCTATGGGGACTGACTCTCTCTTGGAACCAGCCTCAAGTAACCATTAAAGGAAATGCAGTTTTTTGCACTTCCACGTTGGCTTCATCTTTTAGCCCCGCAGTTTGCTGCTTTGTCATAATGACAAAACGCCATCACTGTAACAGAAACAAATAGCTGTAGAGCATGAGGATCTATACTGGCAAGTAAGAAGAGAGGGGTAGAAAACACAAAGGAAATACATTTACATTTGTGCCATATGCTAATTACAACCCACACAGTATGGACAGCTGGTCTTCAGAAAACAGGAGAACACACTTCAACCTTCTTGAGCTCCACTAAAACCATTTGGGACCACTGTCACTACTGTATCAGTTAATGGCAAACCTAATAAAACTCAACTGAACTAAATCCCTCCAGGTCCAGAAATGGCTCCCTGAGGCCCAGGAAACATCAGCTTCCCTTGATGATGTCATTTCCCTCTGTGTCAGAGTAGACCGCCATCCAGCCTAGCATTGTGTCGCCAGGCAGAATACAAGTCATCTGTCATTGGCCTGTGATGCTAATGAAACCCAGATGTAGCACTCCTCTGGTTCCACCTGGCCCCACCCCTTATCCTTTGTTGTCACGGCAATACAGTACCCAGAATCCCGCTGTTTATTTTGGTTTCCTGGTGATGGGGTACTGCAACTGAAGATGAAAGAGGAGCTGGAGATGATGGGGAGAACAGAGACGGACAAACAAGCTTGCATGTTATTCGCATGCACGTTACTCCGGAATAATTTTGTATCAAGTTTGTGTGATCACAAAAACAAAATGCAAATGTACTAGCTTCTTATAAGTATCCCCAGCTTATGTGATATTCACTTCCTGTTGTAAAGTGGCCCTGCGTCTTTTGCTTTGCATCATGTTGAATCTGACTGAAATATGCAGACTCTCTGATGTCCAGTCAGTTTGAGATATGGGGTGTGACCGACATCTTGTTCAGGAAGCGATTGTTTATTTCCCTGTTTCTATGACTGCATGGGGAAATAATACAAGCTGCAAAGAAGGAGAGAAGGAGTGAACATGAAAGGACAAGGATAAAGGTAGCCTACAGATAATTAAGCCGAATAATTCACAACTTCTGAAATCTTGCTGTTAACCAAAGTTTTGCTGCCTAAACATAAGATATGCCTGAGGTTGTGCTTATATTTATCATTATAGTGTTTGACGAAAAATATCCTGCTGTTGTGTTAATTTGAGAGACTTAAAGGAACATTGTGTAATATTTAGGAAGGAATTAGTGACATCTGGTGGTGAGGATTACAGATTACAAGCAGCTGCTCCCGGTTAGGATTCCTTCAATGTTCATTGTTCAGGAGGTTTTTAGCGGGGGCCAAATTATCTGCAGAGGTCTCTTTCTCTCCAAAACAAACTGACATGGTGATTAAAACATTGAAAAAATCAGTGTTTTTCCAGCGTTCTCATCACTGAGGGGCTGCGAACTACAGTAGCTGATGCGAAAATGTGAAAACGTGAATGTCCCTATCTAGATCCAGTGTTTGGTTTGTCTTTTTTTGGGCTACTGTAGAAACATGGTAGTGCAACACTGCAATCTCCATGATCAAGGACCTGCTCCCTATGTAGATATAAACGGCTCATTCTAAGGTAACTAAAACACAGTTTTCCGTAGTTTCAGATGATTATACACTGAAGAAAACATACTTATTGTAGGCTATTATATTCCATTTCTGCCAATATATCCCCCTAAATCCTACACACTGGACCTTTAACCTTTGGTAATTTTGCCAGGAAGTCAAAGTATTTTGGAAATTCAAGGTATGATATTTTTTTTCAGATCATTGTTTTCATTTTGCTTTTTGTGTTTGTGTGTGTATGTATCGTGTCCTCAGCATTTGTGTATAAGATTACAGTTTTTTGGTTATTTGTGATGTCTGGCTTTCTGTTGTTCCAAGGAAATTATTGTTTTTTATGCTTGTATGTGCCCATCAATGGTTTTAAATAAAAAAAATTGAAATATATATTTTTTACTGTATCCTTTGGAGCTCCAAAGTGTCCAACATTAAATAAATCAATCAATAAATAAGTAGGAAGTGAGAATGACTTCACCTCCGAGTTGACAACAGTTTTCTAGTTGACAATGGTGGACAAGTCGGAAAAAAACATGGACGTCTGCAAGAAAGCCTTTGTTGCCCTTGCACTTTTGGAGTACAGACAGCTTCAAAACCATCATGCACATCAACTGATGAACGCCGCAGATGAGGCTGACCTAATGTAAAACAAATAAGATAAAATTGCTATAAACAGTACTTTAGCAGAGTGTTTACTCACTATGGGCTCTAGTTTCGCAGACCGCGCGAGGCAGGGGCGCTTCGCCAACTGGGTGTGGCCAGGCGGATTTTGCAAGTTTGGCACACCATGCGCCTGGTGCAGCTACTCGTCTTTCCCACCTCCCTCCCTCCTACCTGCGCAAGTCGGAAAGAGGGAGGAGAGAAGGCGTGGAGTGAGTTTTACACACATCACACCAATCAAATGAGCCCCTCTCCTCGCCCTTAAATGCGCCGCACGAAGGCGTAGTAAGAGTTTACTCAATTCACCATGGCAGAAGAGAGCAACAGCGTCAGACAGCCAAACTTCTCCCAGACAGAAAACTGATGTTTTGGTCCGGGAGGTCCAAGCTCGCACTGTCCGAATATACGGAGCTGCGAGCAGACCTCCACGGGCTGATGATGCAAAGGTAGCCTGGGAGGAGGTCACCACAATTGTAAATCAATGTTGCGTTTCTCTCGTGCGCGCGCGCTCTCTCTTTCTCTCTCGCAGTCTCACTCTGTTTCTTTTCTTTTGACTTTTCTAAGATGACAGATGCTGAATATATACTCCCTATCTGATGCTGTGGCTGTTTGTGGTTGGCTGAGAGGGATGTGAACTCATTAGTTTGCAGCTGTGTTAATCAAATCAGGTTGGGTTTCCATTACGCGTGCCAAACGTGCCAAACGGTGCCAATCCCCTTTGATCTGACATCAGATGTGACGGGACAGTCGATATAGAGATACATTTATGTGCTGATTGCAGATAGTTGCATTGAATAGTGGTTTTTGTGGCTTTTTATTTTATTGTTAATGTGCCTGATATTCTGGAAACCTGCCTGTGAGGTTTTGGTGACGTGTGCGCACTGTCCGCCGGTCAGCCAAACTTCGGCTTACACCGGCTGCGCTCCCCCTGCGCTGACAGTAGACGTGGTTTCAGCTGGCGAAGCCTTTTGGCACGAAACTGTCACTGCGCCAAGCTGGATCTGTCGACACCTCCCCCTGCTGCGCCGCCACACCCATCTCAGCGCACCTCGGTCTGCCAGACTACCAAACTGAGCGCCCCTCGGGTTGCGCTGCTCGAAGCTAGCTCTGCGTGGGGTTCGCCACCCTGTGCCACCCTGCGCTGTGCCGGGAAACCTCTGTTTGGCCACTATGAAAATTGGCTTCAAAGCCAAGAGCACTTCCTGGGGGCCTGGGTAATATAAGCTCGGTAGCATGAGCAGCCTAAGCTAAGTCTATAAAGCTAAAGAGGTTTAGTTTCTATGACTGTGTACTTTATTTACAACAACAGCCTCCAAATGATTTATGCAGAATTACTTTAGCATTGTTGTTGCTCTAACAGGAGCTATCTGGCTTTGTTTGGTAGCAGTTGTTGAGCTTGCTAGCTAACGAGAAGAAGGGGCACACATTTGAAAGGTGAAAGGGTGGTTTATTTATGATTAGTTATTTCGTAATATCTTTTTTTAAATCTATTTAATGTTGAACAAGTTGGTGTTCCATTGAACTATACTGTATATTGTTTTGTCTGCCTTTGTTCTGTGTCTTCCTCTTCTTCCTCTAAATCCAACACATTTACATCATATTGATACTGTATAAATTACTGTGTCAAGGAATGAATAAAGTAAAGAAAAGTTACATTCTGGTGTTACTTCTGTGGCTCAAATATTATTTCATTTATATGCAGAAGTCTCAAATGTAAAAACAGTGATTATATGTGAAACCCAAACTGTTATTTAAAATATAGCTATAGAGTGCGGTATAAGAAAACACTGACTGACTGTTAGTTACGCACACAATAAAGTCTGACATCAAAATGAGGTTTCTCATAACATATAAGACCATAACATATATGTAACTGAAGCGACATATATCTAAGCATAATCATTATTTCTATGGCTTTGATTAAATGGCAGAGGGGACTTTTATTTTGACATTTTCAGTTAATGACTTGAGACAGTGTAAAACAATAATAATGAATATTGTAGCTTTGTGGGGACAGTTGCAAACCTCAAGCTGTTGTTAGAAAGTGCTGATTGAAAACAGAATATACAGTAATATAATGTAAAGACCTGCTTTCTAAGCTCAGGGGTCAGTATCTGCAACTAATGTGCCATGTGAAATGCTCCAGGACTGGAAAATCATTTACAATTAAAGCATTTGTCAAGAGAAAAGATTAAATGAGGAATTTATAAACATTTGCACCAGGTAAAACACATCATGCACCCATGCACATGCTGACACACACACATTGACCTCCCTAATTGTAACCGTGTGTATAGTTTCTAGTAGTGTACTGAGTGAAAGGACCACCATCTTTCAGTCATGTCCTTCCATCTATACCTGTCACAACTAAACACTTCCTGTCAGGGTCAGGTAACCTATGGAAACATGGCAGCTGGCATGGAAAGTGGTCTCTCCCTCTCTCTCACACACACACACACACACACACACACCCTGCACAGACACTGCACACACAGTCAACATCCAACCTTTCACCAGTGACTCTCTCTGATGTCAAGCTAAGTAATCTCAGATGCACTTGCACACGCACACACACACACACACACACACACACACACACAGAGATTCATGTATGGTGACACACCCGTACCGTGGCACTTCCAAGCAGTGAGATAAGCACGGCACGTCACTGCCCTACCAAAAGCAACTGCTGCTGCTTTAAAACAAAAACAACAGCATGTTTGTAGGATGCTGGGATGTTTTTGGCTGAGGAGGGAAACCAAGCCCACTGACAAACACTGCCACTGCTCACGAACCCTGATGTCATGATGATAAACTTGCCACTGTGCTGTTCAGAAGGCAGAAGAGGGCACTGACCTTTTGTTACTGGATATTATTCATTTCTAAAATGGCATCGCTCTTTAGATAGATGAATACACCAAAGCAGTCAATATTGCAGGTATAGTTTTAACTTCTGTAACACATACGTGTGTTACATACACACATGTTGCCAACTAGCCCCAATGGTCAGTTTTGTGCTGCTACTACAAGGTGAGGCAAAATGAAATATTACAGATTCAAAAATCTAATTCTTGTGTAATTTCATCAAAACTAAAATTTACATTAAATCTTGCTAACCAAATGTGTTCCTGCTGTGAATCTGATACTTTTAGGCAGTTACAACTTAAATAAAAACAAATTAATCCTCCTTGTGACTGTTTGACCAGTGCTCACACTGACAGGTCTGACAGCTCAATTATCCGCTCACTCTCATTAAGGAGCAGGTGTCTGCAGTGTGTGTGCTGTTCAGAGCTCTTAAACCTTCTTAACTCATGACCATCCTATAAAGCAGCCACATATCCTTCATCTTGTGTAATTGTACAAGGTATGGTTTTTAAGCTTTCATTTTAACAAGCAGGTTCATGAGTGTGGCAGCGGAGTCGTCTGCATGCCAAAGTCTCGAGCTGCACTGACAGGTTTCTAAACCAGATTGTACTGTAGCAATTATCTGAGGGAAAATTAACTGGTCACAACAAAAGGCCAAAAAAATCCTCTCAGCATGTAGTCTTTGTGCCACGATGTTAATTATCCAGAGAGCTAATTTCCCCACCCCAAACAAACCCCCTCTTTTAATAAATCAGCAGATGTTGTCTGCAGGAGTGTTGTCCTAAATCCTCCTACCCTGTGAGAAGAGCTAGATAAGTGGCCGGGCAGTGGAGTGGAGGAAGGATTGGGGGAGGATTTTATATCCGGTCTCAATTAAAACAGTTAGCTTCCTGATGAAACAATATCTTAAACAAACATATTGTGGGGCGTCGGTGGCTTAGTGGCAGAGCAGGCACCCCATGTACAAGGCTGTTGCCGCAGCGGCCCGGGTTCAACTCCAGCCTGTGGCCCTTTGCTGCATGTCACTCCCCCTCTCTCTCCCCCTTCACGCTCATCTGTCCTATCAATTAAAGGCTTAAAAATGCCCAGAAAAATATCTTAAAAAACAAAAACAAACATATTGTGTATTCTCATGCAAATATTTATGCACGTGTTTTTACCAACGTGCTCTTACTCCCAACTCATCAAACTTGGACTGTGTCTCAAATCGCGTACTTCTGTACTTACACTTAATATTTTAAGTGCATTAGTGCGTTCACACTGAGAAGTATGAAAAAATGCAGTGCACTATGAGTACCCGGATGGTGAAGTTGAGTGTGGAACTATGGACACTTTTCGCCCTCAATGGTCCCCATCTTGGCTACGTAGCGGAAGGGGAGGGACAACTTTTCAAACTGGAAATAGCGTCCGAGGACTGTGTGACCATGAACGTCGCTGCATTGTACAAATACATGTGTTTTTTTGCACTAAGTACCACTATACTGTTGTTGGGTATAAGCCAGCAGTATGTTTACTGGGTTAATTTAGCAGTCTGTAATGATTTGGTACCACGAATGATAACGCAAATGCTAGTTTGCTAAGTAGCTAATTTGCGGTCGTTATTTCCGGTGAGTACACAACGGCCGTGCCTGGTTTGAGACAACACTACCCTGTCGAAATTCGCGCACTACACCAATAAGTACCTAGTGCACATAGTATACTACATAGAAGTGTACTAAGGGAAGTATGTGATTTGAGACACACCACTAGTCGAAAGCCACATGACACAAATGTCATGTGACATCATCAACATTATGCAGTCAAAATATGTAAACTCTGACTCATACGCTGTGTTCCAAATCACATTCTTTTTCTTTTTACTTTCAGTACATACTGCAGCTGCCCTTACAAAGTAGGCACTGTTGCACTGAGTATAAATACAAATGTAAGATACTACTTTGTCATAACATTGTGCCTTAAGCTTTGACCCTTTTGCTCATATCTGTCACAGTCCATAGTGTGACATTTGAAGTAAAAAGAAAAAATTTGGAACACAGCAGACTTTATAATGTTACCTTGGAGATACAAAGAAATGCCATTTGCAGAACACTCCGGAAACAGAGGTGAACCTAGAGAGCTCTGCTGTTGGTACTTTGCAACATGTGTAGTTTTAACGTTTAAGTTATAACTGCATACATCTGCATTGTAGATTGTGATTGATTGATTGATTATAGTCATTGTGGCTTCTGTTGACTGTCACTGATCTGTCATCTTTCTGCAGCTCAGTCGATGTGACTAATCTTCTACTGTTCAGAGGATTGCGGGTCAAAATAGCCAGAATAGCATGCTGCTTTGCATCCTGCAAAATGTGACCAGATGCAGTTGAACATCCTGGTATTTTTCGCATACGGCACTTGGCATAGCTACCATGCATTGGGACATACTAAGTCTTTTTCTGGCATATTAAATAGTATGGTAGTTTGGGTATTGAAACACACTGTTGTTGCGGAATTTTTTGCTCTTTATACGATGTCATTGCTGCGAGTGGGTTTACCTTGGAATTTATTGATGCCTTGCACATCAGAATAACATAATAACCATAGTCACTGATCAAGCTGCAGAATTAGATGCCCTGGGGGTGAGTAGGATAGGTTTTTACTCCTAAGAAGAAATGTGTGACTTAACATATAAAAAATTTAAGATACAAACTCAACAATACCAACTTTGTATTTGTTCAACAGCTGTTAAACACTGCCTGGATTCATTAAATGTCTCCATGTGGTGTTCTCGTCACCCACACTCGATCTCAGTGGAAAAAATGTTGCGGCATACACTGCAGATTTTGCAAAAATAAACACAAGAACTGGTAGTTTTTATAGCCTGATCAAAAAGTAAAGGAAAGGCGGTGCAAAAGTCACAACAGCAGTGAACACTTCTCACCAACCAGATGATACCTTCACAGACCCACTGCACAGAAAGTGAATCCAGCGATCTTCTTGCACCCAGTGCAGAGGGACTGCACATGTTCATGTCAAAAGGTTTGTATCAACTCACTTTTAGTCATCCACCTTTTCTATTTATCTTATATTTCCATGTCCTTTTTACATGCCGTAAATGAACAATGTCATAAAGCCAGTGTGCCATATCTACAAAACTTACTGCAAACACCCTTCCTGAAAATCATTCATTCATTTCAAACTACAAAAAAGGGCTTGGACAAAAACATATTTTTTGCATTTGGTGAAGAGTTCTAAAGAAAAATATTAAAAATATTAATAACAATACCAATAATAATTCAAAAGAAGTGTCAGATCAATCTTGACATGACTGAAAAATCAGAATTTGTTTTTGGGCTCAATTTATAAATGAGGCCATTTCTGAGGTGCTGATTGTTTTAGTTTTTAGATTAGTTTTAATAGGATGCTTTTCTTATTTCTGTTAAAGGTTAAACCAAGTCTATCCTACACATCCATGCCATTAAATTCTATCCCAAAGACCCAGTTCAGAAGGCTGGGGGGGACTGAGGTATTGGGTTGCAGACGTATATCCACAGATAAGACCCAGAGGGATTCTTGACCCAGTCTCTTGCCTCATTCACAAAGTGCCCTCTGAGAATGTTTTCATTCATGCCTTTTTGACCCCAGTCTTTGGTTAGCCATCACCTTCACTTAAAGTCTGACATGGAGGAGGAGGTAGTCTGTAGACTCAAGAGCACTTTGTTCTAAAGGGGGGAGACCACTTGGCACTAACAGACCCCCTCTGGCTGCTAGATTATACAACAGTTACTTAAAGCTGAAACTGATGAAATAATAGATATGAAAATTAGTTCCAAAAGTCTAAATCAGGGGGTTATGGAAATTACACAATATATTATACTAGAATATACTTATTTGTAGTTATGAAGGAACATATTGTTACTTCAGTGTTACAAGTCAAAAGAAGGAATGTCACATTGCACTAATTTACTCTGAACAGAATCGAGGAATTAAGGCAACAAGTTTGCTGTGTTAGTGAGCTGTCCTGAGAGTGCTGCTGGTCAGACGGTGTGGATATCTAAATAAACACAATTCAGTCCTGTGCTGTATTGTCATAATGTCCCCGATGGCAAGAAAGGAAAAGATGAGAAATCCTGATAATGTCAGACCAGGATAAGTCAATCTAAATGCCTCTCACAGGAAAAGATCTTTGAAGGGTGACTTTTTGTAAAGATTTGATTTTCTTAAAGCACTGCAGTCTTACTGGAAAGTGAAGAATAAAATAGTATAAATAGAAATCCTGTTTCTTTATATTTGCTGACTGATCGTTAAAGCATCTGAAGTCTGAATTGAAGTTTTCACTTTAAAAGCAATGAAACGTTTTTTTCTACCCCTTTAAACCATCAGCTCGAGTCAGCAAGTTTCCCATAGAAATAGAAATAAATAAATAAAAACAAAAGAAAGGACAAAAGACCAGAAGAAAAATGCTCCTCTGATCCTGACATTAAAAACCCTAACTTCCCAGTGATGCTGCAGCGGGCGGGTCCGGGTCAGCAGAGTGGGAGGTGCGCTGGGCTGCTTAAAATGACAAGAAAAAAAGTTTTGGCTCTCACAAATGGTGAGTGAACAAAGTCTTCAGAGGAGCAAGACGCAAGGCTGAAGCGAGTGGGCTGACAGCGGCACTACAGTGGAATAATACCGCGGTCAAACACCAGCCTCCGGTGTGTTGCTGTGGAATAGGCTACCAACATCTGGCTGAACGGGGATGTAGCGGAGGAGCCCGCAGATGCGCCGTGAAAATGTTTAACTGTGTCTCCAACAGCGTGGTGAGTAACAACATATTGCAGACAAATAGTTCTTCACAAAACTATAATTATTATGTGGGTTTTATTAATTTATAGGCTATTGCTCTTAGCACACAAAATCCACACTAAAAAGGGAAATAGCCTGTGCTTTACTTAATTTTACAAATAAAAACCCAAATTGTTCCCCATGTCACATATTGTACAATTAAATTTACAATGTTATGGTTATTTTAGTTTACATCCAACTCGCAAATTAAAACACCAACTTTTACAGGAGCATATTTTTTTAAATTTATTTTGGTGCATCATATCACAAAGCAGAGGCCTTTATCAGTCCATTATTTTATGCTAATAAAGAATTGTTTAAACTTGCACTTAAACTCGCACATTAGGCTACTGTTAACTTTATAACCAAAAAAAATAATAGGCAGGCCTACAACCTAAGACGTTAAACTATGTAGTGACATAACAATGTCGAAGTTATAGTAGCCAAATATAATATTAATATTGTAGGTTATTTTGCAAGCACAATGTGACATTTATTTAGGTCATATTTTAGAGGCCAAAAGAAAAGCTATATTAGGTTTATTATTTGGTTTAAGCTTTATGACCCGTCCTCTCTTAATGATAAGTCAATTTAAAGGATGCTTATTGTGTCTGCATTTATAGGCCTATAGTCATTATAAACCCAACAAAACTGAACATTGCAATAAAAATGGTTGAGCCATCATTAAGTCTCTTTCGCCCTGCATATACTGTGAATGGTGTCAGCATGTGAGCCATTTGTATTTAAATGCGCACTCCTTGGTTATTATTCCTATTTGTCCTGCATGTCTTCACAAAAATACCGCAATATATTGCCAGTATGAGTATGCCATGATAGCCCCTTTTCACGCAGTCATTTTGACTCGTCACAGCAGAAAACGCACAGGTGAAACTCATTTGGTTAAAGAGGTGTATTTAAGTGAATCTGAACGGGGTGATGCGGCCGGCTGATGACTCGTTATCATGTGCACGTGCGCGGCTGAAGACAATCAGTCAGAATGACGTTCAGCTGAGAGCGAGGCCGGTCTCTGCTGTCCCCAAGTAGGATTTGCTAAGTTTACACATGTAAAAGTTCACTTTGTTAATGAGTATGTGGACCACTACCGCCCTGGGCCTATTCCGATATATGACAGCACTTATAAAATAAAGGCAAAAAATGCCTACAAAATGTTTGAGCTAATATTTCCTATTAGGATGACCTTTGTTAATGACTGTGGTTGTCATGGAAATATGAAGGGGACATTAGCCTACCTGGTTGTCAGTGTGTGTTGCGCATCACCGTGGACCCGCTGACACCATGGCGGAGGGAGAAAGGAGACCTTCGGAGGCTGTTTTCACTCAGCTACAAGGAAATATTTATGTCGACACAGTAGGTGTTTTCAATATCAAACCCAAGAACTCTTTTCTCAGTTTTCCCAGCTTACAGACGCTGTGTAGAATTCAAAGTGTAAAAAGATGAAATGAAGCTTGCGTGACTGTGTGCGCACTTCAAAGTGCCGCTAAACAAATAATAAAAGACAACATTTAGCTTTTTACTGTTATAGACAGCGTCTATAATACAGGCTAGCCTACTGTGTTATGCTAGCCGAAGACCGTTTTAGTTTTCAGACATTTCAAAATTCGGACCATGGCTTTACCTTTGCTGACAAGCTACGTCACGCACTGTCACGTATTTTGTGAAAGGTATTTTATGGTAACGAGAGTTCTTTACTCTGAAAAGTTTGTACACGCTGTTGTTACATTGTCAGCTGTTTCTGACAGGGTTCCTCTGGGCCTGATGATATTTTCGAGGAGGACTCCTACTCTCCGTCCTCCCTGTCCTCGTCCTCCTCCGCTTCTGTCCCCACTGTGGCCTCCCTGCAGGGGAAAACCCTGTGCACCTCCTGCGGCCTGGAGATAGTGGACAGATACCTGCTCAAGGTCAGACTGACACTGTATCATATCAAGATGTCACTAATAACACTGCAAATGTAGACGTAGGTTTCACAACAAGTTGGACAAACTCAGAAACGAGCCATAATGTTTCCACATAGTTTTCCATGGCTTGAGGTTATTTCAGTCAAATGTTTTAGGTTATTTATATTTGTTTTATTTTCATACAATTATTTCTGCCAAGTGTAACTTTTCAACTGTACTTAAATTTTTTTCTTCTCCTTAAATGAATGATGGTTAATTGGGTCCTGATAAGGCAAACCTTTTTTTGAATTTAAAAAAAAAACAAACCTTGTTAGATTATTATACATAGTTTACAGTTATTTTGTAAAATTTACAAAAAGGCTACAGTATGTAGATAATTTAGGACACAGGCTATCTGAATTTTAAACTGGGCACTAATGAATCAGAGCTCACAAAGCCTGCAGTCAAATTATTTTTGGTTGTTGGATTATGGTATACTCATAATTTAATTCTTGATAGCATAATGGCATATGTAGCCTAAATAGTTCATAAGAACATTGTGGTAAATAACCACTAAGATAATCTAAAATTGTGGTCAATTCAGTAAATTAATGTATTGTCAAGAATTTCAGCAACTTCTATTGCCTTCACTTATAAAGATAGTATTAAAAATACTAGTAAGGGATGTGTGAAATGGCATTTTAAGCAAATTTGATCTTTTTCCCCATTTCAGGTGAACAACTTGTGCTGGCACGTTCGCTGCCTCTCATGCAGTGTATGTAACACATCACTGGGGCGACACGTGAGCTGCTACATCAAGGATAAACAAGTTTTCTGCAAACTCGACTACTTTAGGTAAGCCACAACTTTGCAGTGACCTTCTTTTATGAACACAAATATAAGGAAAACAGAAGTTTGGTGGGTTTCTTGTTTCAAAATAGTATTCTTTAGTAATCTTATTTGTGTAACTTCCTTGACTAAACATAATACCTGACTATGTAATCAAGGAGAATTAATGTGCCACATGGTCCATGTGAGAAACTCCATGGACAAAACAAGAAGGAAGAAAAGATCATATTTAGTATACACCTGTTTTGTTAATAAGGGAACAGGAGGATTGTGTCCTACTGCATGCGCTTTCTGTTTGAGGTGCAAGATCATTGAATGACAGAATTCAAGCATCATTTAAGGATGCTTGCAAAATTTAAATGTTTTGTGAACTTATCCCATCTGGAAAACTGAATGTCTGGACTTGCATGGGAATTCAGTGAAAACATGCAATGTTGGAACCCAAAAAGGAAATAACATCTTTCAGTCTAGTCTCAGTTTTTTTTTTTTGCCTCAAGTCAAGGAGGAAAATGTAACAAAGAAGCTGTGAACACTTGAATGTTGGATCAAGCATGCTCTGCACATTTTTCTAAATGTGATAGACATCGCTAAGTTCCTTGCAATTTGCACACTATTTTAATCTTTGTTTTATTAGGGTTTAGTTTAGTTTATAAGGATCCCCATTAGCTACTACATTGCAGCAGCTATTCTTCCATTCTAACAGTGCACAAAAACAACTCGCATAGCCTATAACACCTAAAATAACAGGACTAGACTTAAACATTGGCACAGACAAACAAGACAGCTCCTGGTAATACAGTAATTAAGGTATATACTTCATGATTTCATTTGGCCAGTTTGTGCCTAAATCTTGCTCTGAATACCTTACGGTGCTCCATTATTGTAATATTAGACCAAGTATTTACATTATACTATACATTCACATTTGTATGTTTCCATAAAAAATTACATGTGCGTTGAAAGGAATAGTTCCCAGGAAAAACAATATTTTTTACCATGCATTAAGTTCACTCAGTGTATGAATCATATTATACAGGTCACCTTTTCTTGTAGTGTCTTTCGGAAAAAAAATAAAAATATGATGAGCACATTAACAGAAATCATCACTAATTAAATGTCCCTGCACCACTAACGGAGACACACCTTCACATCCTGAGACACATGACACATTCAAGCTTACCTTTTGATATTGATTAATTAGGCTTTGACAACTATACTTTTGTCTGTTTTATAGATTATCTAAGTCTTTGTCAAGGATGCTGCTTCAATAGAATTTTAAATCTAACTTTATTGTTTTCCTGTATGTCGAGGGAGTGAATTCCAGTCACGCAAACCTCTGTACATTAATATACATTTCATTGAGTTTATTCTTATTGTTGGTAATATAAAGTTTCCTTTTGTTGCATGTCTTGTACTGTAGTCATGTCTTTCTGAACTAAAAGCTTTTTTTAAAAAAAATAAATAAATAAAACAAACTGAACTTTTGTAACTGACATGCACATCTTGACATGAAACCAAGCCAGATTATTATGCATTGCAACTACGTTTGATCTGTATCCGCAACAGCGAGCAAGGCATGCTGTTCTGTACCATTTGTAATTTATTTCTTTTATCTATTGTCACACTTGACCAAACTGCTGGGCAATAATCCAGATGAGAGAGTATTGAGTTTTATTGCTTGAATTGCCCCTGCTTAGTTTAGTCTATTGTTAAAAACTTTGAACATCTTTCAATAAAATACCATGTACCATTTTAGCAGTTATTTTGTTTGAATGATTTGTCAATAATAATTTACTGTCCAGAATACTACCCAGAAGCCTGGTCTCATGTACTTGGTTAACTTGCAAAGGCAAAAGACTTGAACTTTGTTTTGTAAAGACCTGTTTTATCATGTGGACAAATATCCCGAATATCCTCGTCTTTGTTTGTTTTTGTGGAAAATAGATGAAAAACCAAGGCAAAGTTCCATAACTTCCATAACTGGCTTTGTTTCATTGCCCTGAACATGCTTTTACCCATGCATACAATTAGGATTTTTGGTATTGCAACTTTCTATTTTTAGCAATAGAAAAATTACGTTGTAAGGTTTTGTCATAACTCAATAAAAATATTAGTTTACCCAGTTTGGTCCTAAAGATGTGAAAAAGACAAAGAAAAGTGGTTTAAAAAACATCTACATTGACTGGTTATTCTTATTCATATTATAATAAGTGGATAGTTAAGAGTATCACCAGATTCTATCTGGGTCATAATTATTATCATATAGTATAATGTTTATTGTAATCAACAACAAAATGAGAGATCAAATGGAAAATAAATGCATTTGCCTACACTGACTTCCATATAAGAGTCAATGGTCCAGTTTGAGCTCAATATTTTCATATAGATTAATTTCATAAAACAAAGAATTGCCACCTTTCCAATAGTGTGCCTACAATTCATTTAGCTGGATACCCAAACACCTTTAAAGTCATTTTTCTTAGCTCTCCACTGTGAGTTAAGGTCTTTTGCCTGCAGGGCAGTACAGCTATCTGTCACCCATCAACTACCACCTATTCTTTGAGACACATTCTAATGAATTTAATAATGTTGGGGGCACACACTCACTCCTCATGCTAGTCTGGGCTTGTCTAGGCTGAGTGTTGATACCTTCACATGCAACACATATTCATGCATGTAGGCAGAAGAACTCCCGAATCTCTGTTAATATAATTGACACAGAGGAGGTAAGATGTTTTATTGGATTATACAGCGGCACTGGAGGTCAGTGAAATTAGTGGCAAAAGTAAGTAGACATGTCAAGTCCAGGGAAAAAAAGGGTGTGACTTCATCAGAACATCTTTTTAAAGACTGATCGCTCCAAACTTAATTTTTACTGATCAATCACTTACTTGCAATTCATCTCACTTCCTGTTTCCCGTCTTTCTTCAGGAGGTATGGGATCCGCTGTGCTCGCTGTGGCCGTAACATCCATTCCAGTGACTGGGTGCGTCGGGCACGAGGCAGCACCTTCCACCTGGCCTGTTTCTCCTGCACCTCTTGTAAGCGCCAGCTGTCCACTGGGGAGGAATGTGGACTACTAGAGAACAGGGTCTTCTGCCGGCCACACTATGACATTATGATGGAGAATATCAAGCGTGCTAGGGAAAATGGTGAGTAATGGATGAGATTAATGAAGGTAAACATGGGTGGTTAACAGGGGTCACTTTTCCATTTAACCCTCCATGCAGGTAGTTTCAGTTTTGTTGTAGTGATTGTTAGAAGCCCCACTTAGAAGAAGGTTGTGGTGTTAAGCCATGTAGAAGAAGGCATGAGTATAGCCAGTCAGTCATAGAGAATGTGCTCCTCTTTGTAGCTAATAATTAAGTATACCTCACTGAAGAACAACTGTAACGGTATAAATACAATACTGTATTCAGTGTTCTGTGAAGATATCACAGGTCTTTAGGAAGAGGTTTTGAGATACCTGCCTCTGGTCCCTGCTGTCGTTCCAGAACAATGGAGGTGCAGCGAGGTCCAGAAACAATGCTCCGATTAATCTGAATAATTTATGGACCTTGTTACCAAGGATGCCCACAAGAGGACGTCCTTTATTTTAAAATGTCAAACAACCCTTGTAACATGTTCTGTATTTTGTCTTAAAGAGCAACCAAAAGTAGAGGAAGAGGTGGCAGAGAAAGATGAGTCCGGCACCATGTCCAGACCTGCTAAGAGGGCCAGGACCAGCTTCACTGTAGACCAGTTACAGGTACTGCCAACCAGTCTCTGTGTTGGTCTGTGTGTCTGTGGTTACGTCGACAGTTTTCTTTCTGACTGCCAATGTAATCTGTCAATGTAATTCACTTCCAGTTCCACCTGCAATTCCTACTGAAGTAATTGTATTATCATATTATACTGTGAAGTGGTGTTTAAGTGGAAAAAAAATGGTGGGGCAACAACTTCTTTAGGCAGGTGCAGAACCAGAAAAATAAACAATTTTCTGATTTGACATAATGTGCTATTTCACTTTTGCCAATTGGGCACATAGTTTTTTTTCCTCAGTTTAATTCTGCTCAACTCTCTGTTTGTCAATCTGCTGAGCAGGCCCAACTTTAATGTGTTATCCTGCTACTTAAATGTTTGCTAATCCTCTCAGAAAGATGCTTGTGATCCTGAAAACCTAAAAAACACATTGGAAGCAAAAAGGTGTCTTCTCTCACTAGCTAGCCCTATAGAAACTATATATTAAACTATAGAAACATTGTAGAATAATAATAAATAACAGCAGCAACCAAGGATTTTTATGTCATGCACTAATCCCGAAATAGTTATTTCTAAGTCACTCAGTACCACTAAAACCACACATTTACTGCTGCCAGCACCAGATTGACCCATTGAAACTGATACTATGACTAGTATAAAAGAATATATGACTACATCTCAGTTTTGCAAGCTACAGACCCAGGTAAGGGTTTGGGGTTTGAGTCTACAACAAGAGTGAATGTTTGACTCAAGGCTTGTTGGGTATTCAGAAATATGACTCTGTGTCTGCTGAATGTGTAAATAGGAAAATGTAGCAGAACAAATGTATGAGCCAGTAATATCAGGTAACCTTGTTTGATGTTTTCTGCCCTCTAAAGGCGGTGACAATTAATGCTTTGTATTTGAACACAGACTAAGCACTCTCAGTGCAGTCATCTCTTCTAAAGTGTTATACTAACATTATTTCAACCATGTTGAATGTCCATGTCCTGTCATCTCTACATGTATAGGTAATGCAAACTCAATTTGCTAAAGATAACAACCCTGATGCCCAGACTCTCCAGAAACTGGCAGAGAGGACTGGTCTCAGCCGCAGGGTTATTCAGGTAAAGTAACTGTTACTGCCTTCTTTTTGTTGAATGTTTTTTGACAGTTAAAATGACAAGTAAAACATGAGTATATTCTCAGTTGGATGTTGAATTAAAGGGATAGTGCACTCAAAAATGAAAATTCAGCCATTATCTACTCACCCATATGCCGATGGAGGCTCAGGTGAAGTTTTAGAGTCCTCACAACACTTGTGGAGATCCCAGGGGAGAGGGGGTAGCAACAAAACTCCACCAAATAGAGGCTTACGGCGCCCCAGATTCAAACGTCCAAAAACACATAATTGAAACCACAAAATATCTCCATACTGCTCGTCCATAGTGATCCAAGTGTCCTGAAGCCCCGACATAAAAAGTTGTTTGGAAAAACGTTATTTGAACTCTGTTTTTAGCCTCATTGTAGCCTGTAGCTATGCCTCTGCCTCTCTGTGCACCGCGTACACGTGTGAGCGGTGCACAGAGAGGCAGTTAGAGCTGCAGGCTACAGTGAGGTTTCAATTATGTGTTTTTGGACGTTTGAATCTGGGGCGCCATAAGCCTCCATTAGGTGGAGTTGTGTTGCTACCTCCTCTCCCCTTGGATCTCCACAAGTGTTGTGAGGACTCTAAAACTTCACCTGATCCTCCATCGGCAAAAGGGTGAGTAGATAATGGGTGAATTTTCATTTTTGGGTGCACTATCCCTTAAGGATGGGTTTGAAGAATGTAACATTGTAAGTTGGGCACTCACAAGAATGACAATTAATCAAACTCTTCTCTAAAGACTACTTTAGAAAATTCAGGCTTGGTTTATACTCCAGATTAAAACCATCGGGGCCCCTTTCTTTGCACTATATTGTTGGATAACTTTGACAACTTAGAAGGTGATGCTTAATCTACCCATGGTAAATCAAAAGGGTAAGCGTGTCATCTAATATTTTCGGCTTCTTCTCCGGAGCCTTTGTGCTCCACTGTCTCTCAGATTAACTCATATCACAGCGGTGCCTGGACAGCGTGACGTGTGTGGGCTGGCTGGCCAGCTGGCCGGCCAGCCGGCCAGCCGGCCAGCCAGCCAGCCAGCCAGCCAGCCAGCCAGCCGGCCAGCCAGCCGGCCGGCCAGCCAGCCAGCCAGCCGGCCAGCCAGCCAGCCGGCCGGCCAGCCAGCCAGCCAGCCAGCCAGCCAGCCAGCCCGCCCGCCCACACACACACGTCACGCTGTCCAGGCACCGCTGTGAT
>NC_065526.1:35767592-35779883 GCF_006386435.1 Epinephelus moara | reverse complement strand
TGAAAACGATCAGATAAATAAGATTTAAACCAGCTCAGTGCAGAACCTTTTAGGCCAATTAAGTGATCCAGTCTCTGCAGTAGAATTTGATGGTCAATTGTGTCAAACGCCACACTAAGATCTAATAAAACAAGTACAGAGACAAGTCCTTTGTCTGAAGCAATCAGTAGGTCATTTGTAATTTTAACTAGTGCTGTCTCAGTGCTATGATGCACTCTAAATCCTGACTGAAAGTGAGAATATCACTTTGACCAATTATCATTCCAATTCCCTCTGCATTCAGGTTTGGTTTCAGAACTGTCGAGCTCGTCAAAAGAAATACATCAGCCCAAATTCTGCTTCCTCAACCCTGATGACATCATTTGCTCCTGGTCAGCTGACACCACCTCTGATGGAGGATCTGCAATACACAACCTATATTTCTCCAGATGCACCCCTCCTCACTACACTGACTTATATGGATGGTGAGAAACATGTACTCTTATCACTATAGTGACCAAGATTTTTAAATACACCTCATCTCCAAATGCCAAGACAATGCTAGCTCAGTGCTAACACAGCCCAGTTACCAGAAGAAAATGCTGGCATTATGCATTTCTGCAAACCACAGATACATTACCTTTGTGCTCCATATATTGTCATCTGGAGGTGAAGGGGTTGGTAGATGACACACCCGCCAAACTGCACACCACTGTTCGAGACCAACAACAAAAGTGGATGTGTTTTAGTGAGTCATTGCTGTTTGCAGGGATTGTGCCCCCAGAACAGAGTAGTTTAAAGAACCAGTGTGTTTAAAGTATCAGTGTTTTTGTTACGTTAGAATGAGCTGTTTATATCAACAGCATGAAGTGTGTCCTCATACATGATTGGCTATGTTGGTTCCACAGTGACCTGAAAACGTCAAAGCAAACGCTGGCTCTTGGTAAAGCCTTTCCTTTTTCCCATCTGCCACTGTAGCTCTCCTACACGCTTTGCACACAGGAGAAGTTGCAGTTCTGTAACTACACCACTAGATGCCTGGACCTTAGAGTCAAAACACAAACTTTTTCTACTTATAACCAAGTGGTATTCGTGCCTGAACATAACCACATGTTAACCAGTGTTGCTGAAACATAGAACCAAAGTTTCAACATATCCACTACATGATAATGTACAAAAGTGATGTATCTGTGGTTTGCAGAAACATAAAATTTCAATCGTCTGTATGGCTGTTTTTCTTTTTCCAAGAAGGCCATGTAGTTATTTTTGAAGTAATTATACTTTGTTGAATTTAATTAATAGTCCTTTGATTCATCCATAATCTTTTCTTTTTTTTTTTTTTTCTTTTACTTCCCCAGTTCAAAGTCCAGACCCACTTTTGCTTCAGCCAATCATATCCCATTCGCTGACACAACTGCCAGTCAGCCATGCCTGAACTACAGCCCGCCTCTCGAAAACTGAAGACAGAGATTGGCTGATGGGAAGATTAATAGCAAATCCTTACTCTCAATAATAAAATGTGGGGATTGGATAACTTTAATTCATATACTGTCCAATTGCCCCCCAGCAATTAAATTAAACAACAAGTTCAGTTTCCACTGCCTGATGTTTGAGCAGAAACTTTAAAACTCAACCTGTTAAGTCACTGAATTAATTTCATCCAATCACACAGAGATTCACAGGTGACAAAATGACAAGTTAAATATGGGTATATGTCAGATGAAGATTTTGTTAATATGTATATGTTATGAATTTCTTTGTATTTAATTTATTTGGAGAACATGATGAGATAAGGCACTTTGTTGGAAAATGAGTATAGAATTGATTTTCAGTTAGATGTTTATTTAATGATGTTTGAGGATTGTAAAATTGTCAGTTGGGCACTCACAACAGGGAGAGAGACAATTGAGTGGTTTCTCCTCTGTAAAGACTACTTTATAAAATTCAGGCTTGGTTTATACTGCAAAGGAAACCCACTGGAGATCATGCGTAGACTCTCCTGTTCCTTCCTTCGTTATTGACAGAAATGTGTGGAAACACCTTGTTCTCCAAATGCAGTGCCCAAGTCTGTTCCTCTCAAAACATTCACGTCTAATTTTGAATAAACAACATTTCTTAAGATGCTTTTTAGTAGAGCATGTGTTAAGTACAGACAAATAGCAATACAGTGTGTAAATGTTTCCTTAGATTGGGAATGTGAGATAGACGCCATGTATGAACTGCACACGGGGATAGATAAACTGTCACATTAGATGATGGAGATACTGGAAAATAAAGTCCATGGCTGCAATAAAAAAAATGCTTTGTTTATTTCTTGTTAAAGTGTTCTTTCTTTCCTGGAATTAATTTTTTTCACAGATGACATGATGGAATGTAACTAAATCTGCTATGTATGTCTAAGTATGTCCAATTTTGCAGTACTTTTACTTAGCTTGAATATTTCTATTTTCTGCTTTTCATACACCACTACCCTTCAGGGGGAAATAATGAACTTTATTCCATTTATTAGATAGTTGTGGTTATTTTGCAGACAAATGCATGATCAGTTAATAAATAATGATGCATTTTTACAGATGAAACCTCCCAGCAGCATCTAAAGCTGTTAAAATTAACTAATGTCACAAGCTCCAACATTCAAATTGCTAAATAGTGCATCAGTTATAATGCTAGCCTATGGGCCATTATGCTGCATAAAACTACATCCATCCATCCATCTTCTAACCGCTTCATCCTCTTGAGGGTCGCGGGGGGGCTGGAGCCTATCCCAGCTGACATTGGGTGAGAGGCAGGGTACACCCTGGACAGGTCGCCAGACTATCGCAGGGCTGACACATAGAGACAGACAACCATTCACGCTCACATTCACACCTATGGACAATTTAGACTTATCAATTAACCTAATCCCCAATCTGCATGTCTTTGGACTGTGGGAGGAAGCCGGAGTGCCCGGATAAAACCCACACTGACATGGGGAGAACATGCAAACTCCACACAGAAGGGCTCCCACGCCCGGGATCGAACCGGGAACCCTCTTGCTGTGAGGCGACACCACCACACCACTGTGCTGCTTATATTACATAAAAAACTACATATTGTTGATAATTCTTCAGACAGAAGCTTGATTTTCAATGCAGAACTTTTTTAATAAGCATGTGAGACCATCCATAATTAGTTAATTGAGTTTGTGTGTATGTGTGTGTAATGAGTGACTGTATAGACTTGATAATGTTAATATTCTAAATTTGTCCCTTTGTATTTGCTGTTAGAATGTTTTGCAGTGTATGTAAATTTGTACGTTATTATGTAGCGGATACATTGAAACTTAACATTATGTGCAGAGATTTCTCCTGATTCTCTGAATCTCTTGATGACGTTATGGATTGTAGATGGTGAAATCGCTAAATTTCTTGCAATTGTGCATTGAGAAACTTTGTTCTTAAACTGTTGTACTGTTTGCCCATGCAGTTTTTCACAAAGTGGTGAACCTCGCGCCATCCTTACTTGTGAATGACTGAGCCTTTTAAGGATGCCCCTCTCATATCATATAATGACAGAACTTCCGTTACCAATAACCTGTTTACAATTCTGCTGGCCTTTTGTTGCCACTGGCCCCGCGCTGAAGAAGGGGGTCCACCGGTATGATGGCGCCCTTGTCCAGGAGGACGGACAGCTCCTGGGCTAAGGCTAGAGCCTTGGCCGAGTCATCAATGATTGTCATCTTGACCCGGCCGAAGGTTGGGGGCTGGCGTCGAAACTGCAATTTGTAACCCCGGGTCAAGGTGGCAACTATCCAAGGGTCTGATGAGCAGGCAGCCCAGTGACCGAGCTGCTGCTGGGAAAAGCAGCCGACTACTGGCCCTGTGGCCCTAGCGCCACTGCCCCCAGCCCCTGGAGGAGCCAGATGTGCGGTGATCAAGCTTGGAGTCCTGGGGCTTATGTGGTGAGCAGCGCAGCGCAGAACGAAAGTCACCTGCTGGCTTCTTTGCGTCCCGCAAAGGACGTTGGCCACCCTGGGAAGGTGGTTGTGTAGGACCCTGAAGGGCAGATGGAAAAGCCCCCACCTGCTGGAAGCAGGTGCTCTTTTGTGGAGACCCGCGAGCCATCGCCTGGTCTCGTCGGCCTCAGCGGTGCGATCCAATGCTTCCAGAGCAGCAGAGCCAAAGAGCTCCCCAGGTTCCGCTGGATCTTACGGGTTGATCTGTCAGAGGTGACTGCGCCAGCCACACATGGCAGCGAGTGTGGACAAGTGTCGACATCAGTCGGCCCAGCTACCTCGTCTGGTAGGCAAACTCTTGCAATGATGCGTCACAGATGTCGCGGATGGAATCGTCCACCTGCGCATCCTGCAGGGAGGATGAGAGGGCAAGGAGGAAACGGGAAAGAGTGTTCCCAAGGCGGCCGACCCGTGCTGCCATGTTATAGGCCTTGCAGATGTAGTCATCCGTGACCCTACACTGAGCAGAAGGACACTTGCAGAAGGATCTGCTTTCATTGCTTCATCTGGAGCCACAATCAAGGCCGCGATTGCAGGTTCCACCGCTGGCATGTGGAGAAGGCCAACCGACTCAGCATTTTTTCATGGAAGCCAAAGCTCGCTCATCCGACCCCGGCCTGGTGAGGGCTGAAGTGTCACTCCAACAGGAATGCAGCTCCTTTAAAAGATCCGGAGAATGTGGCACCGTAACCTTCACTGAGGGAGGGTTGCGCCTATGGAAAGCGCATGGAGCCTGCACTTGACTTGGGGCGTCAAGCTGCAGACGTGCCAGGGCTGCCTGGATGATCGCTCCTATGGAGGAGTCATCAGATCCCCGCCGAGAGCTCGGGGCTGAAGAATGAGAGGAGCCCTCTGCTGTAAGAGGGGCTGGACTACCCTGTGAGTCATGGAACTGACTCAGCGAAGCTGCAATGGAGAGAGCATCGTCCAATGGCAGCGGTGACTCCTGGGCAGACAAGACAACAGGAGGCACCACCCCACCAGCAGGCTGGTGACTTAGAAGGAGCGCCTTCATTTGCTCCATATCAGCAGCCAAGCGGTCAACCTTGGAGGAGAGCTGGTCCGTCCCCGCTGCCTTCCTCTTTTTTGCAGGAGCACATCACCTCCCCGTGTGGCAGACTTCTCCTGCACAGTGGTCCCACAGAAATCCACCCCCTCAGACTGGAATGAAGGGAAACAGGCCAGGGGATCCAGTTGAGCCAGTCTCAACCTCACCAACTCAGGCGCTCCCTGTTTGAGTTTCAGATACAATTGAATCTAGCCTGTTCCTTAATCTGTTTGTATATACAGCCAAGATCTTATAATCCAATGTTTAGAGAGTAATGGGATGCCAATTATCTATTGATAAGGATCTTTATGGGGTTTGGGATGAAAGATATAATGTCCTGCTTCATGGTAGCCACCATCCCTCCTTGACTAATGCATTCTCTGTATGTAATTTTAATGTGATTTGAATAATTTCCCAGAAGTGTACATAACATTCAACAGGCTGTCAGTCCTCTTGCCCTAAAACTTAAAACAATGCATCTTTGATTTCATTAATACACAGGTCAGAGTCACACGTCGATTTAAATTCTTTATCGGTCTAGAGGATATTAGAATGATTTTTTCCCAGGGAACTGGCACAATCTTTTTCATTCAATTTAGATTCATAGAGTTTTCTATAAAATGCTGTGACAAAATTAGAGATTCACCTTGGATCTCTGGAGGGAACTCCGTCAATTTTAAGGGCAGCTAATGATTTGCTATTAAAATGTCTTTTCTCAAGAGCAATATTTGATAATATTGTCCGCAGATATAAATATAATGCAATGACGAAATCGCATGCTTTTATTTTGAAAAATCAATGTCCGGAAGTGGCGCTTGGCATTTGGCATGCGCATTATACAGAGGAAGAAAAGCACCACTGTTTAGCCGACGGCATTAAATTGTAAACATTAGCAACCTGGGCAACTTCGTTCTGTCGCTGGGATGGAAATATAAGGTAAAACCAGTCTTTAATGTCTCTACTTCATTCTCAGGTAGTTGTCAATGAATAATAATGTCAACACGTCGTTTCGGAAGCGTTGACGTTCACTTTTTTAACGTTAGCATTGCAGTTTGTAACAGTCCGTGGTTTCTCATCTGATGCTAACACAGATCAAGTGGCTACAGATACCCTCAACATGTTGGCTAACAAGGAAATTTCTTCATATTTTGTTCCATTTCGTTTTCTTTGGTTGTGTGTATTCATCTTAATGTGAAAGGTTTGAATCGCCTGTGGATTCCCTGCCTCAGTGCTAGCGTTAGCACATAGGGTTAACCGACATACCCGAGAAATGATCTAACTAACTCGTTAGCTAGCTAGTAGATTTTTATCGTTTTGCGCGAATGCAATTTGGCTCAGAATGACACATTTCGTCTGTTTAGCTAATTTGTTTCTGCCACAACTTTCGAAAAACCTCGCTGAAGCTAAATTGGTACTATAACATGGTAAATAGTGATTATTGTTAGCTAGCTAGCTAACGTTACGTTAACGTTAAGTGTCTTCGCACCCGGATCTGTCTATCTGCTGAAACCGCTAACAATAAACAGTTTGCCAGCTAATCTTAACTACCTTTTAACCATGCGAAGAATGCAGCTTGACATAAATAAATCACAGAGGGCGACCGCGTATTAGCGTTATATGAATGAAAGGACTGATAGTGGAGATACTCTGACTCAATACCTATGGTAATGGTAGCATTAAGTGAACATCTGAGCCACTGATTCCGTGCAACACTAATCGTTTTGCTTTCCTGTTCTCTTACTAACGTTAATTAATCCTAATCAGTGGTGCGGTTAATAACTTTAGTGTAGTGTTATCTGAAAACTGTGCTCCACCTAGCTGCTGCAATCTGTGACAGCAGATTCTCAAATCCACAAAGTTCATTATCATCTATACAATTATTCCAACAACAAATGAAGATGCCAAAATATATTATAGTAAAAGAAGTAAAGAGGACTCTTATTAACCCATTCACACACCCACAGTGCAGCTAAATTATGCATCCCATTCATTCTCCTTACCGAATTCAACAGCCACAGATAAGATGTACATGAATGCTGTACACTTAAGTGTTGTATACAACAGCAGGACTCACAGCACTAAAATTTCACACCTAACTAACTAGCAAATACACAGTTAGCTGCTGAGTAGTTATATGTGTTAAATGTACTGCAGCTAAATACAGTTACCTTGCAATAAACACTACCAATATGGAACCTGTAGTGCATTGATTGTGTATATACTGTATCAGACAAGTGTAGATTCAATTCCATGGTCAGGGCTGTAGTTAGTGGTGGTGGTTTACAGGACTGTATTACACAGAAAGGTGTTTTACAATATATCCAACCCCATTTACATATGTGTTTGGATAACAAAAGCAGACGTGTCACTGCATGACCACAGAATTAATTACAGACCTGTCTGACACAGTGTCAACAACAAGCGTACTTCATAAACTGTACAAACGCTGGGTTTATTGCAGGGCAACTGTATTTGATTGTAATAGTTTGCACAGGTGTGTCTAATAAACTGGTGACTCAGTGTAAGCAATCGGATCAATCTGATTTCAGTCTTGTTTAGAGAAATGACTACAGATCAAATTTGGAAGGTAGCAAGACAGGGTATGAGGCATAAACTACAATGATAAGAAGAAAAGCAATTAGTGTACCCCCACAAGAGGATGTCGTAGCTTTTTCCTCAGCAGGCAAGCATGTTTTCTAAATGGAAACATAAAATTGGAGACCAAAAAACTAAATGGACAACAGGAAAATTGTGAAAGGGCCCACTGACAAACATACTGCTACAATGACTGTCAATTTCCTTCAGTTACGTGGCGAGAACAGACTGACTACAGAGAACGTGGGTTTGGTTTTGTTGTCTTTGTAGGTCAACCCCAAGGTGTGGGACCAAACATTGTTCTTCAGTGCATGGACGCAAAGCCAATGCGCAGGTAGGTATGGTATTAATGTGTGAAGGAATTTTCATGAGATCCTTTTGCAGATTGTAAAATGATTATATGGTAGTTACGTTTATATATGTGTTTTTTCCAGACTCTCTCTAGTCTGCTAAACAAGAATGTCTTTTAGGGCCTTTTCACACCTGAAAATCCAAACCAATATCTTTGTTACAATGTCAGCATTTGATCCAGTTAGCTTTAGTTTCATATTGCAATTATGTGAGCGCACTAAAGAACTTTATATAACATACCTATGTACTCTTGTCATTACCTATGTGTGCTGCGCCTCCAGATTCTTGACATCGATTGGTCTGCAGACTGGCTCTCCCGTCCTCTGGTTTCCTCCTTCCATCATCCTTTTAGGAAATTGTTGTAGTTTTTCAGATTTCTTTCCAGCTGGCTCTTTAGAAAGTCGTCCTTCTCTCCCCATGTGCTACTGTGGCTCCTTTTGTTCTGTTGTGTGTTTTTGTGAACACCTGTTTGTTCTGAAGGCATTTACAGTCACTCTCTCGCTCTCTCTCTCTCTCTCTCTCTACCTCAGCCACACTCACACACTACATGCCAAGTTATTCCTTAAAGCAGCCAGGATACTCGTAAAACATGACAATAGCCCGCCAGAGCTTCTTGTAATTGGTCTGAACCATCCAAAAAATGTTTTCACACTAGAAACAAGTTGCACAATGGTTCGGTACTGGACTGAGACTGCCTCTTTTCGTCTGACCAGAGTTCGACTGTTTGCTCTGGATCATGGTCCACGGGAGGTTTCACACTTATAATTGTGGTTTGGATCAAACTGAAAACTCAGAAAGTCTGGACAAAGCCAAGGCATGAAAGGGCCCAAATGTCACCACAATGTTGAATGTCCATGAGGGCTGAAAGAGATTTTTACTTAAAGCTATAATGCGTAACTTCTGTCGCTTCCCAGCTGATAATGCGTTATTACAACTAATAAGCCGGCGGCACTTCCATGTACACAGAGTAACACTCGCCACACACCGTGTTTATTGTTTTCAAGACTTTGTATGATGACAATATTTTTAAGTGTAAATGGATTTCCAAAGTTAAAAATATTCTTGATGATTGTGGTTTATCGTACTTATGGCATGACGCTGGACGGATGAACCCTAAGTATTTAAAATTAATGATTGAACGTAGATTATCTGACATGGAACTACAGAGATGGCATGAGAAATTACAAAGCAACCCTTTATGTGATAGTTATAAATTGTTTAAAACGGATTTCACTTTTGAACCTTATTTGATTGTGTTAAGACCTGCTGAAAGGATTTGTTTGTCTAAGTTTCGGTGTGGAAATCACGAGTTACCTGTCTCTGAGCGCAGGTATGATCGTGAAAATGTCCTTCGGCAATGTACTCTTTGTTTGACTGGCAATCGAGGAGACGAATATCTTTATGTACTTGTGTGTTCCTTTTTTAACAAAGAGAGAAGAGAGCTGGTCGGACAGTTCTATAGAGTAAATCCAAATATTTATAAGTTTCAAAAGTTAATGTCATCTCGAAAAGTAAAGGTCTTGTCAAATTTGTTGAAACTTTTAAAGAAAATCCTGAATAGTTTCTCTTGATTTGCTTTGACTTGTACGTATGTACACTAATTCTGCTCTATTTATTTTGTTGTGCATTGGTTGCCGCCTGCTCTGATTTGTTAATGTTATTTTTGTTTGTCCCTTATACCCCGGGGAGGGGTCAAAAGGAAATAAATGAAATGAAATGCCAGTCGCCACACACCTTACACAGAGTAACACTTGCCTTTGTGGTAGGATCCACTTCTGAACCGTGTCTCGGCCGCTTCTCCGCCATGTTGCTTTCTCTTTCTACCTGCGCTCTACCTCTTGCTATGAGACTCTCCACTCTTCCTCCCCCTCCCTTCTTGTTGTGAGGAAGCATTTCCTGTGTGCCAGCGCGGGAATGTCGCCGGTCGACACGCATACTAAAAATGATATATATTGAAAAATACTGCGAGATGTTAGAGGAGCCGATCGGCTTAATCAGCATTGTGTCATCTCCTCTAGTAGTGGCTTGGGTGAAACGGACATTTACGGACCTGTAGAAGTTACGCACTATAGCTTTAAGGAAAATCCTTTGCATTCAAGAGGGAAAATGTACAGCTATCCATTGAAGTAATGAAAATGCTTCAGAATGGGCCTATATGGAGATCTTGTGTGAACACCCCATGACTCACTGGCATCTATCCTGTTATGTCACCACATTAACTTGTGTACAAGGCAGGCAAATCCCTGCCATACAGAGTTTCCCCTTGATGAAAGACTAGTCGTTGAGTATACTATTCAGAATTCCCCCCACCTCGTAACCACCCAGAGGACTTGGGTGGAACTGACCTCGTCCCTTTTGCATTGCTAAACCTTTAAAGGGATAGTGCACCCAAAAATGAAAATTCAGCCATTATCTACTCACCCATATGCCGATGGAGGCCCTGGTGAAGTTTTAGAGTCCTCACATCCCTTGTGGAGATCAGCGGGTGGAGCGGCTAGCACACCTAATGGTAGACGGCGCCCCAGACTAACGTCCAAGAACACAAAATTGAATCCACAGAGTATCTCCATGCTGCTCATCCATAGTGATCCAAGTGTCCTGAAGCCGCGACATAAAAAGTTGTTTGGAAAAACGTCATATGAACTCTGTTTTTAGCCTCACTGTAGCCTGTAGCTCTGACTGCTTCTCTGTACTCCGCGCTCAGGGTGATCGGTGATCTTTGAAGAGCAGCAGTCTTGTCAGTACTGATGTCCAGATTCTCAAGTGCAGGCATCACCAATTCCCCAGTCTGAGCAGCAAAGACTTTCCTCATCCGAGGAATGCTTTGCATTTGAAACAACTACACCACCAGGTTTCCAGTGCTCGACTCCGGTATTCTGCGGCTGGCTGAGGGTTAGGCTCATGAGCTGCGGCGGCTGCTTTGTCCAGTAGCCTGAGTTCTGTCCGTATACTCGGGCTCAAACAAATACGGCTCAACAAAGAAATGCTGTTCCTCCTCAATTTCAAAGTCTTCAGACATGTTGGGCTGTCCTTTGCTAAAAGACCGTAGTGCAAATGATCTTTTAGCTCTGTGGTTACTGTTGTCCCTCCCTGCGGTGCACGTGTCACGTGATGTAAACACGGGTGAGCAAAGCTCATGCTTTCGCTGGTCTCGCGCAGGCGCACACACGTGAACGCGGAGCACAGAGAAGCAGTTAGAGCTACAGGCTACAGTGAGGCTAAAAACAGAGTTCATATGACGTTTTTCCAAACAACTTTTTTTATGTCGCGGCTGCAGCACACTTGGGTCACTACGGATGAACAGTATGGAGGTACTCTGTGGATTCAATTTTGTGTTCTTGGACGTTAGTCTGGGGCGCCGTCTACCATTAGGTGTGCCAGCTGCTGCCCCCGCCGATCTCTGCAAGGGATGTGAGGACTCTAAAACTTCACCAGGGCCTCCCTCGGCATATGGGTGAGTAGATAATGGCTGAATTTTCATTTTTGGGTGCACTATCCCTTTAACTGAAGCCCGTGGTCAGTGGCTCTCCTGTAACATGTCAAAGGCCCAATTTAACACACATTACAACAAGAACTTTGTTACATATGTTTTTTTTTAAATTAAATTGCACCTTAAATATGATAAATATATTATTCACTCCCCTGCCTAGTTACTCTCAGTTGAGCACTCTTGCAGAGCAGCCGCCCCACACTAACCCCCTATATCAGCCTGCGTTAGTCTCATGCTTTCCCAGCAAGATCCACGTTTAGTGCTTGTGCTTATTATTTCCACACAGTCAGAGAAAAAGTGTGCATCCTGGTCATAGTTCCCTTATAAAATCACACCATGGAGCATCTCGCCTGCTTGGCTTCTGACTGTGCTGTCAGCTGATCATTCAGTCACACTGGGCAGAAGTAGAGGAGGTTGTACCAGCATCTGGTTCAAAAGTAAACTCCTACATTGCTCTGTGTACAATGACAGCTAAAAGCCCCCATCTGAATACACTGCAATATTTGTGTAACTGAAGAAGAAAACATCCTCAAAATTGCAAAATATTAGGTTTTAAAGACGCCTACATTTTTATGTATGAATAAATGCTGGTACAGCAGCAGCGCTGATAATGTGTTGCTAACTTATTGCAACACAGGTGCCAGTCCTCCATGTGCAGACACCTTTTAAAGCAATAAAACTCCTCAAACTTAAAGGGAAATTTCGGTTTATTTCAACCTGTCTCCTATCTTCCTAAATTTGTTTCAAGTGACTAGTGACATAAAAATAATAGTTAGCATGTTAGCTGTTAGCCTAGATACAGCCGGGGCGCATAGTAGCGTCAGACCTGTTAAA
>NC_065526.1:35730261-35767151 GCF_006386435.1 Epinephelus moara | reverse complement strand
AACAAACATGGCAGCACACCGGTAAGGTAAGACAACACGTTTACATGTCGTTTTCTATATGTTCTCTGACATTTATCCTAACGATATGAGGCGGTCTTTGTGGAAAAAAAGCTTGTTTAGTGGACTAACTTTGCACTTGAAGTATGCCCTTTCACTTACGTTTTAACAGGTCTGATGCTACTATGCGCCCTGGCTATATGTAGGCTAATGGCTAACATGCTAACTATTATTTTTATGTCACTAGTCACTTGAAACAAATCTAGGACGATAGGAGACAGGTTGAAATAAACCGAAATTTCCCTTTAAAGCCTTCAGCCCTTTAAACTCTGCGATGGAAATGGTGTGCCAGTGCCTACATTGGTATTTTTGCTTACTGTGATGTCATTGCCCTGAGTATTTTTATACTTCTCATATCCCTGAAATCAGTACAACCTAAGCTAAAAGGTAATGCAAGTCAATAAACCATAATCATTGATAAAAGTATTTAAATGGTGTAATTAAAAAATCTGACATTATTTTTTCCATTATATTTTACAGAATAAGCACATAAAACATATTGATCTAAAAATATTTTTAAATGTAGAAAAAAAGGAAAATATTTCTTAAGCTGCCTCCAGTTATTTGAACTGTGTACATATTTTAGTTTTTGAGATATGCTCATTTTATGAGCAGAGTGAAAAGGTATTCATTTGCATATTACAGGATTCGTACGGTCATGAAAAACCTGGAAAAGTCATGGAATTTTAAAATGCAATTTCCAGGCCTTGGAAAAGTTATGGAAAATAATATTTTTTCAGAAGTTTTGGAAAAGTCATGGAAATATATCTAAAGTTTCAAAAATTAATCCAAACAAAATCGATGTGTCGTAATAAAATGTAAATTGCCACGGACCGTCATGATATTTTTGTGGTGTAAAAAGTTTATTCAGTCTGGCTCAGTCTGTGTTACTGGGCATGCGGCGTGCACGTGCCTAGGAACTGCAGGCACGCCCACTAGCCTGGAGTTGCTTCTGCTAGCAAACGGACGATGCCGACAAAATGCCAGGGAAGTGCAGCTTCAATAATACATGGCTTTTCAAGGATAAATACCAATTATGGCTGGCAAAAGACACTGACCCAAGATGTGCTAAATGCAAACTGTGCTGTAAAACATTTGACATTTCGAATATGGACGAGGCAGCGCTCGTTAGCCACTGAAGGGGAAAAAGCACGAGACAGTAGCCGCAGTTGCTAGCAGCGCAATACCCATAGGTGAGTTTGTGAACACTGATGCTGTGAGGACATCCAGCAACACTACTACAGTTTCCACAGCAACAAAGCAGACAACTTTGGATGTTTTTGCAAAAAATGAAGTCCTCAAAGCGGAGATACTGTGGGCACTAAAAATCATGAATTCACACTACTCATTCAAGTCATCCATTCCCGGACAGCCAGATTGCAGCGAAATTTACCTGTGGTGAGAACAAGTGTGCCTATGTCTGTACTTTTGGGCTTGCTCCGCACTTTAAAAGACTCTTGTCAGAAGTGTCCCAACAAACGGCATATGTAGTGCTGTTTGACGAAAGCCTAAACCACCATTTGCAGTCCAAACATTTTATTTATTTTATTTATGTTATTTCTTTTTTTTTTATTTTGACAACTCATGTACTGATTACTGGGTAATCAGTAGTTAGCACTGGCATTCCTACCCCAATGCACTATTTCTCTCTGTTTATCTCTATCTATATCTTTAGAAAATGTGATGGCATTTTTATCTTTTGAGACATTGACAAAAGTGTGCCTGTCTGGTGTTTTTTTTTTTTTTAGAGAGGCACCATACATTTCAGATGTAAACCTAATTTTACTTAGTGTTACGATAATTAGTTTTCGGTGGTCCCATTGAGATAAAACAGTTTCTTTTGGTCATGGAAATTCAGTAAAAGGTTTTGGAGAAGTCATGGAGAAGTAATGGAAAATCATTGGTGAAAAAGTGTAAGAACCCTGATATTAATGTGGTTGTGCAGCACATCCAATGTGCCGCAGTGACATTACAAGTGTACAGTGTGATGACAGGGAAGACAGAGCCTTAGCTTTCTACGGAAAAATGAATTCTCTAGCTATTATTGTTCTTATTTTAGATCCGTTTAAACAGGATCATACAAACAATGTTCTCCCGTGGCTGTCCGTGGAAGATCAGTTTTAATTGGGTTAAGGGTCACTACAGCAATTTAGTATTGCTCTTCCACAAAGCTGGGAGACTCACAAGAGACGGATTAAAATGAATGGTCAGAATTGAAGCAGCAGAAGCAGAGGTCACTGGATGTTTTTAATCTATGGTATGAATTGTGAACAAGATAAGTTGTTAAGATATCCTCTGAAAAACAATGATGAATTAGCTTACTTATTTATTGCCCATCTGGTTCATGTTTAGGGCCACCAGCGCACGCCAAGACGCCACTGGAATGGACATCACCAGCCGCTGTACTCTGGGGGACCCCAACAAGCTCCCTGAAGGGGTCCCCCAGCCTGCACGCATGCCCTATGTCTCGGACAAACACCCCCGGCAGACCCTGGAGGTGATCAACCTGTTGAGAAAACACCGTGAACTCTGTGACGTGGTGCTGGTGGTTGGCGCCAAGAAGATTTACGCACACCGCGTGATCCTGTCTGCGTGCAGCCCTTACTTCAGGTACAAAGAGACAAACATTGATATCAACTCACATTTGGTGAAGGAAGTTGTATAAGGAAATGAATTCACCGGCCAGTACATAACATCAAAGTGCAGGCGGAGTACCTTGAGTGCTGGCTGTAACAGTAATCCCTCTTGTTTCCCATGTTCTCTTCAGAGCGATGTTCACTGGAGAGCTGGCAGAGAGCAGGCAGACTGAAGTGGTTATCCGTGACATCGATGAGAGAGCCATGGAGCTGCTCATCGACTTTGCCTACACCTCACAGGTAACAGCAGTAGCAGTGAACAGTGGTCATATTTGGCATTGGGGATTGGTGTGTCGTGTTTGTAGTAACACAAAATGCCCTATGTCAGTGAAGATGAGAAAGTCTAACCATATTGACCATAAGCATGCAGTTTCGAGATTTTCAGATTGTCTTACATATAGCCGATCCTGTGCCCATCAAATTTACATGCATGCACTGCATGATGGTTCATGTCGCAGACAGTGACTGACTAATGTCAGAGCTGCTGTAACCTTTTCTCAAAAGTTGCTGCACATGGTTTGAAAGCTACCGTGTTTAGCTAACTAACAGACTGGTGTATACCACCCAAATCTGTATTAGAAACAGAGTTGATAAGTAGCTCAAAAGTGTAGCATAGCAAAGCTAGTGCTAACCGTTTCATGTTAGTGGATAAAAGATGCTAAAACACTGAGGTTTAACTCAGTAAAAACACAAATATGGGTGGTGTACCTAGTCTGCTGCTTGATTGATTCGTCGAGGTAACTAGCAGAGTAGGAACTGACAGATTAATTGACAATGAAAATAATCATTAGTTGCAGCACTACACCGTATATCCCCCACATTACAGTAAGCTCTGTCATAAAAAATGCAAAGAGTATGGTGCATCTGCGTGCTGCAAGTCATCCTCAAAAACTCTGTGCTATGTGAGTCCTGTAGAGACTTAGAGGAGCTGCAGTGCTCCACAGCTGAGACGGGAGACACTCTGCAGACAATTCTTGCTCAAGTGCCCTTACTAATTGCAGCTTTATGGCAAAACTATATGTGACGAGTCTCTGATGTCCTGACCTTCTTGCTCCTAGGTGACAGTAGAGGAGGGAAACGTCCAAACACTGCTCCCTGCAGCTTGTCTTCTCCAGCTGGCTGAGATCCAGGAGGCCTGCTGCGAGTTCCTCAAGAGGCAGCTGGATCCCTCCAACTGTCTAGGCATCAGGGCCTTCGCAGACACACACTCCTGCCGTGAGCTGCTCCGCATTGCAGACAAGTTCACCCAGCACAATTTTCAGGAGGTAAGAGCATAATGCATAAGAATAACTGTCAACAGTCCCTTAGAGTCAGACTGTAAGTTATTTTCCATGTAAAGACACACGACATAATGAGTTGTCGTAGTTCATTTTATCCTGCCACATTGCTGTCAAAGGTGTACTTTCCTTGTGTTTAGTCTTTGTTGTGCACATGCATGAGTAGAAACACAGTTAAAAACTGGACACTGCATGAAAATTAGCAATTACAATGGATGCTCTGCATGTAAACAACTGACTGCTTTGTATGGAAAGCATAAAAATCAAGCATGTGTCTGTCATTCTAGTAATGTCATCAGCAGGAGATCATGTCACACGCTCATAATTCAGTTGGGTTGTTTCTCCAGCTGTTTACTTCCTTTTTTCCAAGCCCCAGGATATGTGAACACAGTAACTAATACAGTTGTCACCGTGATTCTCTGTTTGTATAAATATCGGTTTGATTCATGTGACACGAGCGTTTCGTGCACAGCACAGAAGAAGAAGAGCGCTGTCACAGCACCACGTTAAGAAGATGTAACTTCACAGCACATTGCGTTTCAAAATAAATGTATGCAGTCAAAGTGTAAGGCAGATTTTGCAAAAGTGAAAAAGTGATGGTAGCAGACAGTTTCACTTTGTGTTTTCATACAAACATCATGCCTTGTGCAGCTAGTTATATGCTAGTAATATAATAATAATTATAATAAGCATGAATATATTTTAAAACTTTCGGAATTCCTCACCAGTAATCCATCCTGAGTTTTTCCATTTAGACAGCCAGAATGATTTGGTTTGCAGCTTTTGTCAATAAAATGGAATAACAGGCTCCATGGCAACTGACACACAGGCCCGTTGTTGTCTTGCATCTGACTCTTGTCTTTGCTGCCTCAGGTGACACTGAGTAGTAAATGTCATTTCTGACAAACCATGGATTATGTGACAACAAGTTGACTGTCTGATGGACAGGGAAACAGGCTGGTAGAATGGAAAATAATATTTTTTTCTCATTTGATGAAATGTATTTCTTTGTATTCTCTTACTTGTACAATCTGGTATTTCCAAATACTTCATGTTAAAGGTGTTCAGCCTGATGATCAAGTGCAAAACATGCACAGAACAGACCTCTAAAGTCATGGCCTGTCCATACAGGCGTGTTTTCCCTATGTGTTGTCTTACTAGACCTTTTCTCAGGACTGTGTTTGTGAGCACAGACTATGATTGACTGTCATCTTATTTTTTTCTGGCACCTGTCATGGTGTGTTAGTGTATACCTTTTATAATTTTTATAATTTATAAAGTAAAATTTCTAGCATAGCTCAACCCATCTTCATCCTGAGCAGAGGTGACTGTCTTTTTTTCACATCAGACATTTGGACTTCTCATTGCAGGGAAAGTTCAGGTGTTATTTATTTAACATCTTCAGGTGTATGCACAGAGAGCAGTAAAATATTCATTACTGAATGCCTACGAGAACAGCAATGTGAAAAGGAGTTGTTGTGGAGTAAACTGCATAAATTTCAAATCTGATGTGTGTAAAATCCAACACTGAGTATATAATTAGATATGTACATCCAGAACTGGAATTGGTCGAGGAGGCAGGCCTGTTTTTTAGATGGTGTGCACATGATGTACAACCTCAATACTGTGGGGCAACAGAGATAGAGCAGTGGTAGTCTCAGTGTTACTTTCCATATATGGTGTGGTTGTGAAAACAGATGTATTTAGTGATTGATTGAGGAGAATTAGAATTGACTCTGCTCTGTATGTGGCACAGCTGCTGATGGACTGTTCTACTCTGTTGTCTTAGGTAATGGAAAGTGAAGAGTTCATGCTGCTGCCTGCCAACCAGTTGATTGACATCATTTCCAGCGATGAGCTCAATGTGCGGAGCGAGGAGCAGGTTTTCAACGCTGTGATGGCCTGGGTGAAATACAGCATCCAGGAACGCAGACCACAGCTCCCCCAGGTTTGTGGCTGAGGAAATATCCCACCACAACAGTCACTGGCTCTTTTGCCTCTTTGATTATTGATGTACATTCCAGGCATAAACCCTCAGCATTACTGCCACTGCCAGAGTTCTTTTGTAACATTAGTTTGTGACTTGGATTTGCTGTGTCATGTAGGTCCTGCAGCATGTCCGTCTGCCACTGCTCAGCCCCAAGTTCCTTGTGGGCACCGTTGGGTCAGACCCTCTCATAAAGAGTGATGAGGAGTGCAGGTGAGTGCCATGTGTTTGTTATTCTTTCAGTGATTTTGGTTTGTAAATGTTGCTGGTGCCGATCTGGTTTCAGGATCTAGGATCTAGGCACTGGTTAGATGGAGGGAAGTTTACCACAGTTCAATCAAACATACTACCCCTTTGTTTTGATACAAAGCTTGTTGAAAATGAGCGAAGTATCTCTTTAAAATAGTTGAGAAACATCTTCGTTCATTTCATACGATAAGGAGATTACAGTGATGATACGTGATTTGTGATTCTATTATTATTTTTTCAGAGACCTGGTTGATGAAGCCAAGAATTACCTGCTGCTGCCGCAGGAGAGGCCACTGATGCAAGGCCCCAGAACCCGGCCACGAAAACCCATCCGCTGTGGAGAGGTACTCTTTGCAGGTCAGTACCTTTAGACAGTAACTCAAAACCAGGGTTTCGCTTGCATCAAATATGGAGACATATGTAGTAGTTTGCAGACAGCAGTGCTAGTGTGGAGTATTGTAAGAATTAAATCCTTGTGGAATGAAATGACACACCTGCATCGTGATAATTTAATACATGTACTCCCTCCTTTGTCTCTTCTCCCATGTCTCTGTGTCTTGCAGTTGGTGGTTGGTGCAGCGGAGACGCCATTTCCAGCGTGGAGCGTTATGATCCTCAGACCAACGAGTGGCGAATGGTAGCGTCAATGAGTAAACGTCGATGTGGAGTCGGTGTCAGTGTTCTGGATGACTTGCTGTATGCGGTTGGAGGTCATGATGGCTCGTCGTACCTCAACTCTGTGGAGAGGTCTGGCATGATCACCCACGTTTTGTCTGGATATTTACATGTCTAAGTAAAATTATAGTGTCATTTATCTTTATTCTGTCTCTGCTGTCCAGATATGATCCAAAGACTAATCAGTGGAGCAGTGATGTGGCGCCCACGAGCACTTGTCGTACCAGCGTGGGAGTGGCAGTCCTGGGTGGTTATTTGTATGCTGTAGGGGGACAGGATGGGGTTTCCTGTCTCAACATTGTAGAAAGGTATCCATCAAAACTCTGGTGTCTGTGATAAACCATCCAAGTTCAGACCAAGACCAAGATATGGTATGTGTCCTAGTAATAGAGCGGCACCCTTGTTATGCTTTAGGTATGATCCTAAGGAGAACAAATGGACCCGTGTGGCCTCCATGAGTACCAGACGACTGGGTGTAGCTGTGGCTGTGCTAGGCGGGTTTCTGTACGCTGTTGGAGGGTCTGATGGGACGTCACCATTAAATACAGGTATGGTGCTGAGTCATGTGGTAAGTACAGTCTTGAATTGTCACAGAGCTGTGACAAGAATGACAGTTAGGAATGAGAGGAAAGGTGTCATGAGGTTGAAACGTGCTAGAATTTTATACATAGGTTTTGCCATGTTTATGTTGTTTATATGCAACTCAAGAGTGAACACACACACACACACACACACACACACAAAAATGGTACAATCCAGTTATGAATGTATAATTTTTATCTCAGTAAAATACATCTTGAGAAACAAAGATTATTTTTCACAAATAATACATTAATTATTAAATAAATGCATTATGCTTATTATTTTGCATTTAAATCATTTAACATTATAATCTGTAATTATTTACATTTAAAGGCTATTTTGAAACTCCTCAGAGAGCAACACAATTTCAACTCAGCACTGAGTCCATCCCACTTTGACTCTAAAAACTGAAACACATCAGTAATTTACATTGGTTCTCACTTTACATGTTTCATAAATAAACAACCCCCCTTAACTATGATTTCCTTCTCTTAATTTGAAAAAAACATTTAATACATAGAGGAAGGCTTTTGTTGACAACTCGAAAAAGTATTTCCAGTGTTTTTAAATACACAATGTCTAAAACTTTTAAGTTGTAGGTTGCTATAAACAGTTGCACATATGCACTTCCCCAAATTTTAGCACAGTAGGACATATATGGCAAAACAAGTGAACAGTGCAATATATACAAACATTTCTTAATTATATATTTTATTTAAAAAAATAATTCAACAACGTCCTTGTTGTATAAAGAACAGCGTTAGATTTAGATAATATCTGTTTTATATGTTCAGTGTGTGGCTTCCAACATAGTTTATGATCTACAGTCACTCACAAAAATTTTGTTTCATATACTCTTTCAATTTCAACACCATTAAAGTTAAGTTTTATTTCACTATTCGCCCTAATGCCACCGAACATCATACATTTTGTTTTGTTTTCATTTAGTGATAACTTATTAATAGCAAACCATTTTTTTCAACTTGATCAGTTCCCTTCTACTGTTTATCATAACTCTTTTTATGTCATCACCTGAACAAAATAAATTTGTTTCATCATCAAATGTTACAAATTGAGTTTGCCAAGTTATTCAACTGGATGTTCTCTTAGTTGTTACTAATAAGCTCAAATGACAGCTGTCTGTATGTAGACTAACTTAGTTTGACACTTATCTTAAAATACTTTTAAACTGAGCTGCTGGCTGAGACAAACAGCCCCAACTCTTTACCAGCACGTAACCAGCCAAGCTGGCGGCGCCAAATACAGGTCATCACGCTAATTTGAATAAATTATCCAGAACTTTGAGATGTGGTGGAAACGCAAACCACACAGATTATCAGGAATTCTTTTACCCAGGTAAACAAATTCCTGGTAATAAAAGTTCCTGGAAATGTTGGTGGAAAAGGGGCTTGTGTTTATATCAGGTAATCACAGGTTGTTACCTTAAATTCATAAAGAAAACTTTTTCACATGCCTTCCTGGTGAACATAGAAGGCAAAGAAGGCAGACATTCTTCATGACTTGAAGTAAACGGGGACTTCATTTGACAACAGCAGAACTATTTAAAAACATCTGCTTATCATCATATTTCCAAGGCATGCATTCTACTCTTAGGTGGAAGTGTAAATCATTATGTTTTAGTGAATATGCATGTGTTTGAGAAGTACTGAGGGTACGACTGCGTAAATGGGACTATACTGCACGAGATGTGTGAGTTTGTAAAGAGATATTTTGATGAAGTTTTGAGTAATTTACATAAAAATGGTCATTTTTGCAGGTGAAGTATTCCTTTAAAGCTTCCTTAATTCCATGTGAGACATCATGCAGGGCAGGACCATCCATCCAAAACCTGTAACCCAAAGGGATATTAGTCAGGAATAGAGAGGCAGTTTTATTGGTTGGATTAATTAATCTGCTTGAAAGTGCAGTAACGTCATGAGGTCACTGCTAAAGATACTGTTATTTTAACAGGAATTAAAAGTCACCCCAGGTCTTTTTTCTTCTTCTCAGTGGAGCGCTACAACCCCCAAGAGAACCGCTGGCACACAGTGTCTCCTATGGGAACCAGGAGAAAGCACCTTGGCTGTGCTGTCTACCAGGACATGATTTACTCTGTTGGAGGGAGAGACGACACCACAGAGCTGAGCAGCGCAGAGCGATACAACCCTAGGACTAACCAGTGGTCTCCTGTAGTGGCCATGACGTCCAGACGGAGCGGGGTGAGTGTGTGGGCTGGAATTTTGTGTGGTTTAAGTATGAGGCTTGTTGTTGCATAGTTTTAGTTACTGCTTTACAGTCATCTGTCAATAACTAGATAGGACTGCATTGAAGCTGTAAAAGGATTTATTACATATCCGTTGAGCTGCCGTAGTAGATATTAAGGTAGAGAAAAGGTTATTAAAAATGTTTTACTCTGCGTACGAGGCTGAAGTGTAATTCTGTNGCTGTGGTAAATGGTCAGCTGATGGCAGTGGGAGGCTTTGATGGAACAACGTATCTCAAAACTATAGAAGTCTATGATCCTGATGCCAACACATGGAGGTAAGAGGCACCTTGTGAAATAATAACCTTACAAAATACAGCTACTAAGTAATCATGAAATGATTTAACAGCAATAACAGCAGCTAGTCAGTATATGTACACAAAAGTTATGTACATTTTAGTTATCGAATGTCCTGTTTCAGTAATAAAGATGAGACATCATTATGTGACATCTGTTAGCCAACACTTCCAACAAAACTTCTTACTTCATTAGACTGATCAGTATTACATTAGACCTGTCCCTGCACATCCTTACAGTACAGGCTTACTAAACAGTCCGTCACAGAAACCCTGAAAAGGTGATCTGCAATTAATAGTCACTTTCTTCAGTCTGTGTGGTCTCCCTTCTTTATTCTGCCACAATCACATCTCTGAGTACCAGAGCACATAGTTTCACTGCACTAAAGAACATTTGAACTTCTCCTTGCTCATCATTTGACTCTCTTTCCAGGTTGTACGGAGGAATGAACTACCGTCGGCTAGGTGGGGGTGTGGGTGTCATTAAAATGACTCACTGTGAATCCCACATATGGTAACACCAACCCCCGCCCCACACATACACACACATACACTCACACACTTGTCATCACGTTGCAATGGATGCCTCTTTTCACCGACTCTCGTGCCTCCAAAAGAGACGCTGTAATTCATGCGAGGATGAGAAAACCGTGGGGGGAGACGAGACGGAAAGAGGAGCAAACTCTGAACTCTAGCTCATCCCCAACCCCACTCTGAGCTCATTAACTTTGGAATACCCTGGTTGTCTTCATTGATTGACCGCGGTCACCATGAAGTGCACTGAGAGCAGAAGTCTACCAAGTACCATTAAGCTTCCAGTTTGTAGGGGACTCATCCTGTGACCTCCAAGTTTTTCACCCTCGAAGCCCGTCAGTCTGGGACATTTGATTTGGCATGTGTGACACAAGTCAACTTCACTAAGACTGCTGCTTTAGGAAATCAGCTCACATTTCTGAGGTTTAAGAAGTTTAAAGCATCAGGTCACTGAACGAGGGCTTTTTCAGTCTGTCCAGCTGTGAAAGCCTCCATCACCTTCCCTTGTCTTAAAATGCCAGCCCCCATCAGCGAGTCAACGAGTTAAACAAGCAGCAGGCTGACCAGCAAAGCTTCATTTTATTATTGAAGAACGATTATTTCCTGGAAACACAACTTTACATACTGACTGTCAGAGGTAAATCCACTCTGTCTTGCTTTTTCTACTTTGCTTCTAAGTGTACATCTCAGCTGTGGCCGTCATATCTCTGGGCCACATTTGTAGCATTAAGCAGTGAAATATTCTCTGAAGGCATCTATACACTTAGGATGCCCAGAGATTATAAACATAATTTATTTCACCAGGGAAGATGAAAGCATTAGAAGGATGTGTATGAAGAAGTCACTGCTACTAAACGTTTTCTCTCAAACTTATTGTCGTTGCATGAGGCTCTGCTGCTGCACTTTACAGGAGGCTGTATGTTACGTTGGATGTTTAAAGATTTCAGCTTGGACGCTGACAGTGTGGTCAAAGGAGCATTTTAACCCTTTGGTGGAAAGAACTTGGACACCAGAATCATCCAGTGGTGTGGCTGGTTTATTGTTGGCTCCAGTGCTGAATTCTAAAAATGTCAGTATGAAAAGGCAGAAGTGATCACACTAGACACACTGATACACGGAATGTCAGGGCCAACACAACACAATATTAGGAGGAAAATTAATTATATTTTTCTGATACACCAACAGTCAGAGCATCCTCACCATCCCTGGAATGCAAAAAGTGAAGAAAGTGGGAACTTGTAACTTTAAAGGGTAATGCTGGTCATATTCTATATTTTTGTCATATTCAAGAAATCTCAAGAGAAGACTAAAACCAACAATGTGTAATTCTGCCAGTACTTTCTACCTTTCATACCCTGTCTGTGCTGCTCAGCCTTAAGCCCATTCAACCACACTGAAGTGCTACTTTAAATCCTTAAAGCACATACAAATATATAACAAATATATACAAAAACGTATTGCTGCCACACCAAAAAAAAATCCCCCAAACAAAACAAAAAAGCAAGCAAACAGACAAGAAAAGATCAGTATCAGGTAATAATGTGATATATAATATGAATTCTTGGTAAAACAAGATGATTTTCACATTTTTAAGACATTTTCACATTATAACAGGAAACTTTTCAAGTAAAAAAACTAAACAAAACAAGTTATAACAACATGAAATGTTTCACATAAGATTAATAGTTTAATGTAATAAGAAGTATATGTTTGAAAAATGTGAAAAACAATTTGTTATTCCAGAAAACTTTTCACGTTATTACCAGATATTGATCAGTATTTGTTATTTGAAAAACAAAAGTAATTTAGTAATTATGTAAACAGCAAGTCACGTTTTTTTTTATTTTTTATTAAACAAACTCAAAAAGGACAGCTTGGGGACACTGGGCATTGGGGGCTAGTTTCAGCAGCAGATTAATCCACATTTGGTGTTCTCGTGAGTATTTGGGGTGTGTGGGATTGAGTCAAAATTAACTGCAGTGTGTAAGCTCATGGTAATGAGGGAACATGTCACCCAGTGCAACAATGTGGCTCATTGATGTGTTTTTAATAGTTTGGGGACAACAATGAAGCTCTGAGGCACGGAAAACATTAGACGTATCAGGCTTTGATACACACACCAGACTTGTTAGTAAGGAGACATTCACTGTTGGTGTGGGCCTGCACATGGGATTTGTTGACAATAAGAAAAATATAGAATTCCATCAATCTTGATGCAGAAATTATCCTAATTTTCCTGCCAAATAACCCTGAATACAATACTGCTTTAAAAAACTAGATACATTTCTCTGTTTCCACAGAAAGAGGTAAATTGTGTGTTCACAGCTTTGGCCCTAAAGTCACTCTCACGTCAACACTGGAGCCAGTGATCTACCAACGACAGATGATTTTAGCGTATCTGTCTCATTAAATAATGCATCGAGTAAACTTTCTTGTACCAAAGTCAAGCTACAGGAGTAATCTGATTTTGTTATTTTTCCTAAATGCAAGTCTCAGGGGCACGGCCTGATTCAACAGACACCCAAGGCTCAAGCCCATGATACAAGAAATAAGTTCAGTTACAATTAAAAATTGGATGAACTTTGTAAATATCTTTGGTCAGAACTGAATATTTAATTTTTAGCCAGCCATTTAAGACGCTGATCACCTCTGGGTGTTAGATTTACCACAGCCTAGGCAGCACCAAGGCCCAAGCTTTGATCAGACATGTTAATAGGAACTGTTGGACTCTCATTTGTTATTATAATAATGACAGAACAGCATTCTGTAGCCAAAGGAGGTTTCACAGTTCAGCAGTTTTGAAGTATATAAGAGCTGTTTTCTCATTTAAATGGAGGTTTCTGAAGATGGATTTCTGTTACATGCTCAACACTAAAACGCATCAAGGTCTGACCTCTGTGCTGCATCAAACTCAAAAAAAAGTTGGAGAGAAATATATTTTATGCCAGTGGACTGTGAAACATACAGTTTTGCATTTGTCCCAGTTTGTTGTCAAAAAACACTTTTAATATAATTCCTAACTGTACATGAATAAGGTAACAGCTCCTTCTGTAGTAGCTGGTAATTGGTAAGGTTTTGTTTTTGTTGACACAGTCATGGTGATCAAGAGACACAGGCCCTTTTTGTTCTGTGTTCTCAGCTCCCAGTTTTGTTTTTGTATGTCATCATATGCAGAACAGTGTAATGGCACCACCTGCTGGAGGACAGTTATAGTGCAGCACTGATATGGATATGAAGAAGAGCCTCTGCAAGTTACTTACTGGTCCCTGGTTGTATGACTGATATCAGCTCAATGTGAAACACAAGTGAAGATAGACACAGTTTGAATAGATGGTGAAATTGGTGTGGATGAATCTCAGAATTTATTGCACTGTGATCTGAAATGTATTTTAGATTTTATCTTTTTTCCCCCTTGATGATGTTTTGTATGGGTGTTTCCAGATATGAGGGGGGGCTCATCATAGGTGTCGGACATTTCAGGCCTTACACTGAGGATGACGGATTTATTTCATAGATTCAACTCATGTTTTGACTTGCTTTGTGTCACACACAGTCCATCACAGTTCTGCACTTTAAATTGTGTGTAGAACAAATGCATAACTGTAATAACAAGCAAGTGAAGGCAATGATACAAGGCTGTTGTTATGCATTATTATAGCCTCATTTTCATGAGCAAGCAGGTCCTAACCTGAATGTTGGTGTTAATGTTTAATAATATGGCAATTCTAGATTTTGCTGGTTTTTAGTTTTCTATGCTAGTGGGAGATTTCAAGTGGCAGGATCACAGTTTGTCTGACCATGTAGTTATGCAGATGTGTTAAATGTTAATGTTTTGGGATGATTTTGCAGTCTCACATACTGATGCTCACTTTATGTTACATCTGACCATTTCATGCAAGATTTTGACTTTGGATAGAAGCTCTGTAACACATCTTCCATATTGATTGTAGTGAATGCCTACTTTTTGTCAAACAGAAATATTCTTGCTGTTTCTTGAGCACAAAATAATGCAGCTTGGCCAACTGTGTACGCCTGCTTCTTGAAAACTCCCCAAAGAATATGTTGCTATTTCTTACTGCCACAGCATTACATGGAAATTCCACTCAGGTTAAGACTCCATACATGTTATTGCTTTGGTTCAGCCTGTTAGTGTTCGACAGTTTTCTTGTCAGAACCATGTTTTCCTCCAGAGTCTACTTTTAACTGACTAAGAAAAAAAAGGTGTGATACAGAAACCACAGCATTTGAGCCTGTGATATTCTTGGTGAAGGAACAAAAAGTACGGGAGGCAAAACAAACCCAGAAAATGTTTGAATAATACCCAAATGTTTCTTATTCTATGGTTTTGTTCCTTATTCCCCCCAAAAATCCCCTTTTTTAATCATCTTTATCTCTCGTCTTAATTTTCTGACCGCTAACTCTGGGGATACTATTTCTGTTAACAATTACTGATCAGGCCGTCCTAGACCAATAATACTGTATTTGGTTTCCGAAACTGAGTGGAGTTTCCTTTTAATCGTCTAAGCTACTAATGATGCATTGTGATTGTGATGAACAGAAGTCAACCAGCCTTCAGTCAGTAGCCTATATTCAGATATCTTGTTTTGAGTAGCCTCTGTGCAGTGTGTCCAACACGTGACCCAAACATGGTTGTGATCTCTGGTGTTTGTTTTCATGTATCAAACAGCCGTCTCTCAGCTGTGGTCACTACAGCAGCTCTGGACTCACCATGTTCACTATGACAAGGATTAAACATTTTTCTGGGATTTTTTTTTGTCTGACTCATTTTAATTGTCAGTGTTAGTGCAGTGTTAGTTTGTGCAGAAAACGTTATATTTTTTTTTCCTTATTTAAGAGAGAAAAGAGAGGTTGTCTTAGACAAACGTTTTCTCCAAGGTCTGACACATGTCTGTAGGCTAAAAAATGCCCATGAAGAGTAGGACTTAAGTACTACATTAAGAATGATGATCATTTACATACTTGTGTAGGCTAAGAGCTGTGTATCCTGTTGACAGCATTTTATTAATTAAGATGTCATGTCTAAGATACTGCTAGGTTCTGTTTAAAATAGTAAAATTGTACCAGTAGGTCTTCAAGTTGCTCAGCAGAGACGCTGCTTGTAGTGATGATTTTAGAGACAAAATCCTGGAGCTACGGAAGCCCTGAAAGGAAAGGTGAAAAAAAGGCCAAAATCAAGGGTCATCTCCCACATACCAGATATTATCTCCTATGTGATGGATGTTACATGGGATGTTATAAATCCTACGTAGAGGATGCGACATAGGACATAATATCTCCTACACAGGAATGTTACATAGGACATTATCTCCTACATAGTGGATGTTACATAGGACATTATCTCCTACATAGTGGATGTTACATAGAACATAATATCTCCTGAACAGAGGATGTTACATAAGACATAATATCTCCTATGTGATGGATGTTACATGGGATGTAATATCTTCTACATAGGGGATGTTACATAAGACATAATATCTCCTACGTAGAGGATGTTCCACAGGACCTAATATCTCCGATGTCGAGGATGTTCCATAGGACATAATATCTCCTACGTAGGAGATGTTACATAGGACATTATATCTCCTATGTAGGAGATGTTACATAGGAGATGATATCTCCTACATAGGGAATGTTACACAGGACATAATAGTCCTACGTAGGAGATGTTACATAGGACATAATATCTCCTATGTGATGGATGTTACATGGGATGTAATATCTCCTACGTAGGGGATGTTACATAGGACATAATATCTCCTAAACAGAGGATGTTACGTAAGACATAATATCCTCTACGTAGGGGATGTTACATAGGACATAATATCTCCTACATAGGGGATGTTCCATAGGACATAATATCTCCGATGTAGAGGATGTTACATGGGATGTAATATCTCCTACGTAGGGGATGTTACATAGGACATAATATCTCCTAAACAGAGGATGTTACGTAAGACATAATATCCTCTACGTAGGGGATGTTACATAGGACATAATATCTCCTACACAGGGGATGTTCCATAGGACATAATATCTCTGATGTAGAAGATGTTACATACATAGGACATAATATCTCCTACATAGGAGATGTTACATAGGACATTATATCTCCTACGCAGGAGATGTTACATAGGAGATGATATCTCCTACATAGGTAATGTTACATACGACATAATAGTCCTATGTAGGAGATGTTACATAGGACATAATTTCCCTACGTAGGGGATGTTACATAGGAGATAATATCTCCTATGCAGGGGGTGTTACATAGGACATAATATCACCTATGTAGGGGATGTTACACAGGAGATAATATCTCCTATGTAGAAAAAAAAGCTGCATCACCAAACAGTGATGACAATTTTGAAGGTGCCCTATTGAGTCTTTTTATAGGGGTCATACACATGCCGCATTTTTTGTGCCCTCAAATTACTTGTTTTCAATGAAGATGCGCGGTAGACGCACTCAAAATCCAGAGCACCAGAGCTGCGCCCCAAGATAAACCGAGGTCAACTTTCGGAACCCAGTAGCGCGCACTGCATGTCGTGACGAGGAACAACCAATCACAGTGGTTAAAGACGCGGCATGTGTACAGCCCCATAGACAAACAAAAGTTATGTTGACGTTCAGCATTTCTCACCAAAACGTGTGTATCCCTGAGGTCTAACATTTTTGTTGAATGCATTTCCCTCCTCATGAAACATTTACAAAGTTCATCTATATTTTAAATATTTAAAATTATGGGTTGTTTATATCCATGTAGCTAACATTACAGCCCTTCCTCTTGTTAAAACACTGCAGAGCACTACCACTAGTATTCAAAAACTCCACTGGGTATCTTTAAGACTTACAGTTGTATCACTATCTATTCCAAAACAAAACAAAAACAACAGAATCTGAAAATACAGCCTTCACCTGCAGCACTCCCCTCTTTTTCCTAAGCCCCTCCCACCAAACAACCATGGGTATATGCATGTGCTTCATACAGTAAACCAGTGTTTCCCACACACTGATTTATTTCATCTAATTTCATTGCAGAGCTGCACATACTGTAGCACATTCACTCAGCCCCTTCTCGCCATTCTCTTTATCCCTGTTTATCAGACAACAAATACAATGAGGAGTAGTTGGCTAGCCACCCCATGGTCCCTCTGGCTCACTTCCTCCCCCTGTCAGCGGTTGCAGTGGCTCGAATTCAGCCTGAGCACCCCCCTAGACTCTGTTTTTGATAAGTCTGTCTCCCTTTTTGGGTTGCTTTGCAGTGTAGGCAGTTGTTGCCAATGCTGGAATAGCAAGATTCTGCAAGATTCTCTGCCATTGAATTAGGCTGTCACCAAAGAAACTTGCATGTGCATCTGCATTTGCAATTGCAGAACAGCCAATAGAAGCACCTGCTCTCAGAAATCACTTGTGATAGCCCAAAGTCGCGCGTGACAGGCTAGATTTTCCAAAGCCTGAAAACAGAACCAAGAGAAGGTGCAGCAGTCTAGTTTTCTCTGACCACATGAATTACAATATGCTCAAAGTTTATTATGAGATTTTTGCCCAGTGACTCCAAAATAAAACTGCCTACTCCAACTTTAAGTGGGAGGTGGGCATGCTGTGTCCCAGCGTCTGTGTGGAGAGACAGGTAGGTAGACAGACAGGGACATCTTGACAGGATGCTATTCACACAAGTTTGTCTCCTCTAAAAATGAGTTTCCTCCCAGTGAGTCTTCACTTTAGTTTCACATCAGGTAATAAAATACTTTCAAGGTCTGAGATTGTTTTCTTTCAGTAAAGAAACATGTTTTAAATCTAAGATTGAAGAAAAAAAAAAAAGTCTCCCAAAAGAAATCCATCCACATGCATTATAATGACAGCCTTACATTTTACAGTGACAGTGATATACCCACATGAAAGTTGACCTTATGAATACTGTGGGGGTCTTAAAGCAACTGTCCATTGTCTAGAACATTCGGAAGCACCACAGGAAAGGTTGGCGAGCAGCCTGATGGATTTTCTTCTCTACTTTTAGACATGAATATGCTGCTACTGCCTGTAAAAGAATAACAGGGAGACACATTCACTGCCATGACTGTCAAATTTATGGCTTTAAAGCTTGAGGATGGTGGTTGGGCCTAAATATGTTTTATTTTGAAGAGAAGAAAGTGGAACAGTCTGGCACTTTTTAGTTCAAGTCTTTTCAGTACAAAACTCTCTTTTTTGTGAAACATAATTTTTATGTAATGTTTTTTTTAACCATATAACCATCAACCCTACCTTATAATGACATAAAACTGTACTGCACAGTGGCATGCAAAGGTTTGGGCACCCCTGGTAAAAATTTTGTTTACTGTGAGTAGTTAAAGGACAACTTCGGTATTTTTCAACCTGGGCCCTATTTCCCCATGTGTATGTGTGCGTATGATTCATAGGTACCACTCGTTCTAAAATTGGTTCAGTATTGAGGGAGGCGGATGCAACCTGAGCCGTGAAACGAGCTAAAACGGTAACGGGGGCAAATGTGTCCTGTATAAGTTTGCGCATTAAAAGTGCTTTTTTTCGCCACTGACCGGTTCAGATCGCCAGTGTTATCTCTGTAAATAGCATACTAACTTAGCCTTTCCCTTACCTCTGGGCTGTGTGATGTCACGAGCTTTGCTCCACTGTGTCTGTAGCTCTCTCTACTCGTGGGACAGCCGTTTTCTTGAGGAAGAGGTGTTTCGGGATTGGATGTCTTCTCTTCTTCGGCTGGCAGTAGTCATCTTGGGAGAAGTGAGCACTGCAGACCCGATGGTCTGCAAGGCGCAGTGTCTGGACAGGAGTGTTAGCATCCATTTGTAGCACAACTAGCCACAACTTCAGCATCTCGCCGTCCGACAAAGGCAGCCTATGAAAGCTGTACGGGGTGTTGCGCGACATCCTGTTCTTGCGTTCGGGAAAAAGGCCCATTTATTTGAGCACTCCAAAAACTCCGGTAACACTCCAGGGGGTAGCACGTAAAAGACTCCGTCCCAAACTCTGACTCTTCTAGCGTAACACACACACTTCATACACACATACTCACTTACAGTACCCAGCGGGGCAGCCCTCCCCCTCTCTGCTCCAACACTGACTGACAGCTGACTCCACTCATACCACACTCACCACTGCCCCAGGGTCGCTACAATATGCTATTTACAGAGATAACACTGGCGATCTGAACCGGTCAGTGGGGAAAAAAAGCACTTTTAATGCACAAACATATACGGGACGCATTTGCCCCCGTTACCGCTTTAGCTCGTTTCGCGGCTCCCTCAATACTGAACCAATTTTAGAACGAGTTGTACCCATGAATCATACGCATACATACACATGGGGAAATAGGGCCCAGGTTGAAAAATACCGAAGCTGTCCTTTAAGTAAGCAGTAGATAAAATGATTAAAGATGAAACATTTCACAATATTTCTTTGTAATTTCAATCTTTTACAGTTTTAAAGTAACAAAAAAGGAGAAGGGCCTGAAGCAAAAGTTTGGGCACCCTGCATGGTCAGTACTTAGTAGCGCCCCTCTTGGCAAGCAATCACAGCTTATAAACGCTTTTTGTAACCTTTATATAACCATCGTCTTTCAGTTCTTGTTTGGAGGATTTTCACCCATTCTTCAATTCCAAAACCTTCAGCTTGCTCCTCTTGAGGTAGTCCATTACGGATTTCGAGATGTGTTTAGGATCATTGTCCTGTTGTAGAAGCTGTCCTCTTTTCACCTTCATCTTTTTTTTTTACAAATGGTGTGATGTTTGCTTCCAGAACTTACTGGAATCTGTTGAATCCATTTTCTCTTCTGCCTGTGAAATGTTCACCATGCCACTGGCTGCAACACAAGCCCAAAGCATAACCGATCCACTCCCATGTTGTCCAAAAAACATCAGGTTTGTTTATATGTTCCCTTGCAAATTTCTGATGCTGAATTTTTGTGGTGAGAACACAGGAAAGGCTTTCCTCTGATGACTCTTCCATGAAAGTTATATTTTGCAGGTGTCGCTGCACAGTAGAACAGTGCACCACCACTCTAGAGTCTGCTAAATCTTCCTGCAGGTCTTTTGCAGTCAAACGGGGGTTTCGATTTGCCTTTGTAGCGTTCCTAGGAGCAGCTCTCTTGGAAAGTTTTCTTGGTCTTCCAGACCTCAACTTGACCGCCACAGTTCCTGTTAACTGCCATTTCTTAATTACATTAGAAACTGAGGAAACAGCTACCTGAAAACACTTTGCTATCTTCTTATAGCCTTCTCCTGCTTTGTGGACATCAGTTATTTTAGTTTTCAGTGTGCTAGGCAGCTGTTAAGAGGAGTATTTAGAGTATTTATAAAGCTTTGAAATTTGCATCACGTGGCCTTTCTAACGATGATTGTGAACAAGCCATAGTCCTAACAAGCTAATTATGGTCTAAGGCCATGTTAAAAGTTGTCTGAGAGCTTAAATGTCTTGGGGTGCTCAAAATTTTGCATGGTGCTCCTTTCCTTTTTTCACTCTAAAACTGTACAAATCAAAATAATACACCAATCTTGCTTAAAACCTGTCTGGTTATAGCTTATATGTAGCTGAACAAGCTACAAATGTTCCAGCAACTCCTGACAGTTGTTACGGAATCCTTCACCCTTGCCAGCAGGGTCCAAAAGTAACTTTCTGTCTATCTGCCAATGGCTGGTAAACTGAAAAAAAATTACTGTACATTTTACTCAACTAAATTTGTCTGAGAGCTGCAGTTATTTTTCAGATGACAGTTCGACAGTGCTGTTGTGGCCAGGTTTAGGCACAGACACTACGTGGTTACAGCCAGGAAATAAATGATCATGTTTTGGCTCAAAATACCTTCTTTGAGTGGAGCACAATCCTGGCAGGAAAAGCAGCGATGCCTCGGTAAATTAACTGCTTTTCAGGCCATGATCCCAGGAGGAAGAGCAGCAAAGTCTTGGTGAAAAACAATCAATCTGTCAATGATTTATTCGTCATACAGAATTCTACAAGGTACAATTCCAGTGAAATGTAAACCCATCAGCTCCATTGACTTGTGCGCTGTAATTTAGTACTTTTTGCGTCTTATTACATTGTTGGCTGCTGCCATCACACCAGTCCTTATTCACTGTAAAACACTCAGCTCCTCTTCCTCTCTTGCCAGAGTTCTCTGCTCTGTCACATTGGCATGTAGGAAAAGAGACATCAGGTTAAATGACGCTGTCCAATACTTAGCCAAGTTTCGGTGAATCAAAGCATATTACAGTTTCTGATATCCTGTTGGAAACTGATGTGATTTATTTTCTAATGTCTGTACAATGGCTACTAGGAAGCTAGTTCAGCTGGGAGCGTGCCTATGTTCTCACAGCCCTATGTTCCCACAGTCCTATGTTCCCACAGCCCTATGTTACCACAGCTCTATGTTCACACATTTCATTTTTCATAAATTTGTATCAGATTTTATCCCCCTTTCGCCCAATTTGGTAGCCAATTACACCCAACCTATTATCCAGTAGCAATGGACTACAGATGGAATGTAGCTTTTAGCTAAATCTGGTGCGTCCATCTCTTTGTTTATTGCAAACATTTAATGTAAGTGCACATTGTCCTTTTAAATAAACAAACTAAACTAAGTAGCACAGAGGCCTCGCATTGACTAGCTTCCGGTCAGATCAGTCGAATGAAGCACAGCAACTGGACGCAAACCATAGTTTGCAGTGCATCAATACCTCTGGAAAGCCGGCATAGAGAGGGGGTGCTCCTGGGATGCTTGGAGTCACTTTCCAGCCCTCTGGAGGCGTCATAGGCTCATGGAGAAAACGTTAAGGAAGGAAGATGCCTATTTGAAAACTCCTCTGTGTCAACCTGTCAGTGTCATCAAGTCTACTGCGCTACTGGTGAGTGTTTCTGGCACATAAAGGATATTTACATCTTGGCCTATGTTTTGAAATCAATTGTCGCCTGGTAGTTGAGGGTTCGCCACTCAATCCCACGGCTGGCGATTTGAAGGAGAGAGCTAGCTTCCAAACTGTGGGAACATAGGGCCTAATTTTCAGTGAAAAAAAAATTCTTAGAAATGTGGGAACAAATGGCTGTGGGACCATTGGGCTGTGGGAACATAGGGCTGACCCCGTTCAGCTGGTGCTCATTCTTCTCCATCTTTCTCAATGTTTAGTGATGTTTACATTTGAAAAGCTCGACCTGGCTAGCAGCTAGCTAGCTAGACGTCGGCTGAGAGAGAGTGTAAAGACTGGTGAGTTGGTTTCCTCATCCTGGTAAGTGACTTGCAGTCACACGCCACCACTGTCCAACGCCAACCACAAAAACCACCACCAAGACTTGCAAAATAGACATAAGAGCATACAGCAAATTTAGCACAAATTTAACGGAGCTAACAGAGAGGTGACTGGATTATGACTACAACCCTTTTACGTGCGTAAAAAGCTGCTGGAAGAACAGTGACAAGTTGCTACAAAATACCTATCTTTGTTGCCTAAAAAGCTGTTTGGAACACAGCAGTGACTGTTATATCTAATCCGTTTTTGTTGTTTGTTGGTCTTGAACAGTGGTCTGCAGCTTGGCAGGCATCTTGCCTAGGTGACACGCCATCCACCATCCCCTCCACCTATAGCTGACAAAGGCTGATATCATACGAATAAAACATACAAATGTAACATATGCATGGTTTGCAGAAACATACAATGCCAACATTTTCTTCTAGCAACAATGCGGTGCATGTACCCATTATCATCATCGTCATCACCGGTAGTCACTAACTAAACCATGCCATATAAAAGGAAGCTGATGAGAAGCACAGGAGGAAGACAGCTTGTTTTTTCTTGCATGGTGGAGGCCATGCTCGGTTAGAGTTGAAGCAGTGAACAGTGAAATGCCAATAGGCCTCTATGCTCTGCTCTGCTGTTCTCTCAAGGCACCTAAGGGTGGACAGACACCAGACACACCCACAAACAAACATGCAGATGAGACAGAACTGCTATACACACACATCTCTGGTTCTGTTTCAGTACCACTCTTTCTCTCTTTCCCATCTCTTTCTCCTTTTACTATCTCATAAATGTACATGGAGCCAATGGCTGCAGGCTATTCTTTACTGAACAATCTCTTGCTCATTGTGTTTGTCCCAAAAGACGCACCCTAACTCTACAATGTACACTAAGCCATGAAAACTTTGCTCTGGGCAAGTGTAGAAAATTTTTAGATCCACTTATATTGCTTTGTGGCTCAGCTGGAGCTGGCCTCTGCTCCAGTATGTATACTGTATATATGTGTGTGTCACTGGAGTCTTTGCAGCATCTCTTTGGCAGATATACCCTAAACACTGAGCCACAAATACAACTCACTGCCCACCTTAAACACCATCTCCACAGAGAATACACTGGAACAGATGATGTGCTGTTAAAAGGGTAAAGGTTATGTTTATTCATCTGGCTGGTTATATAGTACATCTGCACATATTGGACATAACAGAAGGAAGATGCTGCATTACTGGCCTCAACAAGACTCCTCTGACCTTGGTATCTATTTTTTTTTTCTGAAGTGCAGCAATGAGAGGTTTTTTTATCCTGAATCTAATGTACTAATGTGAATTTAACTTTGTGATATGGCGAACATGTATTTCTTGGTGTAGGATATGAGTAGTATTAGTAGTATGATAGCAGAATACAATATTGGGCACATATAAGAAACAGACCTGGGATTTAAATGGAATATGTCTATGTGTGGGTTTGATTGACAGCAGAGCAGGCAGGCTGTACTCCAGTGGGGCAGCAAAGGGACTATCTAAACACTGACATTTGCATGTAAGTTTTTAATGTGCTACAGCTGACAAGCTGACTCGCTATCTCACCTGCAAACTGACATTAGAAGAGCACTTTTCTAGAGTGTTTGTTTGGATGCTCATTTTACAAGCTCAGCTGCAGGACTAGAAGTTTCTTTGTAACATACATAAGGAAAAAACAAAAGCAGAAAGGCTATTGTTGGTGTTCAAAGACCCTGTGGTTTGGGCTCAGCTTCTCCTCCTCCTCCTCCTCCTCCTCCTCAACAAACAACAAGATCATGAAGGTCACTGAGTGACTGAGCGATGAGTGCTGATTATGATGATGAGATGCTGATTATGGAGTGGGATCTCTTCAGAGCTTACAGGTAGTCTGCTGCAAATTGTTCTGGGTCAATACGGATGGTAAGAAAAAAGGAGCTGTCGCTGAGGTGTCCACTTGTACTGTAGGATATAAATGTACATGGAACAGCTATAAACTAAACTGTGAAGGCTGATATACACTTTCAATTTCTTGTAGACAGGTGCATAAGAGTAAATGTCCATAGGGAAGGAAGGAGAGAATTCCCGTACACTGGGTCTCATTCATGAATTGTGAGTAGAACGAATTTGTGTGTAAACTGTTAACAGAGGTACATTTACCTGGTTACCTGGCATTCATCAATATGTTCTAAGCTCCGATCTTCCTGACGATACTAACAAAATCTTCACCTGCTCCTGACTGCTTGTAGTGCTTGTGTAAGTAAGGAATGGACATAAATGCTGCTTGTCATTATTAGAAACGACTATTTTAATTCGTATTGTGCTCTGTTATGTTCACTCTACACAAATGTCTTCGAAATGGGTAAATTAAACATGACAAAAGATTAGAAATATAACACATTTAGCTAAATTAGTTGCATTTAGCAGATTTAAGCTTCAAAATAGGTTTCTTAAAAATGTGAATGAGTTATTTTAATGAACTTAATACATGTGTTTCCTACACATCTGGCATCCGGTTCCCACTTGATTCAATCAGAGTGAGAACTCCACAAATCTATCTTCTGTTGGAGTGGCGAGACGTGTGACCCACGTTACTGATCAAACACTAAGCTATCAGTGATGGCTGTCAGAATGTACTGTGATTTGACACGTTATGTAACACATCCATTACCGTACTCTCGTACCGTACCGTAGTTTGCTGTTGACTGCTCCAGCGGAGGATGACACTGTCTCTGTCAGGAATAATTCTTGACAGAGAGGTCTCTCCAATGATGAAAGCAATGCGCTCATCTCTAGCTGTGACTGGAAAGAGCCTCCTCCTGTAGCTGCTGTTTTTTTATCATGTGTACATGTGTGTTTTTTGCATCAAGTTTCATATTGAACCATTTTTGTTAAACTTTTTGGATGGTTCTCACAACAGAGGACACAGAGTTAACTTCCTCCTTCCATTACTTCAGATTTACCTGTCCGTGTCACACCAGAAGAAAACACAATATTTTTTCTAAACTTCACTTCACCCAAAATAACTTCACTTTCAGCATCTGGGTAGATTTTTTCTCTGTCTCTTTCTTGGTTTGCTTCATGTTTGCAGGTTGACAGGATAGTAATTATCACCTCCATATATGATGGTCACTGGCTATTCATGCATGCTAATTGCTGATTAGCAGGGGCGTGCTGTCAATTTACGATTGACTGGCACTCATGAACATACACATGTGAAGTAAGGACCGAAATGTTGTATTTCTAAAATAAAGTTTACTGCAAGTTAAAAGACAGAGCTAGGAAATTTTTTGCTATCTACTAAACTAAAACCACAGTGAACATGATCAATGACAATAGGTACTTATACTTATTATACTTATGCTTACTTATACTTATAATGGTAATTGTTTAAATAGCTCTCTTTGAAACTGTCTCTGTATCTAAAAAGGTGATCACTGCTGGCAACACTAAATTCATAAAGCCAGGAGTTTATTTGGGAAACACATCTTCCTAAAAACTAATCACAAAAAGTAACGTCCTCAAGACAAGGAAGACACTGACATGAACATGGTGACTCATCCCTTCAGATGTACACTCAACGTTTTTTTTTTTTAGTGAAAGCTACAATATGCAACACTTCACCTTGAGGCACTCTGCCAGCACTGTCATCCTGATGAACTGTCTACCTTGAAATGGTATCTAGTCTGAGGTAACTGGCAGAAATAAAGCCAGCACAGATGTTCAAGAAGCGAACAGTAAATGCAGGCATTCTGTTGTAAAAGCAAAATGAGCCACGTTTGGGAACAGACGTAGCTGCAGGTGTGCAGTAGCATTCAGCTCATTTAACCCCCCATTTTCTTAGCTTTCTGAAAAATAACAAATATGATAGCAATTGAGACGTCTGGACAAGACACAGGAGGGCATTGAAAAAGTTGTGTGCTGGCCTACATGTCTCATTAAGTGGACACTTCGCCCTTGATATACTTGCTTTTAACTTGCAAGCCCATGTGGTGTTTAATTTGGTGTATGTCCCTGGAAATTAATGCTACGTGTCTGCAGAATTCAATTAAACTCATGGGGACAGTATATCAGGATGTGAAGTAATGTCAGCAGCACACTCTGAGCAAACAACAACAATGGTGGAAAGTTTTGGAGAGAAGCTAATAATGGGTCACTTGTTTATTTTTCAGCTCATTGTTTTCTTTTTTTCCACTCGCACCTTTACTGCTCTGGTTCAGTCTTACCAATGTCATTTCCACTGAACACTGTTAACAGCTGGGAAAGCTCTGATACAGGGCCATCTCTCACTCACTAGGAATAGCGTGCCCCATATAGGCTGAGTCCTTGGCAGCAACCTGGGTTTGATTCCAACCTACGACCCCTTGCTGCATGTCATCCCCATTCTCTCCCCCCATTTCCTGTCACTCTTCAGCTGTTCTGTCATTAAGGCAAAAGCCCCCTAAATATAATCTTTAAAAAATGCACTGTATGGCACTTTCTCAGCATCAGATGGCAGACATGCGATAGAGGAGAATTTATCAGCTTAAAGAGCTAGGAGCTGGTGGAGACGTCCATGCTTTGTATCTTTTTAAAATAAACCTTTGTTTTCACAGGAAATGTACAGTACAGTTCACTGAATGCAAACAGTCTCTTTAACATGAACTTTTGTCATAGGTTAAAAAAAAAAGAAAAAAAAAAGGTTTATTTCCTTAGGTTTGGGCAACAAAAGCATGTGGTCAGATGTAGAAAAAAAACCCATAATGGTTTGGCTAAAAACTCTTTCATTCATTACTAAGGTAATTTAATGTCAGATGACATGTGTCACACAGGTTACATCACTAGCGTAGTATGCTACACGTACTAGCACACTATATTGCTATTAAAATGACTTAATTAACTTTTTGTTTCACACCGGTCATGGACAGTGGGCTCTTGGGTCAAAGTCCGCCCTTTGCAGACTTTCTTGCTCTTCATACAGGGGCACCTGGTGCATCTCATAGTGCCACTAAAGGAAGTCTCTGTGCCTCAGTGTCTGACACTAATCAAGCATTGGTATTTGAAGAGTTGGAAGTGAGACCAGGTTTTCCCCAGAGGATAAAACCTAATGAAGGAAGTGTTCCTCTGAGATGTTCTGTGGCACCACCATGAGGTTGACATTTGTAGTGTTGAGTGAAATGTCTCCACTATTTGACAGATTGCCAAGAAGCTTGGTTCTGACGTGTGTCATGTTACTCACAGGATGAAGGGCATCTTAACTACAGCCATAATCAAGTCAAAATTTTAATCTGTCCAATACTTTGGTTTATGACTAAATACCTGAAAAACTTGCTAAGATAGTTACTGTGGTAAACACCTACTAAACATCTGAATGTTGGTACTGTCATTATGTTAGCATGCTGGGGGTAGCATTTTAGCCCAAACAACTGCTGTGTCTACAGCCTCACAGAGTGGCTAGTATGGCTGTGGACTCCCATATTAACATACAATTTAGTATGCCAAAAAAGATTTAGTTCACCCAATCATAGATGTACAGGTATAAAGAGAACTGGTTACAGCGTTGGAGGCGGGACCCTGTTGAGTCCCGTGAAAGTTGTTCAGTGGGACATGAAACCAGTAACATTCAACTGCTGCTTATAAAATTACCCTGAAGATCAGCACTGCTTCTGCATCTCTGGGCCCATAGAGCAGGTGCATTACAGACTTCTGCTGGTCAGCCGGCTACTTCTGGCTTAACGCTCCCCTAACTTAAATAGGGATGAAAGTGATTTAATCAAGCGGCCCTTCTCGACTTTCCAAAGGTTATTGGACTGAATGGGTCACATTCTGATAGTGAAACATGTTTGCATCCAGTCATATTTTGCAGGATGCAAGCCAACATGCTTTTCTGGCAATTCTGACCTACCTCTGCCCAGTGAAAGATTCGTAACGTCGACTGAGCCACAATCAGATCATTGTCAGCTCATTGACAGCTGACAGCAATGACCATAATCAGTTAATCACAAACAATCTACAATGTATGCAGTTATACTTAAAAATTAAAACATACATACATTGCAAATAGGGATGTCAGTTTTGGTTACTCTTGCTTTCAAAAGCCTGACAACTATTAACTGGAATTGAACTGGTAAATCTTTTAAGAAAAACAAAATCATTATGAAATGCAAAATAAAAACATCATCAGCAAGTAACTTTAAGCCTTAATAAAATGTAAATGGGTGATTTATAAAAGTATATTGTGAACAGGGAAATTAACTTTAGAGGCCAAAACTGTTCTATGTACCAGGCTTTAAACATGTTTTTAATCTGCTGTTAAGTTTGTTCTTTTTAACATGGGGGTCTATAGGGATTGACTGGCTTCTGGAACCGGCCTCAAGTGGCCGTTCAAAGAACTGCAGTTTTTAGCACTTCCTTATTGGCTTCATTTTCAGCCCTGAAGGTTCTCACTTGTTGTAAATGCACAATGGAATTTAACAGAGCACTTAAGCACACTGGACACAGATTATCGTATTGAGCAGCTGTTGGAGCTTTTTAGCAGTACAAACTATGAAGTGTAACAACCCCTGTCAAGCTGTCGGAGGCTCTCCCTCACCTGATGCTGAAGCTACGAGCTGCACGCTGTTTCTCTCACATTGCTTGCTGCAGTGTTGCTTGGGGCAGCAGTCTGTCCAGAACATATATTTAGTTGCCTCCATTGGACGTTGTTCTTGCTACGACATCTCTGTGTTTGATGACCACAAAGTTTTGATTAAATTTCACAAGTGCGAGCACTTTGCTGAATAGCAGATGGCTCTCTTAACACGGCTCTGTGCAAATCAAGTTTGAGTGTGATCTCTTAGTCATGAGGTGACTTTCTTTGGAGCTGTGCTATTCAAAAACCTGAGGACAGCAAACAAAACAAGCCTCAGTTTTAGGTCTACTTTAATTTTCAGCTTGCAGAGAAATGGTTTGCCTGCTGTGCATACAAAGGCATCTCAATACACTTGGATTCCCAGACAAAGTTTAATCAAGTCTTTTTTTTCTTTGTTTGAAGAATTGACTCTGCATTCGCTTATTTTCCATTATGACTGAGGATGTGGGAGCCCCATTCATTGTTAGTGCTACTGTAATAGATCCTGGCCACTAAAGCCACTGCGATTCAGTATCTGACTGAACTATACATGGTATTACACACAACTGAAGTACAGTAATGGAAAGAAAAACAAATTGGGATGTAAACCAATTGTAATGAACTTGATGACAACATATCTGACAGTCATATTTGTTTATATTCTTTCTATCAAGAGAAGTGTAATAAATAATCAGGTGGCTCTGCTGTCTGCAGACTACTTTAATGTCTGAATAAGAAAATTACCAACAGAACATTTCACATCCTTTCACAGAAATCCATCGGCTTCAGAACTTAAAAGCATGTTGTCACTCATCATACAGCGCAGTGGAAAGCTTGTGTGATTTATGGTTATGTACTTGCTGATGTGCATCAGAAGAGGCGCAGAGTGTTTCTCACTCCCCCTCTTGCTGAGAGGACGTCTCATGTCACATATCTCAGCTATAATACACAACTCTTGGACATATTCCCATTACTAGTTTCCATAGTTACATAGAGTCATCCTCCTGTTATAGATTTTGACCCTCAAGATGAAAATCATCTGTATGTTTTCCTCAAGTACTCTTATAAAAATGTGTGTGTAAATCAAGAATGGAGAGTAAAATGCCAGACACCTGTTTTTATGCATAATTTCGGTTTGCATATTGAAAACCCTGAGTGGATACACCAAAGATATTACAAAAAAGCTTTTATGCTTGGATGAGTCGAAAACATTGGTGTGTCGGTAAGAACAAAATGTGACAAAATGTGTGAGTGCAAAAGGAGCAGAATGTGACACTCCACTGAAGAGAAGAAAGCATCAGGTCTGTGTGGAACGATGAGGAGACCTTAACATTCCTCAGATTAATACATGAAGCAAACATAAATGCAATATTTCCACATGGTTTTCACATGTTTGAGATTTGAATGACATTCTCTTAATTACATGTCCTCATTTTGCCATTTTTTCTTTTCCTTTCCTGATCATTGTCACTAGAGTTCTGCTCTCCTGTCACTCCCATATCGTCATTAGCCCCTTTAATATAAGGTGTGCCAATTCAATTCTAGGTCCAATGCTATTCTCTGTATTTATGTGGGCCCATGTAATCTGTCTTTGATATATCTTACTTGTGTCATCAAGTAAGAGATGTGTCAAGGTTTTTTATACTGCTGAATTCTGATAAAACAATACATTAATTTGTATTGGCCTAGATACCATCAGATTAAAGTGGCTCACCTGACCCAAATTTTAAACCGGTTTAAAATCTTGTCATCTTGTCATTTAGTTTTGTGCCCAGTGTGTGGAAATGTGTCATAATTTCATAATTAGCTTGTAACGTTGTGCAAGGCTATTTAGTTTTTTTTTTTCTTTGTTTTTTTTTTTAAATATTAATTTAATTTAAAAATTAATATTTGTGTTTGTTAAGGGAATATAAACTTTTCTCTCATTGAGTTGAGTCATTGATATATGCTCTTCTCAGTATCACAGTATCTTGGCTAAGTTGAGTTTTTGTGTGTTCAATAATTTTGCACTGTGCAAAGCAGGCTGCATCAATGTCTTTGCACAAGAGTAGTCCTCCCACATTTCTGTTAGTAAACAAACTGAGAAATTAGGAGAGCTGACGTGTGAACACATGTCGGGGGAGGAGTGACGCCTCAATGTGTAATCAGCACTGTCTCTTTAGGCTGTCTCTAATACTGAGAGACAGGACTATAAATGCCAGAATACATGGGAAGCACATACACTACATGTTTATGTAACAGCATATGCCAAAGCAGTGCACATCAGTTAATTAGAACCATGACCAAAGGAAATAGCAGCTTGGCGTCCGTAACGCCAATAATCACATAATGTGTTCCTATACCTATGTCAGCCATTATGCATTACGAACTGTGGGGGAGCCATCTAGCTCAGTACTCCTCCTACAGCTTCAGCACTTGCCAGTATAAATGCTTAAGCCTTCCAAAGATTGCTGCAATAAAAGCCATGGCAATTGGCTCAAAACGTTTGCAGTAATACCAGACTTACAAAGTCAACACATGCCAAATAACAGGCTCAGAAACAACCAGGCAATCAAATGCCATACAGGACGAAGAGGTACAACATTCGCAACAGCAGTGCAGATTTTTCTTGGTGTATTTTTGCTGTGTTTAATTCCTGATACCACTTCAAATCATCCGATTGGTTAAAAGTTTACAAGAACCTGCTGTTTGGCTTTTAGCAGATTCTGGATTTGAATCCAACCAAACCCTTTTGAACCGTCAAGTCATACAATAACACAAACAAAATGACTGATTCAGTAGTAGACCAGCAGCTCCTGTGTTCAGCGATGTTAAATCACTGTTTTTCTCAATGGAGTCTGGCTTTGAAGAGAGCGATAAAACAGCCTCATTAACCTGTTGGACATCACTGTCCAAAAGTAAAGCTTTTAGGTGGCTAAATTACGTTTTGATTCTGACACCTCCACAGCAGTACATTGCTTAGCTTCTGTGTTGGACTCGAGTCTGCTTCTGCAAACTGTGGACATGTCTCTAGAACAGTCTGGGTTATTGGCCAAACTGTGATGTAGGTGCAAACACTTTCTTAAAGACCCTGAATTGATACATTTGTTAATAGGCTCATCTGAGTGACCTTGAATTATCACCAGTCATTAACAGGTTTACTTGCAGCAGAAAGTGCTTTGTGATTTTTTTCCTCTTCTCAAGGCTGTACAGATTCTCAGCCCTCTAATTTGCAAGTTCATTAATGTATGGCACTGAATGCTGGTGGGAAATCGAAGCTGATATGATTGAGGCACTCCACAATGGATGCCTGAGTATGCTATGTGGCAGGCTCTGGCCTTGCAAGATTACAACCTTGGAATTATACAGACATACTAAAAGAAAGAACATAATCACCTAACTTAGTCTGAGGCAGCTGTGTTGGCTGGGCCATTTGATTTGAATGGAGGCACAGAGCATGTCAAAGTTTGAGCTGAGATTGGATTCCTCAGAGACTATCCTCCAAAGGAGTAACAGAATCATTTGTTTTAACTGGAGCTCCAACAGTTAACGTTGAAATTACAAAGCCCTCTGGTGGCTGTAGTAACTGTGACTGAAGCAAAGGAAGGACGTCAGGTAAGGTTATAGAGTCCATGCAGGGAGGAGGTGTGGGTGGATGGATTGATCAACAAACCATTGGACTTTAACACAGGAAGCCACTGTTTGTTTCCCATTTCAAACCAACAATATGTGTTTTTTTGTAAATCATGACCACAGATATTCTAAGGTAAGCCCGTGTATAGAGGCAGGGAAACATCATGGTTGTCTGACCTGGAAAAGTTTTCCTATTGTTTTTTTTTTTTTTTTTTTTTCACAGAGATGCCCTTGAGGAAAAAATAAAGAGGAACCCAATCAACACACACTCACTCTGTGCGTCTCTGCAGAAAAAGAGGGACAAACACGTATGTTGTTATAAATGTTTCAATAACAAATGCATTATCGGTGAGCAGCAATCACGTTTCTCTGCTTCATCATTAGTCTCCTTGTTTATAACAGAATGCGCATGTAAATCATTTTTAATGTGATATGCTTCAGATGTTTTAGGACAGGAATTTTTCCTGAAACGGTGTCAAAATGCTTGTCTGGACGGAAATTTAGTTTTAAAGCGCTGCTTTTTAAAATACCTGTGTATGTGTGGACTAGGCTTCAAATAGATGAGCAGATGTTCTGTAAAAGGCATAGCCTCATTTTTGATATAATAGTTGATGGAGGTAAAATTATTATGGCAATACTTGTTATATTACAACATTATTTATTTACCTTTATATGAGATCAATCGATGTGTTCAGCATCGATTAATACACTGTCAGCACTGTGGTGAGGACAGCTCCATGTTACAACGTCCCTTAGCAGCTCTCCTTAAGAGCACCTGCTTAGGGACAGTTTGGGAAACACTCGTAGGAAAATAAGTTCCTTAGCTAAAAACAATGAATAACGCAGTTTCACGTTACAAATCAGTGTTTTTCTGATGCCATTTGGCATGTCATACCCCTTTTCGACAGTCATGGGCTAGACTGGCTTGGCTTGCTTTGGTCTGGGCCATCAGCCCGGTGCAGCAGGGATTTACATCTCCATTACAACAGGGCTACCCAATTGAAGGTGTGTCTTAAACTGATGATGGCTTGTCTTTAGTGATGACGTTTAAAAGCAGTGGGCTGATCTAAGGCTAAAGTCCCCTGTTATTTTTGCTGCATGTGTTTTTCTACAGCAGGGCAGGTAAAAGAAGTTTACTTGTTGGAGGTGAGCTGTTTGCAGAGGTGCAGTAAGAGCCTGTTGTCTGCAGCTCTTCATCTAACGTCTCACTGTGACTGTTCTCCTTGCAATATTATTAGACTTGCCTTTATTAACGGAAAGCTGTTGACAAAGTTCTTCTAATTCAGTGATAAACACATTTAATTTTTCTGTACATTTCTTCACAATAAAAGCCCCCCATTATCTTATGTAGAAACTTATTTTGAAGCAGCATAATAAGGAAATGTTGAGTTTTCGAGCAGCAACTTCACACAACCTCTAATAAGAGCAAACATGAATCAGTAAAATAAAGCAGATATGTAAAGTAAAAATAGGACCTGGGGAAGAAACTACACTCCAAACCACAGAATTTCAGTTAGAACCTACAATAGTACTGAGATATAAACACACAGAGACTTTTTAAAAGGCCTTTTTCTTTGGTCTCTTGGAGACAGAGGTGAGTCAAGTCTCGCAACACATACTTGTTTCAGGGGGAGAAGTGCAGTTGTCAGAGGTTGGCTGTGGTCGGCGAGATGTCACCACTATCTGCTTGAGGGCAAGCAGCTTTTGGACCTACTCTGGAGAAGGTGCATCTCTGGCGCAGCTCAGCATGGCATTTTGTGTCTTAACTGATAATGGAAACGCAAATCAGTGCGGCATGGTTTGATTTTGTGTGGCCAAAAGTTAGAGGAAAAGGCCCATCAGAGATAGGCCACTAGTCTAACACTTGCAAATGTGTGCTCTTCTCTGATAACTTAAGATCCAGACATTTAAGTTTAAACTGGTAAATATAGTGAATAAAGCAGTTTCATGTTAAAATATTTATGCTTTCCTAACACTCTCATTGCAGAGGGGTTGCTAAGTATGGTGGCTGATGGAAAACTTTAAAATTTGAAAATGTGAATGGCTCTATCTAGAGACAGTGTTTGGCTTGTTTGTGTCTGGGCTACTGTAGAAACATAGTGGTGCAACATGGTGATCTCCATGGACAGGAACCGGCTCCATATGTAGATATAAATGGCTCATTCTAAGGTAACAAAAACACAGAGATCGATGAAAACATAGTTATTTTATTCCATTCCTGCCAGTAAATCCCCCTAAATCCTACACACTGGACCTTTAAGTAAGAACGTACCCTCTGATTATGGAGGTTGTTGGGACTACACAGCATATATCTGTACGTATGCACGTATATAACACACACACACACACACACACACACACACACACACACAGTGGTCAATATTCTCCAACATCAGTCAAACATCAGAACGTAGGAAAGTCTTTTTTTTGACCACCTGTAACTTCAGACCTTGTGTAGCTGATATTCATTCACAGGACCGGCATTTTCATCACAACCTAAAGCCTGTCCTGAAGGTATTTGGGGATTACATGACGTTTACAGTCACACTGAATCAGCTGCTCCTGTTTGTATTTACCAAAGATAACAGACACATTGTCAGCCAAACAAGCACAAGCATAGTCTATTTTAAGATATCAGTCATTAAAAATTCCACTGATGTGTGTCGCAGTTGCCTCGCTTGTCTGGTTGTCATCTTCATGAACGTGCAACAAGAGCGTTTAATTCTCTCAGCTGGTGAAAAGCAAAGGTAGATGGACCACATTTTCATTTCCTTTGTTGCATGTGTCAGATCCAATAGGACATAACATTGTTTTTTGTAAATATTTTAGTACTACTTCCTGTTCTTTCTGGCCTAACACACTCTCTGCTGATTTCAACCCTGCCACAAGGGAGCTTTGCAAATATGGAGTTGGTAAGGATGTTTGGGAGCATCTTCTCTGCACAGTCCATGCATGGTAGATCTGAGATAGTTCATAATGAAACGGTAAGGTCATCCTTCTTCATGTGCAATAATAAGTGCACACGTATCTGAACACGCAACTCCAGGGAAAAGTCCCAGGTGAAAGTCCGGGACTGCTTCCTTGTTTACTGCCATCATATCATTGGTAATATGATTGCAGCCTTTCAAAATACGTGGGTTATGTATGAATTTGGTGCATTGCTTTTTATAAATAAACTTATGAGAAATTTGTGAGAACAGCCTGATATACATCATCTTCACTTTAGTTATATTAATAGGTGATGGACAGAGATAAGTTACAAAATGTTACTTAAAAATGACACTGGGTCTCATTCATGAAAAGTGAGTAAATCTGTGTGTAGATTTGCACATAAAAGCCTACGCTACTAAAAACCTACTCCGGATTCAGGAACGCCGCGGGAAACTCAGATTTGATCGTAAACACGTGTGTATGATAATAAATGCCAATCCATCGTAAAGTGCCAGCGAGCTCCCGGAAATTAGCAGTTAGCATAAATCCCCGCCCATGAATAGCCAATGACCACCATATAAGGAGGTGTAGGTGCATCCAGTCAACCTGTCAGTCATGGTGCAAACAAAGAAAGAGAAAGAAAGGAAAAAAGAATTTTTCCAAAGCGGAGATCGAAATAATTTTGGGCGAAGTGGACTGAAGAAAAAACATTTTATTTTCTTCAGTTAGTAGTGGTGTGATAGGGACAGACAAAGCGAAGGCCTGGAGGGAGGTAACAGATGCTGTTAATGTTGTCTCCGTGGTACAAAGAACCATGTCAGAGGTGAAGCGTAAATGGTTTGATATGAAACTGGAGGCAAAGAAACGCATAAGCACACACAAAAAATACAGCGGTCACCAAACAAACAGAAGATTCATTTGTGGG
>NC_065526.1:35728061-35730208 GCF_006386435.1 Epinephelus moara | reverse complement strand
GAGGCTGTGATCCGGCTGTCCTTACGGATATTTTTATTATCATCATTCAACATGTAGAAAGAACGTGTAATCTATTGAGTCGATTTACATAGATAATTCACAATCATGAACCTAATCTGGATCTTAAACCTGCTAATTGCCAACTAATTTAACTAAATGTGTTATATTTTTAATATTTTTCTCAATATTTTTTTCAAAGGCATCTGTGTGTTGTGTACATAACAGAGCACAATACGAATTAAAATTGTAAATTCCAATAGTGAAAAGCAACATTTATGTGCTTTACTAAATTTACACAACGCACTACAGGTGGTCAGGAGCAAGAGTAGATTTTATTAGTAGCTACGAAAAGATCGGAGCTACTAAAATACTGATGAATGCAGACATGCACGTAAATTTCCGTCTGCGAACAGTTTACACACAAATTCCTTCTGCTCACGTTTCATGAATGAGACCCATTGACTTTTGGTATTGCATGGGACATGAAGAGTGTGTCAGATGGACGTAAGGTAGTAACGTTACATTAAAACCCATCCATCTTCAGACTTTTCACTCTTTATACAACGTCAGTTAGCGAGTAGTTAGTTTAAAACACAGGGCGTCTCATAGAGAAGCCAAAGGGTGCCTTCAGCTTCGGTATCACACCTTAGAATGAAAATGAGCTGTTTATTCACATTTTTCCAAACCAAGTGACTGCATTGCCATTGAAATGCACTTAACAGTAAGTAAAACAATTTAAAGAAACAACATATAATGTGTGGATTAGTAATCTTTGAAGGTGCTGGTGGGCAGATTTGTATTTCTTTGGACACAGCCATGGCAAGCTGTCTCGCTCCAGACTTAATGCTAAGTTAACTAGCTGCTGGCTGTAGCTTCATATTAGTAGTGTAGTCTACATGATATGCAGATTTATGCTAAGCTAACTAGCTGCTGGCTGTAGCTTCATATTAGTAGTGTAGTCTACATGGTATGTAGGTTAATGCTAAGCTAACTAGCTGCTGGCTGTAGCTTCATATTAGTAGTGTAGTCTACATGATATGTAGGTTTATGCAAAGCTAACTAGCTGCTGGCTGTAGCTTCATATTAGTAGCTAGTGTAGTCTACATGATATGCAGGTTTACACTGTATGCCCACTGAGGAAGCTTTAGGATCTACATCATCACAGTATACCCACTACAATAAACTAGACTACACAACTGCTTTATATTCACTGTAGAGCCATGAGTATGGTATCAGTCTTAACATCTGAATTTCTGCAAGAAAGTATATGTCTCAAAAAGTTGATTTATCCCTTTAAGAACTTGAAGACGCAAATGAGAATAAACAAATAAATTAAACAGAAGATGTTAATTTGATTATGCATTTACTATTTCAATAAATTATACAGAGGAAAAAATCTTTTCCTCTTCATTTTTCAGTTGGACAGGAAATACTGTTTCCTCTGGGCCCTGAAACACCTGCAGCCATAGTGATTGTTGGTATTGTCAATTAATCTTGATATGTCTATATATATATATATATATATATATATATATATATGTCATGCAGTCCACAACCCAAATATTCCATTTCCATTTATGGGGCATTCTACCGATTTTGTGCAAAGTGCTGTCCCTTACCAAAAAAAACAACAAAAATAATAAAATTGAGTATTCAGACATAGATATTTACAAAGATTATGTTATGACCTACTTAAACCCAGGACATTAAATGAAAAAGTGATAAGCTAAATACATTTATAGGGTACTTTCTATTGGGAAATAGCTGTCCCCAACCCTGACCTCTAAACTTCAATTCATGTAAATAACACTTTAAACATTTTTCATATTTTTTTCAAAAGTGTAATTTAAAACATCTTTGTGATTAAGTTTAAACACAAGTTGAAAGATTTAGATGTATTGTGGGATTAATTTTTAAATTAAGAAACTATAAACTATAAAAATAGTGTCCCTTGTTTTCAAGTCACTACCGAAACACAAGAGTTTTAATGCACTGGTTGAGTCTGGATTTTAGCCACACCCCTGAATTTCTGAGAAGGGGGGTAGTACTGCACCCCGTCCCAGATGGCTGCATGGTAAGTCGCTGACTCCCATCATTTTTTAAATAAATGTCTTCCAAAGTCTGAAAATCAGTGTGTAACTTTTAAA
>NC_065526.1:35701906-35727210 GCF_006386435.1 Epinephelus moara | reverse complement strand
TGTCTCTATGTGTCAGCCCTGCGATAGTCTGGCGACCTGTCCAGGGTGTACCCTGCCTCTCGCCCGATGTCATCTGGGATAGACTCCAGCCCCCCCGCAACCCTCAAGAGGATGAAGCGGTTATGAATGAATGAATACTATATGTTTCGGTAGTGACAAATTTTGGGAGAGGAAAAACATTCCAAAACAGTCTTAAAATACAATATAANGGGATAGACTCCAGCCCCCCCGCGACCCTCAAGAGGATGAAGCGGTTAGAAGATGAATGAATGAATACTATATGTTTCGGTAGTGACAAATTTTGGGAGAGGAAAAACATTCCAAAACAGTCTTAAAATACAATATAAAAATTTACAGTCATTTTACTAGATATGTGACCTTTACATATGGTACAATATATATAGGGACAGTTATGGAAATAAAACATACAAAATTTCAAAATATTTCCAGCCTAACTTTGCACACATTTGGTAGAATGCCCCTTATATGTAACAGAAAATAGCATGAGTTTGAGGATCTAGAACTGCCGAATGTAATAAATGACTTTTAAAAACAGTTAAAGACAAATCATTAAATATGTTAATTACTTTATATTCACTGATTTAACAACTGATTTTTTCAGTACTACAGCCCAGCACTCTTGATTGCATGACAATCTCAAACCAAATGACCACAGGACCTAATTCAGACACTGAATTTTCACATATTCTTTAAAAAAAATGTCTTAAACTGTTCTCATATGAACTCTATACAATGTCCAGAGAATCAGGTCCAGACACTGTCATACAACATAGCACACAACAGGAGATTGTCTGAGTCTCACCTAGTTTGGTTTAGGTGAGTGCTGGTGCCTGGGTGGAGTGTGTAGGAGGCAGGACATGATGCAGATTACACTGGGATTACACAGCCAGTTCATAATTTGGTCATAAACAAAAGAGTCTCTTGTTGTTCCTTCAATCTGTCTGATAATTTCACTTTGTCCCTGAGTGACAAAACTTTCGGAATCTCGTCATGTCTAAAGTTAGACATTTTCTTTGCTGTCTCCGTGTAAATGACCCTTCTTCTTCACCCTCAGATGTTTGTTTTCTTCTTGGTTCACGTGAGCTGCATGATAGAAACGTCATCGACATGTCCACTTGCTTGCTGTGAATTTTCCAGACAATTACCTGCTCTATTCACACATGGGCTCAATCAAACATTACATGGGTTTTGCGCTGGCAGGGGTAGAGTCCATTTAACATCCCGTCCAACTGATTTGGACAATTGCGCTCTCACATACAGTTCCTGCAGGTAATGTCTACATCATTTCAGGTTGCAGTGCATATGTGTATACAGGGCTTTACTAGTCTTTCCTGGTCCACATGACTCGCTTTCTAAAGATAAAAATAACTAAAAGGGCACTCCGAGACCGCAAACCTCCGCCAAGGCCAAATGCACTCTCTCACAATGTTAACAAAAGTGAAAAATAATTTGAGTGCCCCTCCTGTGGATCGGATCCGCTCCAAAATTTAATGGGTTCCTTCTTGGCCCACACTACATCCTTCCACCAGGTTTCATAAAAATCAGGCCAGTAGTTTTTCCATCACCCTGCTGACAGACAAACGGAACAAACTGAACAAACTGAAGCAAAAACATAACCTCCTTGGCAGAGGTAAAAATAGGGAAAAGGTGTCTTGTTCTTTGTGGGGTTCGTAATGACAGCAGGTTGGAGGAGAGGAAGCATGAAGAGTACAATGACTACTGGAAAATGAAGATGAAAAAAAAAACTCTTACAAATCTTCTCTCAACTAATTTAAAGGAAAGAGAGTTAAAACTGATTGAAAATGAAAATGTAATGAAAGTTAACTATGTTTTTGGGACAGTGAAAGATTCTCTCTATAAACTGTTAGGAAGAAGAATATTGGATTTCACATTTCCTCTCCAGCATCCTCACCAATCATTTGCATGTTACCAATCATCAAATACTTTGCATAAAGAGCTGCATCGATATAACTGATTTCTGCCAAATACAACAGACACAATGGACCTTAGGATCCGTACAAATGCGAGATGTATGTCTTTTTTTGGAAAGTTAAAGGTGTTTTAGTTCAGACTAAATCATGGGAGCTCAGTTCCTTTAGTGTGAGGACTTAAACTGAAGTGAGCTTTGAGAAATGTAGCCAATTTGTCTAAAATCTAGTGCTCTGATAAAAGCAGGTTGGCCGGGTTTTGTTGTAACTGTCATGGTGATGTCTCTGCCCTGGCCTTATGCCTGGCATTCTGTAGATAAGTTTGCATCCTGGCTAAAATTCCTCAGTCACCTCTATCGAAAGGGCTGTAACACTAATAGCGCTGTCGTCGAAAAGGCTGCAATAGGCTTTTTGTCCGGAGCAGAAATCCCTGCAGGCCCTGCCACTGTAAATCATATCTGCACCATGAGTGGGTTCTGTGCAGCGACTGTTAACCTTGGTGTAAAATAAGCTGCACAATGTGAGATATCTCACCACACACTGACTAAAGGCCAAGTATGCACATGGTCTATAATAAGTTTGATGTGAGAAACGATCTGTTCTCGCTTGTTATCGCTGACTGCCATTAACACATACATGCTCCTAGGAGCAATTCAATGCAAAAGCAGGTTAGCACACAAATTAGACTGATTGACAGTTGCGTATAGCATATTTTGTCATGTGAAAACAAAGATGTGTTTATATCACAGCTCACACCGATTATACCAATAAGTTAGCATGAAGAAACCATGGATCTGTGACTTAACACAACCTATGCTCTGCAGTCTGTGCTCCACTGCATTTAAAATCCTTTCCACGGGGGACGTCACCAAATATGATGAAACACTGCATATCTGTCAAAGCCCCTGATTCTATTTTTATTTTACATACAGTGAGATTTTGCAAGTTTTTTTCCCCGAGCTCATCAGAGAAGTATTTCACTGTTGGAAAGATGGTCTTTTCATAAACTGGGCTGTCTATGCAGGAGAAAGACTTTTACCAGTTGGTGCTACATGACCAGAGTAAACAGAGAAAAGGGCTGTAGCATTCACTTTTGCTTAAGAGGTAGAAAACCTACAACTACCAGAATGCACTGGGCCACATTGGAACAATAAACACTACCACAATTTTTTTCTGAAACACTTAAGGTGAGACTTGGCTCATATTTGATCAGCACTGTTTAGTTTTACTGTTTGATCTAAGGTGTTTCACTCTCTGTTTGTACAATACAGGAAACAACATGGCGCCCTTATTTCACAGCCAAATAGTGCACTACAGTATGTTTCTGGTTTCTGTAGGCATTGTTGGTGAGAGATAGGCAGTAACAGAATATTGGTTTATATTTGACCATCAATGCCTAGTTTTACCTTTTAATCTGAGTTTGGTCTGCGTTTGAAAGAGAGACAGAGAGACAGAGAGAGAGGGCCGAGTCTCTCTCTCTCTCTATCCATTTTTATATTCTTTGTGTATGTGGTGGCAGGCACACAAATATGCAGAATTACAATCTGTAGTTCCAGTCCCCAAGGAGGTTTGCTGGGCATTGAAGTGAATTCTTAGTGGACAAACAGTGGAATCACAAACTTTTTTCCATAGACTTACATTCAGAGGGAGGCTGTCTGTAAATCAGTGGATAATTTTTTCGTCACAACCTCTGCGAAATTATTCATTTTACAAATGACATTTGATCCATTCAGACCAATAACATTTTTAAAGTATTTAAAGCCACAGTGTGTAGGAATTTCTCCCATCTATCATTGAAATCGTATATTGCATTCAAACAGATAGCGCACTCTAGCACCTCACTGTTTCAAACGCGTATTGCAACAACGGCAGCCGCTGTGTACCAAAAAGCTATGATAACACTGATGAAACCATGTCATCCGATACTTCATGGAGTATTCATTCAGGCTCCTACACAGACACACGCGACACGAGTTGACAAACCCCCTCCTCACCATGCTGGCTGTGTTTACAATGTAGGACTGTTGGGGTGGGTGTAAATCGAAACAAACCAATCACGTCTTGTCTTTTGACAACAGACAAGTGGCTCAACCTCACACATCTCATCCCTCTCCTCGCAACACTGCGCCGCTGACAGCTGTTAGCGGCCCGCTCACTAACAGCGGCTAACAGCTGTTAGTGGTGCCTGTGATTGCATTACCTTTCTCCTTCAGCAGCTCCAGTGTTGACCCTCGTTTTTTGAATTTGCCAGTCATGTTGTTCTCTTTTGCACTTTCTTGTCGACGAGGATTCCATCCCTGCAGATGCTGCATATGCATGATACTGCATTACGCTCAAAGAGTGGGACTTTGTTATACTGCAGTAGTGCCGGGGTAGTAGCGAAGCGCCTACTGCTCCTCTCTTTAGGCTTCTCAGTCACGCAGCGCTGGCGTGGCTCTCAACGAAAACGCAGAAGGCGGGGCTGTATGTCCCTTGCTGGCGGATGTATTCTCAAGATGGCGAAATGTTATGGAACCCCCCAGACGACTTACCACACAATGTATAAACAAATCGGAAATACTCCTTTTACGAGAATAAGTCCGATTATTGGTGGAGGTAATAATACACCAATGTACACCAATGTACTTCAACATATTTATATCTACCTACACTGATAGATCAGCTATCTAATAATATATTGTACTTCGAAGCCCCTGAAAACTTGGATGACGACATATTTATGAATGCAGACATTGATTTTTGCCAATAAACAACTGAAAATGCTACACAATGTCCCTTTAAGATCAACATGATTGAATCATTGTATCCCCATTTAAGTTAGCGGAGCAAGTACCTGACTCGGGCGGTAGAAGTCTCTTGTGCACCTGCTCTGTGGTTCCAATGATGCAGAAGCAGTACTGATTGTCTGGGCAATTTGGCATGCAGCAGTTGCACATTTTTTTGCCTTCATGCGCCACTGAGCAACTTTCAAAGGAATAAACGGGGTTCTGCCTTTCAACGCTGTATCCAGTTGTCTTTATACATCAATGTGTAGTGTGCAACAGTCTTAAAACAGAGATAAGCAGGGAGATTTAGCTGTTGGTAAGATGAAGGGAAGTTTACCACAGTTCATTTACACATACCACCCACACTGTTATAATACAAAGATAGTATGCCGTTATTCTTGGTCATTTTTAACTCATTCCATGTTTGATTAGAGAAAAAGTTTTATTTTCATTAAGAACTACAAGGCCTTGAAATAAATTTTTAATAAGAATGCAGAAAAAAGTTACATTTCCTCAAGACATGTAATGAGTATTGAGTATTTTTTGTATAGTCAGACTGTGAGGAACTGAGCTGGCAAGCATTAGGAGTCACTAGTGGATTTTCAGAAAGAGGGTTATATTGACCCATAAAAGAAGAAAGCAATTAACAATATATCCAACAAACAGAGGGAAACACGAGGTTAGAGACAAACTAAACAGAACTAAAGTCAGGCTATAAAAACTTCATTTAAACTGAGTAGAACTTAACAGTCCCAACTTCCTCTCTGCCTTCCACAGTCACCTGCTGTTTTTACATTATATTTATTAGGATATATTTTGCATTAAATGTCTAGTGTGTAGGATTTACAGTTGGGGTGTATAATCACCTGAAAATAAGAATTATTGTGTTTTCATTAACTTTAATGTGCCTGCATGTAAAACATACAGTATAACTTCACTGATAGATCAGCTATCTAATAATATATTGTGCTTCGAAGCCCCTGAAAACTTGGATTCAAATCTTAAACATGTCTCTTTAATTTATTCTGAAGAAGCAAGCAGTCAAAGATAATGTGTGGAACAAACATCCTTCTGCATTATTTACTAAGCGTTTAACACTTGAAAACTGTCATCATGTTTTCATTCAAATATTGTGCCTTTCCTAACAGATCCCCACCCATTTCAAAGCCATATGAAGAGCACAGACAAATACAAAAATACACATATCTCATGTGAAATAAACAAAACAGTTTTAATTTAGTAAAAAAAAGTGTTCATGAAGGACCCTAAGACCAAATTTCAGGGCCTTTTAAAGTGAACCTACCGACAGAGAAGTCATCATGAAGTCAGCAAATGGAATCAGTAATATCAGCTACAGATCAATAAAGCTTAGTAAAGCTGTAGCTGTAAAATCCTAGCTGTACTGAATTGAGTATGGGTGCTTTCTTATTGTTTATGAATTTTGCTTTTAATTATATAAATATATCTATATATATATATATCTATATCTATATATATATATATATACAGTGGGGCAAAAAAGTATTTAGTCAGCCACTGATTGTGCAAGTTNATCTTTCTAAGTAGGAGAACTTGCAAAATCAGTGGCTGACTAAATACTTTTTTGCCCCACTGTAATATAAAACTTTTGTTCTTGTTTTCAGTAGTTACATTGTCCCGCTTCAATGTAACTATTAATGTTGGGTACAAACTACACAATTTCGGCCCCGAACACAGCGTCGTACGGTGTCAGCTCTGACTGTGAATGACAATGAGTGTCGTACATGATAATCCATCGTTTTATCTCACGTAGTATGTCAAAGTAAACGACAACTGATGCCACGTCTGGTACGCCTCATGATCTTCCAACAGAATGTCTAGTGTGTTTGATTTTCTTTATGTCGTTCACGACTGCTCCCGTCACAGCCGTCACTTTGGCCTATAGAAGGACAGTGCCATCTGTACGACAACAACAGCCCAGCCTTTGAGATATTTCTTCTAGAGATGTTACCACACAGAGTAAAAAGGGAAAATGATGGTGTGAAACAGCAGAGGCACTTTGTCAACCTGCTGAGTTAATGTTACTGTCATTAGCATCAAGCTAGCAAACAATGTTATTTCTTTATAATGGAGACGGACATACAGTAAGAAAATTAAAAAATAATAATACTCATTATAAACGGGACATTATTTATTATTCCCTCTGTGTTTTTATATATTCACTTTTTATCCGCTCCCCTTTGCCTTGATAAAGTTAATGTATCACGCTGTCATTTCAAACTCAACACTTCTGTATCTGTATAAAATTAAAAGCCCCTTACAACTTCGGTTGAGAGAATCCCTTCATTTTCTAAAAAGGCTTTTATTGTGACATATTTGCAGGAACTTGTTGTAGAGGATTCAGTGACTTGCATGTTTGCATACAGTACTTCAAATTTAGCTCCTGACATCTGGTGGCAATTTTTAATGTTACTACAACAACATTTTTGGCTGGCACATGAACAGACACAGACTGAAATAATAATTAAAAGAAGACAAGAATAACCACCATGCAATGCGAGGACCCTCTTGAAATGAAAGGAATTCTTCTTCTTCTTAGATATAAATTGCTTTTTTGAGGGGCTTAAGATGCTCAAAACTCTAAAACTTTGCACACCTGGGTGGAACATTTGATATTTTATGGGTCTCACAGTCAGATTTTAGAAAATGGCTCAGTAGCACCCTCCACAAAATTTCAACAAAGGAAGGAAACAAGAAGTGGTTTTTACCCCCACTGTACATGCTCCAGTCTGTCCAGAACTTCACATTTGATGACAGTCCTGACCTGAATATAGCTACATGCCAATAATTAGTTATAGTTATAGTGCCACCTACTGGCAACAGGAAATGAAATGTTTTATGCTTTTATTGAATTCTCCTACCAGATTGACCAGATCCACCTCAAATTTGCTTGGAAAACTCTCAAGACCATGAAGATGCTTTCTGATGAAAATTGTGAATTTTCGTAAAACGGTGTTGCTGCAGTGGCTATTTTGCACATTTCGCCATAAAACAGAAGTTGTTGTCGCTCAAGCATACATCTTCCAATCTGCCTAAAATTTCTCATGCATGGTTAAGAGTCATAACATCTACATGCTAAAGTTAAGTTATAGTCATAGCGTTCACTGGTAACAGGACATGACATGTAGTATACGTTGACATACTCCTCCCAGAAGGGTTACCAGACCCACCTCAGATTTGGTCAGCAAAGTTGCACGACCGTGATGATGATTACTTGAGAAGATTGTGAGTTTATGTTGAATGACATAACCATGACGATACCTTATTCACAACGTAATGTGTACCTTGTCCAATCTGCCCACATATTTTTTAAGGTTCCAGGCCTGAGGTCATGGTGATTGCGCCACCTACTGGCAACAGGAAGTAAGCTTTGTCAGTTTGTTCTCTTGATTTACATGAAATTTACATGGTGTGGCCTCCAATTGATTTACAGCAACATGCCGTATAATTACTGTGTTCTCCAGTGCCACATAATGGACACAGAAAGTGGCACAAAATGTGAAATAGGTAATTCCAGTGCCTACACTCTATGATATACCATCTCACTGCTGTGTGCAGTGTCTGACTTCCACTGAAATGAACAGCCGCATCAGTTTGTGTCCTGCCAATACCCCTGATGTGCACAAAGGTGCGAGGGCCTGTTCATCGCTGCTTGCAGATTTAATTCATTCATTCATTCATCTTCTAACTGCTTCATCCTCTTGAGGGTCGCGGGGGGGCTGGAGCCTATCCCAGCTGACATCGGGCGAGAGGCGGGGTACACCCTGGACAGGTTGCCAGACTATCACAGGGCTGACNACAAACTCCGCACAGAAGGGCTCCCACACCCGGGATCGAACCGGCAACCCTCTTGCTGTGAGGCGACAGTGCTAACCACCACTCCACCGTGCCGCCCGCAGATTTAATAATACTGATATATTTTAGTTTTTTAAATTCGGCCCATGGCATCAATTTTCAGGTTAATGCATGTTGTATGCCCGACAGATGAGCCCCTGCCCCTTCTGCCTATCTCTCTTCAACTTCCCTTGTCACAGCCGCCACAGTTTACAGAGCAGCATCCATGTCTCCCTAACCTGTCTTAACGAACAGCCAGGTGACAAAAGTGTTTGCTCTATGTCTTCCCATTGTTCATTACTTGTGTGAAATTAATCCACCATGAAAATCAATCAATCAATTCAATCAATTTTATTTATAAAGCCCAATATCACAAATCACAATTTGCCTCACAGGGCTTTACAGCATACGACATCCCTCTGTCCTTATGACCCTCACAGCGGATAAGGAAAAACATCTCAAGGAGAGCAGAATGGCTGGTTGCTGCAACTGAACATAAGCCTTTGGTACTATTTACTACTTTGGAGGGTGGATTTGTTGGTTTATTATTTTAATTTATTCAGAGAACAGCATTTTTAAATTAGCTAGGTGCATATTGTATAGAAATTGAGACACCTAATATGTATAATAGACAGACATTTCTCTTCCTCATTACTGTGCACAAATACACTGTATGTACTTAGTCCTCAGAGCCCTTCTGGTGCCTGCAGACACATAAAAACCTCCCTGCAGGGTGCGCTTTGCGAGGGCACAGAATTTCTTTTTGCCCCACAAAATGTGTGTTTACAGCACTGATTATTTATATGCATCTCAACATGGTAGTTACCCAACCATTTAGCTTGTGACCCCTTAAAAAGAAGCCTTTACTGTATTAAAGCATCAATATTTTGTCACTTGGAAAGGACCCTTAAGAAAGAGCCCCTTCATTTCCCCCCAGTTTATTACACTTCACTGCAAATATGTGAGATTTGATCATTACAAGACCAATCAAATCATTTTAGGCAGTGTTGTTCTCAGTATTACCAGATGGGGGCAGCATAGTTCCACAGCATTTTACCCTCCTCTCCGTTTTGCTGTGGCCCATACCCAGGACAGGGTGACATTAAGGAAAGCAGTTAAAGGTTAAATACTTTTCTCAAGGGTGCTCCACACAATCCCTCACCATACGGTAAAATCCACACACAAGAAGCGGTAACCTGCAGCTCACAGATCGCCATTTTACAACGCACATAACGGCTGGACTGCTACAATCCAGCTTTAGGGCTGTATGCTAATCACCTGGCTCAGACTCATTTGTAATTATTTTGCCAGTGATGTTGAATGTAAAATGATGTGATGATTTTTGGGGGGAAGGATTAAGGAATTTTAAGGCTTAGAAGCGCAGCATGACTGTTCATTTCTCAGCATATGTTCTGTGGTGCACCGCCACCTCAACAATCTTCCATGTTCACTGCAGTGGAACAAAACCTCCTCAGCTATCGCAACACTGATAGTTAAAAACAGACATTAAATGCACTGGATGTCAGTCTTACACATCCACAGACAGTATGAATGGGCCTGGCTGTTGAAATTTGAAGAAGGCTCGGGTCAGTCATTTTTCATCAGTGAGTACAAAACACTGACGCTCTAAATCACTGGGGAATATCTCCCACGTGTTCTCCCAATCTAAAACAGAAAGTGTTGAACTGAAGCTCAAAGGTTTTTACAGATTCTGGAGGCATAATGTTTCTTGTCAATCTCATAATGTTACACAGATACACGATTCTGACTCAAAAATCACAAGCTCTTATTGATGTTGTGGCTGTAGGAGCAACAGATTGGACTAGTTCCAAGATAGTGTGCCAAGCATTTCATTAAAAGTTGCATGCACCTAAAGAGAAAAAACTCTCCCAGGGCACAAGAACCATTTTAAGGAACTCTGGAGCATACCTGACTTTTGAGCAGAGGAACCAGGGACTAAATTTAGTTTCTGTACAATATAGTTCCAGGTGCTTAAAATGTCCCTGCTGTAGGGGAAGTACTCTCTGGAGGTTCAGGAACTTTAGGGATGGACTACGACAGCTTCATTCACTAAATAAGGAATAACGTTGGTAACTCTGGTAATAATATTAGAGATATACATTTTTAACACAAAAGAAAAAATAGAATAAAAATGTTGGCTCCTTGACTATTAAAAACAGAAGATGAAGTTAGTAGGAAAGAGAGTGTTGGTGAGAGAACAAAGCAAGTAAAAGTGGAAAATAAAACTTTATTTGCAGAGTGTCTGCTGTAGATTTCCACATCTTTACATGTATCCATCCATCTGTTTTCGTAGGGGCTAACACATAGAGACAGACAACCATTCAAATTCACACCTTCAGACAGGGAGTCACCAATTAACCTATCCCCAACCTGCATGTCTTTGGACTGTGGGAGGAAGCCGGAGTACTTGCTCCTCTTGCTGTGAAGCGACAGTGCTAACCACTACACCACCATGCTGCCCTATCTTTACGTCTGCTTTACATTTATTTATTACATCCAACTAAAACACGAGTCGCACCACAGTAATACATAAAACTCTTCTGTGTAAAAAATTGTGTCTCAAAATGCACCACCATTTTTAAAAATTCATAATCTGTCTAATTTCCCTAACAGCACGTCTACACAGAAAATATTTTAGAAGTGTTTTTCAGTCATCTGTGCAGAAGCATAATGCATGCACTTGAGAACTTTTTTTCATGGGAAAAAAGAAAAAAAAAAATTTGATCTTGTTAATTCAGAAAAATGCATCTGCCTTTCACATCTGACTGAACAGATTTGTACAGAAAAATATACTGACTGATACACAGGTAGTTTTATAACTATAAAGTCTATTGTTTTCTGTCTTCAAAGCTTTAACTGTAGTTATTTTCTACTGGTCTCTAAACACTGCCAAAATCTGGATACCTGTTCTGACTGCACACCTGGCTTTGACCCCTGCCTGTTTTTTGATTCAAGTAAAAAAAAATGGACTTTTACCGTACCCTGTCTGCCTGTGAGTCTGACAAGTCTGTCAGCTTTCAGATTCAGGCTTGATGTTTTCCAGAGCTACTACAAAAATGCTCTTTAAGCCTTATTTCTTTCTACTAAACTTAACTGATCAAATTTTGATTATACTAAGAGTTGCAGATATGTTCTTTCACAATTATTGTATATGTGACAAAGTGTTTCAAAGTGTTTCACATGACTGGCAATTTAATTGTGCCACTCCCAGAGGCTTGCATTGAGGCATTTTGTTTTGTTCCCCAGAAAGACAATAGATAAGACAGAGGAGACAAATATTGGTTCCTTTTTCTGTAATTTTAACATTTTTTCTCCTGAGTTTTTACTAACAGTGCCCCCCATGCTGTAGGCTTAGGCACTGCTAACTCCACTATTGTTGTGGCAAGAGTTTAGACAACAGCTGAATAACCAGTTGATGCTTTCAAAGCTCCACCAGGAAGACTTCGATATACACACATAGACTGCATAGATTAACAACATGTCTCTCTCTTCATTTCCTCCCATTTTACAAAACTGAAGCCAAAATATCCCAGATATGGCCGCTGACATCTTGCGCTGGTGACATCATTTGGAGCCAGTGTCTGCACAGTAGCAATCTCCACGGATTCAAGTTCCTGCCCATGAACTCGTCTGACCAATTGCGAGCAGCACCACTGATCACAAGCACACCGATTGGCATTCACAGCAGTCTATCATGTCAGACCCCCTTTTTATAGCATCAAGTAGCTAATTAAAACCAAACTTATAAGAAAAACGGAAACTTGAACATACATCGGTGTGATAAGAACTACCTTAAAATGAAAAATGTAAATGACGTATACTTTGGCCAATGTCCTATCCGCTAACATAAACAAACAAGATGTTTTGGCTTCACTTTTGGGGAGCTGTCATGTCATCCATCTTTATTATAGTCTATGGTCCATGCAAGTTGAAAATGTAAGAACTTAAGCAAAAAATGCATGCCCATCCCGGGGCTTGGAGTTCACTGCATAAACCTACAGAGACCAGGAAAAAGTAGAGGTGCCGGAGGGAAATAACAGAAAAAAAGTAAAGTTTCTGGTGTGTTCTGACTTAAGTCTGAGAGGCTGATGTGTGCACACCGGCACACTCCCACACACGGTTGAAACGTCTCTTGCTAAAGTAGCTAGCTTACAGCTATAATCAGTATAGCTGGTGCATTGGTTGTTTGGGGTGCTAAAACACAGACTGTCAAACTGTAATATTCATGGAAATAACGCAAGCTAAAAATTGTTTTCTTTCTGTCTGAACACACCTTTACAGTAGCCAGGGATTGAACTCTGCATCACCCAAGCACCTATAACCTGTTCGTAAAAATACCAAAAACAAATAAAGGCCATATGTTTCACTGTGACGGAGCAACTCACAATTTCTCTTTTGAGAGGAACCGATAAATATCAAGTATTTACTGAGGATGTATTCAAGACAACTGCAGTGTGACTTTTGTAACATTTCCCCGGGTGGCTGGGACAAGAGTGTTAACTTTCACACATGGGTTTTGGGGGTGGTGTAGCTCGTTATTCTAGTCTTGTTACTGAGGCAGCATCAAGGCTGCCAGGCTAACTGAGCTGCTGTACTTAGTGATACCAGCTGTTGGGCCTACAAGCACGCACCAATGCTCGCTCTCTTGTTCCCTCATCTGCCTCTCCCTCAGATGTTCTCATTACAGAACAGAAAAAAGCCCCGCGACAGCAGGAGCAGCCAACCTTTTTTCTGCTATAAAACCATGGGTGTCAATTGGGTAGGGCGAGATATATATGCACTTACCTTACCTTACCCTGAGCAAGCTGGAATTTGAACCTGAACGTCTGATTGCTGTAATGGGGAGAACAAAGGCCGAGCCCAAGTGACAGAGATCTCGTTTGAAGCTGTATGTAGTAAAAAAAAAAACATCAGGGGAGAAGTTTAAAATGATGCCACCTTTAAAATGACAAGGTGGGTCTGATAATTTATCATGATGACCCAATATCACGTCCTGTCACTCATCACTCATTGCTTCACTTACAACTGGAGATGCAATTAAAGGAAAAGATACAAGGTGCTGGGACTCTATTTAGATGGCTGAAAATAAATTGCACCAAACTTAAAGCCACAGTGTGTAGGAATTTCTCCCATCTAATGTTGAAATCATATATTGCATTCAAATGGATAGCACACTCTAGCGCCTCACTGTTTCAAATGCATATTGCAACAACAGTAGCTGCTGTGTACCAAAAAGCTATGATAACACTGATGAAACCATGTCATCCGATACTTCATGGAGTATTCATTCAGGCTCCTACACAGACACACGCGACGCGAGTTGACATACTCCCTCCTCACCATGCTGGCTGTGTTTATAACGTAGGTATGCTGGGTCCGAGGCCAGCTCCACGCAGGGGCAAGAGGGGGCAATGCCCCCCTAAACAAATATCTTGCCCCCCCAAATCAAATCCGCCGAAAAAGGCACAAAACTGAAAAGTTTTCTCATCTGTCTCCATTCCACTCCGTGCTGTGTGCTGGCTGTGTGCTGGCTGTGTGATCTGCTGTCTGCAGCCGGCAGAGACCCTCCCCCCAGTAAACACCCAATCACTATTTAGTANCAAATCAAATCCGCCGAAAAAGGCACAAAACTGAAACGTTTTCTCATCTGTCTCCATTCCACTCCGTGCTGTGTGCCGGCTGTGTGATCTGCTGTCTGCAGCCGGCAGAGACCCTCCCCCCAGTAAACACCCAATCACTATTTAGTATGCAAATGAGCCAAGATGCATCAGCATCAGGTTTCTCAGTCTCAGTGAGGCAGAATGCAGCAATAAACTGAAGCTCCGTTAAACTCGTCGTAGCGTCTTGTGTCGTGAGATACTTAACATGTAGTTAACAACAAAGAGTGAGCCTGCCAGTGCGAACGTTTCTTCAATCACACAAGCACAGCGAGAAATGAGTGCCTGCTGCATGTCACATACTGAAGACAAATGCCCTGTGTGTGCCAGACCCCTACATAAAGCCCTGCCTAGCCTCTAGTTCTGCACGCTGTTTTTTGATAATCACAGCTTTTTTTACAAAGCTTTTATTAACTTTTCATTCCTGCAGCTTTCAGCAGCTCAAAGGAGAGTGGAGTGAAGAGAAATCTGTTAAATTGCTAACAAAATAAACAAAAAAGAACAAAAAATGACAAAAAAACACAAAGCAAAACAAAAAAATATAAAATGTTCTGCTCTAGCCTCTATCTGTTGTGTTTGTTAGTTCTGTTAGTTTGAGAAGTTTTTTTTATAAGACTAGCTTTGGTAAATACTGGCTATAGTGAGGTTATTGTAATTATTAGGTTCAAATTTATTTCATATGTTTAGATGCCTAATGGCCATCCAATAAGATAAATGTTAAGATGTTGGTTGTGCCTGGATGAAGGATATTTTAGAAGATTATTTTTTGTTTATTTTATTTTTCAGTTTTCCTCCCTGAGGGGTTGCCACCTTATTGTGGTCAGGGGGTTTGTGTGCCTCAGTGACCCTAAGAGCTATATCAGCAGGAGCTTAGTCTTCAGGTGGGACACCCAAGTTGGGCAGGTCTTAGGGCAGAGGCCTGACAAAGTGCAATCCATTTCTTTGGTTGGGGGTTGGACACTCAGCTGACAACAACCCAATTCCATGTAGAAAATACTGTTATCAACAACAAAACAAGTGGTGAGCACATTTGAGACCACGGTGCTTTGACACCCTCTATAGGGCACTCANCAAAGTGCAATCCATTTCTTTGGTTGGGGGTTGGACACACAGCTGACAACAACCCAATTCCATGTAGAAAATACTGTTATCAACAACAAAACAAGCGGCAAGCATATTTGAGACCACGGTGCTTTGACACCCTCTATCCACCTTATTTTCAAACACGGAAGTAAATAGTGATCAACTTCCGTTTTTTTGTGCATGACTTCCGGTCAGCCGCTTTCCCTCATGCTTTCCCTTACCGGAGCTAACGGTGCAAGCTAATTTTTTTTCAATTTTCAGTTGTTTATGTTAGTCAATCACTTAGTTAGTTAGTTAGTTAGTCTGTGTATTTTGTATAGATAACTGTGCCCACATTTCCATTATAACGGAAATTTATTCCCTCTAAACGCGAATAAATCGCACGTCAATCATAAACTATGAACCAAAAAAGCACNACAACACTTGCGGAGATCCCAGGGGAGAGGGGGTAGCAACACAACTCCACCTAATGGAGGCTTACGGCGCCCCAGATTCAAACGTCCAAAAACACATAATTGAAACCACAATATATCTCCATACTGCTCGTCCGTAGTGATCCAAGTGTCCTGAAGCCCCGACGTAAAAAGTTGTTTGGAAAAACGTCATTTGAACTCTGGTTTTAGCCTCATTGTAGCCTGCAGCTCTAACTGCCTCTCTGGGAACCGCGCTCTCATGTGCGCGCTTGCACGCGAGACCAGCGAAAGCATGTGAACACACATGAACGTGGTGCCCATGTCTCACGGTCTTGCGCGAGCACCCCACACCATGCCACTGACCCTACACACCTCCCTCTGATGATTTTGGCAGAGACATCTTTATAACTCAAAATATTTTGGGCTTTGTCAGTGCTACGTTGTTCTGTGAGTGCTCTTTGGTTTTGAAACAGTAGCCTTATGTAACATTATCGCTACAGGAAGAACTGTGGATTCGCTGGGTAAAATAATCATCTATTGTTACCATTAACAATAGATGGGGCGGCAGTAGCTCAGTCCATAGGGACTTGGTTGGGAACCGGAGGGCCGCCCGTTCAAGTCCCCGTCCGGACCAAAATATGGAGCGTGGACTGGCAGCTGGAGAGGTGCCAGCTCACCTCCTGGGCACTGCCGAGGTGCCCTTGAGCAAGGCACTGAACCCCCAAACCGCTCGGAGCATGGGCAGCCCCACTCTGACAGGTCCTGTTTGTGCATGTGTGCATTTGGACCTGTGTGTAATTGACAACAGAGTGAAAAAACTGAAATTGAATTTCCCCTTGGAGATTAATAAAGTATATAAAATTAAAATTACAATTAGCAGTAGCCTATGGACGATAAAGGGAACATTAGTAAATTGCAGCATCTCTACTGAGAAATAACCTACAGAAAATAACCTGAGTTACACTTACATTACTTTCAACTAAACTGCAACAACAGGAGGAACCATGTCTACTCCTTCTTAGCTTTATGTATTAAATAAATGACTTTTTCAATAATGTAAGAAAAAAAAGTTATTTCATATTTCTGTATTTCTGGCAGATGATGCACTTTACAGTGGACAGAGCTGCTATGTGTAAGCAAAAAAAAAAAAAAAAAAAAAAAAAAATATATATATATATATTTTTTTTATGTTCCGATTAAATGCTATAGGGCATGTAAACACACATCTTATCATATCACTTTCTTCAGCGTCCATGCCAACAGTTCAGTAAGGATCTCTAATCAGAATTATTTCAATCAGAATTTCAATCAAAATTTGCCATTAGCTGCAGCTAATGCCTCATTTAAGAGTGTGCTCCACTTTGTTACAGCTTCAAGTTATTTCTTAAATCATACCCAAAGTCAGATTGAGAAAATCTGGAAGACCGAGACACACAAATATCTCAGACATCCAAGTCTGGCCTGACAACCGTAGCTGAACTTTGTTCATTTACCTACTTGAAAAAGTTACTTCTGCTGTTCTTCAGTTCAGTCGAAGAGAAAAAACTTTGTCCGATTACACAGCCAAATGATCAGGGCATGGGAGCCCAGATATGCAAAAAAGACAGACAAAGAAAATTAAAAGAGAAGAGCAAGGTAGAGACAGGAGAGAATGGATCACAGTAATAGAGAGACAACGGATAAAAAAAAAGAGGAGGAAAGAGTTGCTGAGTTTAGTGGACGTGAGTGAAATTAGAGCGAGAGAAATGGCAACCGGAGACAGGAGACAGAATGAGAGAAAAGAAGACTAGAAAGGGAGACAACCCACACATGCTGGTGGTGAATCGTGATAGAGAATAAGGCCACGCTCTGCCTTTCTATCTCTGCTCTGAGGGGGAGGCAGTATGTGTGTATTTGTCTGTGTGTGTGTGTATATGTGTGTACGTGTGTATGTGCAATTGAAATCTGAATCCTGCCACTGACTGCAGGCACAGTTCTCTTCATTTGCACATTTCAAGAGCCACCCCCTCCCTGCTCCCGTGTCCCGGGGTCGCTGGTTATTATATAAAATGCAGCGCCCCTCACAGGCGCCGGCAGGGGATGAATTTGTCCACAGGAAATTACACTGCAAACATGAAAAGGTGATGAAGAAGACAATGGCATATTTAGCCAGTGCTGAGACGGAGGGAGTTCAAATGCAGTGTGAAATGGAAAGCGTCAATGACCAAGAGGTGGACACAATGTCATCAAGACCTGTTAAAGCCATTTAAAAGCTGTGAATAACATCTGTGTGAAGCATCAGAGGTGTTGATTCAACTCTTCAGCTGTAATGTGTTTGTTTTTTTTTATATCCGATCTTATTATATGCTGTAAAGTGTACCTAATTTTGACCTTCTTCCCTCTACCCTCCCGTCTTCACATTCACAGCTGTCTTGGCGAGGACAGTTGCCGTGGAGAGAGACAAAAAGAGAGCGAGATTAGAGCTTAAGAGATGCTTCCTGTTTGTCGACGGCTGTTTCATCTAAAAGACAATGTTTGTGCTTGTAATGCCAGTGCAAATACATTGTCTTTTGAGTGGATACACAACCCAACCAACCACCCACACACACACACACAAACACACACCCCTGGTAGTCTAGAAAGGTGACCCTGGAAAGAATCAAGCTTGCTCCCTTTGCGGAGGACAGTACTTATAATCAGCTTGGATATACAACAGTTATGAATTCCCATATAGATTGCCAAGATTAGGCGATTGTGGAGTCGTGCCGTGACTTGGCCGACAGACATGACAGACTAAAGGTGGTCCACACCGATCATCCCTGGTCGCCTTTCACGACGTTTAAGATGTCATTGGGTTATTTTTGTCCCATTTTTATTATTATTACTATTTCACTGTGGCTGTCACTGTCACTGTGGCTAACGTCTCTGCTGCCTCTGCTGTTTCACGCCATCATTTTTCCCTTTTGCTCTGTCGTGGTAACATCCCTAGAGGAAATATCAAAAAGGCTGGGCTGTTGATGCCATACAGTTGTCCACAGCAGCAGATCGCTCTGTGTGTCCATTGGTCGAAGTGACGGCTGTGACGGGAGAAGTTGTGAACGACAAAAAGAAAATCAAACATAGTAGACTTTCTGTCAGGACATCCTGAGGTGTCCCAGACGTGGCATCGGTTGGCGTCTAGTATGACACACTACATGAGACAAAACGATGGATTATCGTGTAGGACACTCATTGTTGTTCACGATCCGAGCTGACACCGTATGCTGCCGCGTCAGGCTATAACTGGGCTGATAATATGTGTTGTGAACCTGGCGTAACACTTTTATAGGGCCAGTAACCAGCAGTGGAGGAAGTACTCAGATCCAGCTCAGATTTTTAACCAGCTTTGTATCGTAACAATGTGGGTAGTATGCATAAATGAACTGTGTGTAACTTCCCTCTATTTACCAGTGCCCAGATCTCCCTGCTCATTTGTCAGCAAAAATTCAGGCTGTCAACCTATAAGATTATACATTTTTTTAAGAGTATAGTAGAACCAAACTCAAATTACTAGGCAGCGCTTATCAAATATGAACCAAGTTTCTATTCCTGAATTTCCTATATCTCGCCTCAAATGCTTTCAGAAACATATTTTAGCTTACTATTTAACTGTAATACGAGATCATTTGTCACCAGCTGGATGTCATATTGTTTTCAAGCTGGCCTATAACCATCTTGCCCACCAGCGGGAGTGTTCATTCTTGTAGTTGGCTTTCTACCTCTGGATCAAAGGCAAATGCAACAACCCTTTCCCTCTGTTTTCTCTGGTCATGTAGCACCAATTTCAGAAGTATTTGTGTCTTTCCACTGCAGAGACAGCCCAGTTCTGTGAAAAGACCATCTTCCCTGCAGTGAAATACTGAGTAAAGTAAAAGTACTAACACCATGCTGTAAAAATACCCCATTTACTCGAAACTCCAAGTAAAACTATGCAATCAGGAAAATGTACTTACAGTATAAAAAGTGAGAAATGAATGAATAATGAATAACATTTAATTTTTTTTTTCAAAATTCACAGTTTAGTTTGAAATCTTTCAGAAAATATTATTCTTCTAAATACAAAAAATAATGGAGAAAAAATATTTTTACTTACAAATTTATTTTTCCTATAAACACAAATATAAACATAGTAAAACATAAAAAGATAGAGAGCACCTTCATTTTCCCTACAATAAGGAATGGAATGCACTCTTTTTTTTTAACTTCTTGTATCCATATAGGAGTTTATGCAAAACCTTATCTTCTTGCTGACAAGCATGTAGGCCCTAAAACCATTTGAATAACTTAACATATTGTCGGACTAATTATAGTTAACACCTTTGACTCCATTATTTAGAAACCCTGCGAGCGTTTTCCACTAAAGTTGCTAACAGTCATGTGGCATCATCGATCCTCTCGTCAGTGACTTACCCTCTGGTGCTGATGTGAAAACACTCTCTGCTGGGCAGGTACAGCTGGCAGAGCGAGGAGGGTCAGTTTACAAGTGTTCAACCATTTCAAGATACACGACTTACTGGACTCAGCTGTTACATACATTTAGCATTCATTTTTATCTGCGTCACAACATTGCTGTCTCCCTTACTGGTGGATGTTGTTGCACTGGTGGATAACGAGCACTGTAGTTGTCCACTTGAATAAAATACAACCTGAAGTCCATTTCGTCCTCTCTGCTGTGTCCCCTCTGCGATAGTGTATGTCTGTGTGTGTGTGTGTGTGTGTGTGTGTGTGTGTGTGTGTGTGTGAACATGCAAACCAGCGCCAAGGTAGAACAGAGGAGAGGAGCAAAAGGCATAGAAGCAAAAATACCCACCCAGAACTGGATTGTAAGTAGCGTCTCTAACCCTCCCATAATGCAGTTGAAATTCTATTACTGGCATAATAACAATAAATTAATTTTCTTACTAGTTGGCCAATAATGTATCGGCCACCGATATACTGAGCATATCTGAATAACATAAAATTGCAAAAATCCAGTCCTACAACATGACCTCACTGCACAGTCTGTTGTGTGGTTCACTGCATTTGTTAAGACAATGATAGTACATTATGTTAAATTATGTAATATTCTCAATTACTGTAAAAGATTGATGTCATTGCAAAGGGAGACACAACAGCTGATCAGGTGATATCATAATATACATGCTTCCATATTGTTAAAGTTAGTATTTAAATGATAACAATTGAGATGTTGTATAAAACAGTTAAAATCACAAATGGTTCATTGTGCTCATTGTGCTCATTTGCAACAAGTATATTCATGTTGCTTGTATAAAACATAATTAATCTAAATCAAATAGTTTTAAAAATTATGAAGCCAAAACTTAAATGCATCACCCCTGTTCACACTGGATGGGGAAGCACTCAGCATGCTGTTCAGCTCCTCTGCTTATTAATCACAAGTAGAGCTTTGTCTCTGACTGCTTGTGTGTGTGTGCACAACTGTGCATGTACACTCCGTGTTTTGACACATCTGACAAATATGTGACATGAGTAAGTATGGGATATCATAGAGAATATATCAAATGTATTTGTTTAACTAATTGATAAACATGATGACAAAAGATAACACATTACAAGCTGTGCTAATGGTATGAAATGGTATACAATCCCAGTTCATTCTAATTCTGAAGTCATTAAATACTGCCACTTTGTCAGTGATTTTGGTGTCAGACACTGACACCAGGCAGCGTCAGGTTGTAACGTGACTGGACGGAACCAATTGCAATGTAATTTAATGCTGCCGGTTGGCTGGACGGCACCTGTTGTGGTAGTATGATACGCGGACGGGTGGCATGAGTTGATTACGCAACCAGATGATACCTGTTGCGGTGGTATAATATGCTGCTGGACGGTGTCAATTAGAAACACTACTGGTGACGATGTAATATAAAGAGCTGAAAAAATCCCTGCAGGACCGATGGGAGGGGCAATGGATTGGTCCAACAAACCTTGGACTTTCACCCAGAAGGGCAGTGTTCGCTGCCTGTATGAATGTATATGCATGCTTTTGTTGCCCTAACCTAACCACGTGCCTGTGTTGCCCAGCATAAATTGGCACGCAGTCCTGGAATGTCAACAACAAATGCAAGAGGATATCTAACACGTAATATATAGATGTGAACAGTATTGTTCAAGTGGCGATATGTGACGAGTTGGGTTGACAATACCAGTCTCCTAAGTGGGCGTGGTCTCCTCTCTCGCTTATCCCCCATGTGGATGGATGAAAGCAGATTCAAAACAATGCAACGCTACATACAGTACAAATTAACGTTTGCTCCTTATTTTTCCTGTTGCTTTATCTGCTAACTTAATGTCTGACATCAACTCAGTACAAGATCAATATCAGTTTTATTTCAGTTTTAACTTTAAATTCATATTTTTATGTATACATCTACTTTAATTTATGTTCATCTGGTTGAAAAATGATGTCGGCAGCATCGCAGAGAGACTGGACCAACGGTTGAGCACCACAGAGAGTGCTGCCAGATCTCATGAGAGTGGGTTGCTGGGACAGTGACATGTCTCGAACTAAGTTAATTTTTTTCTGAATTTATCTGTCTGAAAAATGCCATTTTATCTGCAAAATTTTCGGAAGATATGTGGCTTTAAAAAACTGGGTCCGATATTTACTTTGGTGACTTGAGGCGGAAGCATCGGTCATAATCTCTGCTCACATTGACCTCTCTCACTGGAATGAATAGACTCAGGGCTGCAGCTAGTCTCTTAAAGGGGTGGGACACAGATACAGGAAATTACTCTTAAGTGAGCTGTCTTGGTTTTTCAATGGTCTCTGATAGTTGGAGGCGTTCCATGGAAAATCAACAGGCTTTGTGGCACTTCTGTGTCTAGTAAGGTTGTGCCCTGCTCTCCCCTGGACTATTTCTTTGCATTAGTATTCTACACGTCCAGCAGACGGTCTGCAACCACTCCAGGTGTGCTCAGTCAACATTCATAAATCATTGTGTTAAACCCATCTAAGACAGTGTGAGGGCTAACAATAGCATGGTAGGGACTAGGGAAAAAAAGGACAGGTTGTGCCAAATTCAGTACTAATACACTAACAGTTGTTGATTCATTACCACTGCTGTAGAGGTTCTGTTTATCATCATCATCCTCATTTTCATTATCAGACTCCTTTCTCCTCACAGCAGAGTAACACAGAACTCATTTATGTTGTCTGAAAATACTACTTCTCAAAGGAAATTGCCACATGGAGTCTCATAAATTTTCAAGCCCGAGAAACAATTTTCAGCATCTATTTTTTTTAACAGTCATTAGAGTGTGACAGCTGTGTGTCTGTCACTGTTTCTGGGTTGACATGATTTGTTTTGTCTGGCGTGTCAGTATTTCATCAGCTCATACAACAGTAAGGACATGAGGCAGGGGAGTACATGCGTAGCGACACAAACACACATGTGCACGCACAGCTTCGGGAACAAAAATACCTGCATGGTAATATATGCTGTCTTTGTTGACAAATATAAACAAACATGTCATTTACTATTACTGTCACTATATGAACTACATCAGCAAGAAGCAGACTTGTTTGTGTAGTCTGATGTAAAAAGTTTGCCGGCTACAACTCTTTTTCACCCTCATTTTGGAATTCACATTTAATAGATACATAATAAATGTATGTGATATATTCCTAGATTTTTTATCATTCACTCCAAGTTTTGAGCCTTGCAATGCAGCTTTATGTTCTATAATTTTTTGAGAATATTTGAATTCAAAGGCTGAGTCATAGGCTAAATTCAAGCTTTTCTGTACTTTATGCTTTTATGCTTTTCTGTACTTTATGTGTTATTCCAAGATCCCCCATACTCTTGTACAAACTGGACCATTTGTAAATTTGGAACACTGTTGGAATGTACCATTCGGTTATTCAGAACACACACTCTTGGAGCAGTAGAGCATACACTGAACACTGTGTGGGGAGACAGATCAGCAGAGCGCCAAGTAGAGTGAATGTGTGATTAAGTTAATGGTTCGTTAATTCATGTAGAAATAGAACATTCTGCATTTACAAATGCACCCATAGTGTTACAATGGAGGATGTTCATTACAAACATGGCCAAAGTTTCAAATAATGAGGTAAAAGTATGAAGAAGTAATGCCACTGAGACAAAACCTCAGGTTTCCTACCATTTTGAACACTTAGTTTTCAACAGTTTCTGCTAATGTGGCTACAACATATCATCATAGGCTGTGTCCAAAATCACTGACTACTCCCCATATAGTCCACTATATAATGAGCTCGCCATTTTGTAGTGCTGTCTGAATGTATACTGGGAAATATTATACCCTATATAGTGGACTCAAAGTATCCCACAGTGCACCATGAAAAGTAGTGTACAACCAATGGTCGCTCACCAAACAATATATCCCATCATGCACTGCGCCAAAGGAACAGATAAACTGTATGGGACTGACACCGAGATGGACGAGGTAAGAGAGAGCAACTTGATATCAACCTGCTGTAAACTTGTAATGACATGTTGAAGTTGATTTACAAGTTTCTTTGTCATGTAATAAACTGTCAATTTAATGTAAAGTCTTTGGTCCCTGAAAAGATAAAAATAATTCTGATCCTCTCTGGTGCTTAACAGTTTCTGTACAGAGTAGGACTAATAATGCTAGCTAATGTTAGCAAGCTGGGTCGCTACTAGTTCTGATTTGTGCTGTAATGGCGTAATGTATAATGTTATAAATTAAATTCTCAAGTTATTACATGACTGACTGGTAAAACAAACTTCAACACAGCAAAGGTTAAATGGAAAATGGCTTGCATTAGGACAGGATGCAATCACGCTGCTCTCTCTCCTCTTTTCTGTCTGCCAGTGTAACATTATTAATAGGCCTACATGTATGTTTAATGTGAACAGAGCAGCGCGTCTCACAACACAACACAACACAACACAACACAACAACACAAAGTATTTTGTATCGTTATGTATTGATTTTGGGAAAAACACTCAATAATTTCATATTTTTACCACATGATTTTAATGATTTTAGACATAGCCATACTGTGCCAGATTTCTTGATGTGGTCATCTGCTCTAATTCCACGCTACTCCAAGTTTACATTACATAGCCTACACTGCTAAATTAAGCTACAAGCTAACATCTTGGAATGCATTCTCGGCTGCTGATTAATTTTCCCATGATTTTTTGTATCATATCCCTGCTGGAACATGTCTTTTTAAAGATTATTTTTTGTGGGCTTTTGCCTTTAATGGATAGGACAGTGTGTGAAATGGGGAGACAGAGCGAGAGAGAGAAAGGGGACTGACATGCAGCAAAGGATTGCAGGCCGAACTCAAACCCACGACCGCTGCATTGCCTCTGTACATGGGGTGCAGTGTTGGGTAAGGGTTACTTTAAAAGTAATCAAAGTACGTTACTGCGTTACTTTTTAAAAAAGTAACCAGTTACTTTACTGTGTTACTCCCTGAGTAAAGTAACTCAATTACTTTAAAAGTACTTCCAATGTTACTCCCTGAGAAAAGTAACTCAAGCACTT
>NC_065526.1:35699446-35699633 GCF_006386435.1 Epinephelus moara | reverse complement strand
ACCGGGGATAATTGGTGAGTACCAGCGTGTAGCGTGTACCAGGCATAATGCAAGTCCTGAGTCTGAAATATGTCTGTCAGCGAGTCCTACTCCACCTACTTAGACTCCACTGTAGACAACGGCAGCATTTCTCCGACCACGTAGCGAGCCACAAGCTCCGTGGCTTCTTTCAGACTGACAGGTTTAA
>NC_065526.1:35697987-35699379 GCF_006386435.1 Epinephelus moara | reverse complement strand
AGACTTGATAGGTTTACGTTATCTCTGTTATTAGAACCAAACGACAGCCGTTGCTGTTTCGGAGCTGAAGGACCAGCGTTCTAAAAGTAATGGAAATAACTGATGTCTTGTTTGAAAATGTACTTAAGTATTTGATTACTCAAACAGCAAACTAACGTGTTAGGTTACTCGTTACTGCAAAAAGTAATCAAAGTACTCTAATGCATTACTTTGTAATGCGTTATACCCAACTCTGATGGGGTGTAGGTAGCGTAGTGGATAGTGCTGGGGCGCCATGTGGAACATCTCCAGTTGTGTTTAGACAGGATGTTCTCATGCACTGTTCATATATTTTCTGACGAAAAGTAATGCGCTGATATTCGCAAATACCCCACGTCATGGTCAGTGAGTAGTTTGTGCTGTGGCGACCCAGCTGTTTTGACATCATTTTCCATTCACAAATCCAGCCACTCACGCCCATCTCCCATCTCCATTCATCCAATAACCGTACGCCACCAACCCTGCGTAGTAATTCAAAACACCACCCAATCACTCGCGTTTCACTACTGCGGAGAAACGCAGACACACCAGACACATGCTGACAGACAAATCTTACCTGCTGTCGAAGTACATGCCGTTAAACCCATCAATTGTTGCCTCATGGTAAGAGCCAGCCACTTTAGCATCTTTAGCATGCCGAGCTTTCACTTGCCTGTTACCCCACGGTATACATATGGTTTAATAACTCCGCAGAGTACCGAGCTCCGTGATTGCCGTGTCATTCCCGACGAACCCAGACCCGGGAGGTACAGTGTCTGAACAATTATTTATTAATGTATTTCTCTGTATGTTGTACCTTAGATCAAGCCCGGTTCTAGGAAGGCACATATGAGGGGGCAGTCATAAATGTGAAGGGGGCAACATGCTCCAGCACATTTTTGCCATAGGTAGAGCTGACAAATAAAGGTCACTCACTCACTCAACTCACTCACTCGCAGGATGTGGGGATGCTGTGTGAGTGCCCTATCCACCTTATTTTTCACAGAAACACGGAGGCAAAACAGAACGCAGCCAGCTTCTGTTTTTTTTGTGCGACACTTAGGGTCCAGCACTCTTACCACTGTGTAAATGGGAATCGCCTTGTTGTTTACCTTGCTGAGTTTAGCTAATGGGAATCGCCTTGTTGTTTACCTTGCTGAGTTTAGCTATATATGTGTATATATCACATTTTTCACGTCACTATATCACCGTTTAGACTAATCTGATGTTTGTAAAGTCTATAAACACAATGACTGAACAAACATTAGTATTTTCTCTGTGTGTAATTAATAACATGGTTATTGTAGATTAGCTGGGCTAACCGTTAGCTGTTAGCCGTTAGCCGTGTCTGTAATAACTCACTAAACTCACAAA
>NC_065526.1:35696185-35697036 GCF_006386435.1 Epinephelus moara | reverse complement strand
ATATATATATATATATATATATATATGTATATATATATATATATATCCTTCATCCAGGCACAACCAACATTTATCTTATTGGATGGCCATTAGGCATCTAAACATATAAAATAAATTTGAACCCAATAATTACAATAACCTCACAATAGCCAGTATTTACCAAAGCTAGTCTTATATAAAAATCTTCTCAAACTAACAGAACTAACAAACACAACAGATATAGGCTAGAGCAGAACATTTTATATTTTTTTGTTTTGTTTTGTTTTTTTGTCATTTTTTTGTTGTCTTTTGGGTTTTTTTGTTAGCAATTTAACAGATTTCTCTTCACTCCACTCTCCTTTGAGCTGCTGAAAGCTGCAGGAGTGAAAAGTTAATAAAAGCTTTGTAAAAATCGCTGTGATTATCAAAAAACAGTAGCCTCGCGTCACCAGTGAAGAGCCTGGTTTCTATTCACTCTGAATTTTGTCTGGATTCTGGTTCCGGTCTAGAGAGCGGATCCGGAATTCACCAAATTCATCAAAGTAAAAGCATTCACCAAAGTAAAACTTTAAATTCTGGCGCACCATCGATTGATGGTGATGAGGGGTGTAAGAAAATCGATAAACTTAATGGCTTGGGGCTTTTCTTGTAAATGATATTCTTTAAATGAAAAAGTTTCACCACATTTTTATTAGCTTGGTGCTTTTATTTTGACGGAAAGGCGCATCCATCGAGTTCCTTACCAAAACCATAGACATATATACATAGACGCCGCATTGACTGCCGCTGCCTATCAGAGCCGACGTCCTCGCCGGCCGCCATCTTGGATGGGTCTCGCTTCGCCTCCACAGTGCATTCACTTCTATTGAGGA
>NC_065526.1:35679202-35694198 GCF_006386435.1 Epinephelus moara | reverse complement strand
AAGTATCCCGTTTTTGTGTTTGTGCATGTAAACACCATATCCCGAATTCAGAAACCGGGTTATGCCCTTTTCCCGGTTTCAAGAAACCCGGTTTTGCCACCTGGAGTACTCCAATAGAAGCCGGGATACTGGAGCATGTATACGCCTTATCCCGGTCTCTGACGGCTGCCCGCTGTGTGCGCAGGCGCCAGAGTGACGCACCACATATACAAGCAACATGGTGGCAACGAGAGCTTCCCATTTTTGGAGCGACGAAGAGACTGAATTTTGCCNCTGACGGCTGCCCGCTGTGTGCGCAGGCGCCAGAGTGACGCACCACATATACAAGCAACATGGTGGCAACGAGAGCTTCCCATTTTTGGAGCGACGAAGAGACTGAATTTTGCCTGAAAATGATGAAAGAACTCAACATAACTACATGTTTAGACGGCAGAAGACATAGAAATGCCGACCTATTCAAGTCTGTTGCAGACAAGCTACGTGACGCTGATTTTCCACCTTGCACCGTTGAACAAGTTAGGTCGAGGTGGAAAATTTTGAAGAAGCACTACTACTTAGCCAAGCGTCAGAACCAGAAAAGTGGCTCTGATCCAGCAACCTTCAAATTTTTCAAAACACTGGACGAGATGTTAGGTCACCGTCCTCTGGCAACAGCAGCCAGCAGTGGTGTTGACATCGGCTTCTCAAATGCAGCGGAGCCTCCACAGGGAGGTGCCTTATACCCAGGTGAGTTATTTAGCTAATGTTAGCACTTAACATAATGCTAATTTATACTTTCCCTGCTCATCTCAGAGAGAAATGTTGTGCTTTTTTACTTCACAGCTATAAGGCAGCACTGATAAGATTACACATATTCATTCACTTCAGGTCTAGTGACAATCATTTATCTTCTTATCTTGAATGAATCTTCCTACCTTTTAAGCTCAAAAGAACTATTTGATACACATGATTCTCTCATGACAACAATATTGTACTATACAAATCCAAGCTTTACTCTAGATTGAAGCACCCAAAACTATTTAAAACGCGTTACTGGTATTTATCATGTATACAGGGATATGAATAACTGGGTTTCTCTGTGATCCATGTAAACATCATATCCCGGATAAGCTCAAAGCCGGGATAAGCCTCAAACTGGGATACTAAAGACCTTGTAAACACAGTCACTGAGAGGTGTGTCTGGTCTGCCCGCGGGGACGTCGCCCTGGAGATCCCTCAGGCCCAGAGGACTGGGGGGCTCTGCACCATGTGTGGAGTCCACCCCAGTCTGTCTGGGTCGGGGTGGTCTCTGTGGCGGCATTCCCTGTGGCTGTCGGCTATGGCGCCTCTCAGTGTGGATGGCTCCCCATAGGTGGTTCTTTCCTCACCTGGTTCCTCAGTGCCCAGCCATATTATTGACTATATTGACTGTGTGTGTGTGTGTGTGTGTGTGTTTATATGTGGGGGTGGGAGGGGCGGGTTTTCAATATGTATGTATTATTTTTGTTTGTTTTTATTCTGTGAAGCACTTTGTGCTGCATTTTTAATGTATGAAAAGTGCTATACAAATAAAGTTTGATTTGATTTGATTTGATTTTGAGATGATGACATTAACATATGGTTATCTTTTATATTTATGAATTAACCATGACACAAAGCAAACATATTACAGGTAAGAGCAGTCTACCTCGCCTTGAAACAGTTTCTTAACATCTTTATCAACTTCCCTGGACATCATGATACCCAGAGGATCAAGGAGGCATTCTATGCAATTGCAGGTATGTGACATTCAATTGCATGTGATGGAAAATAGAAAGTGGCCCACAGGTTGATACAGTATGTCACACTTTCATCCTCTCACATAGGCTTCCCCAATGTCCTTGGGTGCATTGATTGCACCCATGTCCGCATCCAGGCCCCACCCGGACCTGTGGAGAGGGACTATGTGGACCGGAGGAATCTCCACAGCCTGAATGTGCAGGTATGTAGCCTACTAGTGGAGCCAGATGTCCCAACACTGGTAGCGTCAAGTGTCATTGATTGTCACCCCACATGCTGACAGATGACCTGTGATGCAAACTACCTCATCACCAGCATTGAGGCAAAATGGCCTGGAGGTGCCCATGATGCCAGAATCTTCAGGGCATCCCCTTTGGCACAGAGGCTTGCACAAAGTAAGAGAATGTTAAGAAATCAGCCTTCATTATGTCTAAACACTAATGTGGAGAGGGTCTGTGATTTACCTAACTCAAAAGAATGTCACGTACATCACATTCACTCCTTTTGCACCCTGCAGGGGAATTTGAGGGAGTCCTACTTGGGGACAGAGGCTACCCATGTCTCCCATACCTGCTGACCCCCTACACTGAGCCAGGGACTGATCCAGCGGAGGCCTTCAACCGTACCCTCAACACCACCAGGGCACGGATTGAAATGGTTTTTGGCCAGCTAAAATACAAGTTCAGAACTCAACAGTTCTCAGGCCACATTGCGCAGCCTCAAATTCAATATTATAGCCTTCAAGACAATACTGCCCAGACAACCCTACAGTTTTGCATGTCTTCTTACTTCAATCCCTGCAGGTTCCAGTGCCTGAAATACCTCAGGGTTGCTCCTGACCAGGCGTGCGATATTACAGTTGCCTGTGCCATCCTCCACAATATTGCCACAATCCGGAAGGAGAGGCCACCTGAGGTTGTCCCGGAAGAGAGATGGGAGGACCCCGACCCGGTCCCAGGACCCCTAGACGGGAGGATCGTGAGGGACCTGTATAGGGACACACATTTCAACTAATCCCCAATTACTTTCTGTTCAAATATAATTTTATGTATTTCTAAATTGTGAAAAAATAAATGTGCCATTTAGAACATGTGTGCCTAGGTTGTTTGAATGACACCTGAAACCTATGAATGTAGAGAATTTTAGGTTAGATATTGTTAAAAAAAATGGATATATCACAAGTCACTGACAGATAAATGTTTCACCTTCAACAATAGTAAATGTTTGATAGTTTGTGTCTGAAAGCAACCGGTCTCTTCCATTTTCCACCAGCATTTGGCTGGTGGCGGGTGCCAATTTCCATTCATTTTAGGCATGAACTGAGGTGCTTTGGGTTCTATATAGAGCCATGCAATTATGTTTCTAAACTAATTAATCTTTTTTTCACACTGTAGAGACAGGACACAGTAGACTAAGTTGACTGAAAAAAACATTTAATTTATGATGGGTCACGCTGGTCAGCCTGTGGAGACAGAACGGACAATTACATATAGTAAAGACAATTACCTTTTACTGTGCATTTGAATTCACACTTACATCTTTTTCCATCTTCTTGATTTCAAGTTTAATCTTCTTTATTTGAAATTTCTTGTATTCTGTGGCATAACTTAAGTACTGCTTATAAATGGTGCGGATGTCCTATGATGAGGAAATGTGTCAGTGCAGCCAAATATGCAGTTGTTAAGGTGGGTAAAAGGGAACGGCTACTCACTTCACTCCTGCCAGATGTGGTAGCAGTCCTTCCAGCTGGGGTAGTCTCCTGCAGCAGGGTGTGTGGTTCCTTATTAAGGTGATTTTGTCATTGCAAACACAACTAGTACATGTACATTTAATAATCAGGCTTACATCTTGGAGTTCGCTGTCTCTGGCAGAAACAGTCTCCTCATCATCATCATTTGAATGGCTGGGGCCTTCTCCCTGCAAATAGAGGAACAGCAGTTATCGGAGCAGAGGTAGGGGTTTGACTGCATGTAGTGCAGTGTTTCAACAGGTTGGGACCTACTGAATCGTCTTCCGGCCCGACTGCCTCCTCAGGCCCAGGTAGGACTGGAGGATCCAGAAGATTTCTTTGATCCCCTACCACTGACAGAAAGACAGCTGTAGAGTTAGTTATACCAACTGAGGGGCTGTCACCAGCCGAGGGGCATTGATGGACAATACCTTCAACATATGGGGCCCGGATCTCTGGGGCCACAGGGTTGGAGGAGCTCCGCCCCTGGATCCCGTCGATCTTGGGCCCCTTATTGAGACTGAGGGCCAGGGTCTCTGCTGGAGTAAACTCCTCAGGTGGGGGTCCCCCACTAGTAGCCATCATAGCAGTTTTTTCCTGGTAGCTGCAAGGTACAGAGTCACAGCTTTACACCTATATTGACTGATACATTTCACATTTCATTTTGGAGCACTTACCATTCGACAGGATATTCTTATATTTGATCTTCACCTGCTGCCAAGTCCTCCTCTGGCTACTGAGATTGCTTCTGTTGAGACATAACAGTGAGGGATGAAGATGGGACACACACCATTGTGGTCTGTCTGTTCCTCATCCTATAGCACATTCCATACATTTAAGGGGGTTTTCCTTATTTTGATATAATAAGGGATAGAACTTACACCTGACGATGAGAAATAGATAATTGATTCACTATTACCTGCATTCACTTAATAGATTTCCTCATCTCCACTGAATTGATGGATTTGCTAAATGTAATTTTCTACAATCAATAGATAAATGTCATGTGATTATTTCCTATAAACTGATCATGACCATTGACCGCAGCAGCCTGCCCTCACAGCCGCAGGTGGCAGTGGCACAGAGTGGAACATCAGACTGGGTCAGTCTAATATTTTGCATATTAAGGGGGGATACGAGCAGTTAGCAAGCACTGCCTACATGGTCCTATCATCCAAGATAGGTTGGGCCGGCCAGATAAACCCAACCGGACCCGCGGGTTTGGTGCGGGTTTGGTGCGGGTTCGGACCGAAAAAATATGCAAATGACTCGGGCCGGGTCGGTCCTCAGGCTTCCTCTGGGCTTAAAAACCTGCAGTGTCGGGTTGTAATTTTCAGGTCCATTGAGAACTAGTTTGTGTTTTTGGATGTGTTCAGGGCACACAGAACATTAAAGGGAACCTATCAGCAATGTTAAAACATACGTGCATAAATCATTAATCTGCTTTATCAATTGAAAATAAAAGATAAGGATAAAGATAAGGATTTCGTAATTACGAGATAAGGTGTCTAATTTTTTTTAATCCAGTGAATGCAATGCGCTTCCGTAGTAATTACCTTGTCCACTTTCATTCTGTTTAGGCTTATATCTTAACAGGAGCTGGCCACTACCGCTGTGCTGAAACTAAATCAATTGATGTCAGGCACATCGATCACCCACTACTATCAGCGCATAAGTCACACACATACTTATTATCATTTTTCTTCCATTAACAGTGCGCACTGTTGTAACATCTCCTTGCTTAGTGTAATATTAATGTGCCAGCCCGGCTGGATCTGTGAGCGTTTGGGCGCTAAGAAGAGTGTTAAGAGTGGGTCAGCTCGATCTTACAACTCCTTCTTAGTGAAAGATCTTCTTAAGCTAAGAGCGATCTGGGAAACGTGACCATTATCATGTCAACATACAGGGAAAATGTGTCCAGAGTTTATGACATTTACAAGGAGAGCTAGAGCCATTTGACTAAAGCCGACGTTATTACTGCTGTAGCATGATGTTATTAGGCTAAATACTAGACTACATTTCTAACAGTGTCTGAGTTTTGTGTATATTGTGTTTATACAGTATGTTTATACAGTATATACAGTATATATATACTGTGTGTGTGTATATATATATATCTATATATATATATATCTATATATATATATATATCCCACTCTGGGGTTGAGGTGAATAAAATAACTGTGTTGTGACCTAAATAACATGCTGTAGCTATCTGCAGAAAGTATTTAAGCATGAAATCCCGCATTTTTAATGTACGAAAGCATCCTGTATCATAACTACATATGTGCCGTTTGTAACAAACCAAACCTCGTGAAAATCAGTTGAAAATTCAGTGAGTTATTCTATTTTACTTGTGCATACAGCTCCTTCCTCAATGGAAGTGAATGCACTGTGGAGGCGAAGCGAGACCCATCCAAGATGGCGGCCGGCGAGGACGCGCTCAGGCACTCGATGCGGCGTCTATGTATATATGTCTATGACCAAGACGGCCACTAACAGCCCCAGACTAAAAAACAGCGTGCAGAACTAGAGGCTGGGCGGGGCTTTATGTAGGGGTCTGGCACACACAGGGCATTTGTCCTCAGTATGTGACATGCAGCAGGCACTCATCTCTCGCTGTGCTTGTGTGATTGAAGAAACGTTCGCACTGACAGGCTCACACTCTATGCTCACACTGCTCACTATTTATATTTAGTGTTTTGTTTGTTAACTATATATTAAGTGTCTCACGACACGAGACGTTATGACGAGTTTAACGGAGCTTCACTTTATTGCTGCATTCTGCCTCACTGAGACTGAGAAACCTGATGCTGATGCATCTTGGCTCATTTGCATACTAAATAGTGATTTGGTGTTTACTGGGGGGAGGGTCTCTGCCGACTGCAGACAGTCACACACAGCCAGCACACAGCACGGAGTGGAGACAGATGAGAAAACTTTTCTGTTTTGCTCCTTTTTCGGCGGATTTGATTTGATGGGGCAAGACATTTGTTTAAGGGGGCACTGCCCCCTCTTACCCCTGCATAGAACCGGCCTCGCCTTAGATTGTCAAATTGTTGTTTTCCTGGTTGCTTGTAGGGTGGGATCCGTGGTAAAACCCGGAGTGGATTTATCTTTTCTTTCAATGCTGGGGGATACGGGCTCAAACGGGAATGGATTGAATGCGTGGACTGGATTATATGGAATGGACTGTCGCCTAATTCAATGAACTTTAAAATACAAGACAGAAAACTGAAACTAGTGTTGTGTTGTAAATGTTTAATTGTCAATTGTGTTTTGGATTGCTCATTTAGGCAAGTGTGGTTGTGCGGGTTTAAGGTCTGTTTGTTTTGAGTTTAAAGTATTATTATTTGTCAGACCCGACTCTGACTGGCAACCCCCCCTAAGACGATATTTCAGAAGGCTGTGATCATAAGAAGGTGGTCCTGAGCGGTCCACTTAACCTTCTCCAGGAGACTGATGTTGGGAACTGTGTGAACTTTGAGTCATTTTTAGGTATTTCCTCACCATGTCTCTTTTCCTAAACCTAATTACAGCAACTTAATTTGCCTAAACCTAACATCTGTAACTTTACGGTAAGGACGTAATGTCATTTGTGGATTGCTAATTCATAGGATATCATACAAACTGTTGTATGTGCATTTTCATTGTATATCATCAATCCTACCTCTATTGTTACTCTATTAGTTATTGGTTTATTTTATATCTTGTATAGTTTTAATTTTTGACTGCTATTTAATATTATTTAATAACCCACTGGTTGTTTCGGCTTGTTAGGGTTTTTTTTTTTGTTAGGTTTTTTTTTAGTGAATGTTGTGACTGTATTTTGTGTTACTGTAATTGAAGCATTATCTGGCACAAGAATTTCTTTCGGGATAAGAAAAGATCAATTCAACTGAATTGAACTGAACAGAATCGTTGTATACGTTGGTTTAGAAGCTTTTATTGGTGATTTTTCATGGTACATGGCCCTGCTTTTCTCCATAACTGTCATTCCTTTGCTGCAATTACAGTGCGAAGATGCCAACATACAAAAGATCCACAAACGCTGACCAAGCAGCGCAGACTGGTCTTTTTCAGCCGGCAGGGCTTAAAGAGACATGCGTGTGAATACATGTGTACCCACACAGACAGTATGACGAAAGTGTTTGTTCAACATAGCATGTGAACATGTTTAGGTAAAAAACAAAAATACAAGCATGAACCTGGAAATGAGCTTAACAGATTTTTTGAATTTCAGCCTTACGCAAGCTTACTTGCCATGCCAACACATGGAATGTTTCTATAATGCCAAAAATGTCACCTATCCATTTGATGTGAAATTTATGTCATATTTCAAGGAGGTGTGACATAGCCTACCGTTTTGTGTAAACTGACCAAAAACCTTTTTTTCTTTTTGTAACATTTGCATGATTGGGATCGCCCATCTTTCATTAATTTAGACAAGTGTAAGCACATTTATCACACAATTTATTTAAATTCATACTTTGATATAATTTCACATGCACAATTTGCTTTTCCTGTTAATCATCATGAAGTTAGACTCCATGTTCATTTCAGTTATAGAAATGCACACAGAGTTCAGCTTTTTTACTGAAGTAAAAGGCCATCTATAATTCAAACAAAAAAAAGCTGGCTATTATCACTGTGACACCCTCCTCCCTCCCACACCCTCCCTATCCTTGTGTCACCAGGCTCTTCACTTAATGGCGAAGAGCCTGGTTTCCATTCACTCTGAATTTTGTCTGGATTCTGGTTCTGCTCTAGAGAGCGGATCCGGAATTCACCAAATTCACCAAAGTAAAAGTGTTCATCAAAGTAAAACTTTAAATTCTGGCACACCATCGATTTCCGTCTCCGGTTTCTCCACGTTGGAAAGTTGAATCGGAAAAGAAAGAAGAGTGAAGACTGTCGCCACGATCGATACATTTTAATCATTTAAACATGGACGTACAACAGTCTGTTTTAGAAGAGGTTCTTCAAGAAACTTGGTTGATAGAGCATGCTACATGGTGAGCATCTCACAGTTTTCCTCTCTCTCCCGCCCCCACCGCCCCAAACTACAGGTATAATGAACAAAACTAGTGTCTATTAAATAAAACAGACACCTGAAATAGACAATAACTTGTAATACAATTAAATACAATAAAAGAAAAAGGTTAACTTAATGGCTTGGGGCTTTACTTGTAAATTATATTCTTTAAATTAAAAAGTTTCACCACATTTTTATTAGCTTGGTGCTTTTATTTTGATGGAAAGGCGCATCCATCGAATTCCGGATCCTGTCTCACTCACCCTGGTTCCGGTTCCTTACCAAAACCATAGACATACATACATAGACGCCGCATTGACTGCCGCTGCCTATCAGAGCCGACGTCCTCGCCGGCCGCCATCTTGGATGGGTCTTGCTTCGCCTCCACAGTGCATTCACTTCTATTGGGGAAGGAGCTGTATGCACAAGTAAAATAGAATAACTCACTGAATTTTTAACTGATTTTCACGCGGTTTGGTTTGTTACAAACGGCACACATGTAGTTATGATACAGGATGCTTTCGTACATTAAAAATAAGGGATTTCATGCTTTTATACTTTCTGCAGATAGCAACAGCATGTTATTTAGGTCACAACACAGTTCTTTTATTCACCTCAACCCCAGAGTGGGATATATATATATATATATATATATATATATATGTATATATATATATACACATACACAGTATTTATATACTGTATAAACACACTGTATAAACACAATATACACAATACAAAACATAGTATAGCATATTATGTATAGCACACCTTTGTACACATATTCGCTTTTCCACCAGCTGTGCTGCGAATATCCCCTGCTGCTCATCCTTCTGTATCTTTTTTCAAATTATCTTGACCACAGTCCCATTTTCATAGTTATAATACCAATACCAAAATTAATTTCAGTGTTTATGTAAATATTGAAAATGTTTTTTTACTACTTTTGAGGGATCACAGCAGTCAGTGTAATAAGAATAAGAAGAACTTTATTAATCCCCAAAGGAAATTTCAAAGAAGTCTGTAAGATCATCTATTTAACAAAGAATTATTAAGTCTGATGGCTGTGGGTATAAAAGAGAGTGAGTGTGTGTGAGAAATAAACTCAATCAACAATCAAGCTTTTTCTTTATTAAAATATATTAATAAATTTATTAATATGCTATATTATTAATATGCTATACTATGTTTTGTATTGTGTATATTGTGTTTATACAGTATATACAGTATAGCCTATATATATATATGTGTGTGTGTGTATATGTGTGTATATCTATATCTATCTATCTCTCTATCTCTCTATCTATCTATCTATATATATATATCCCACTCTGGGGTTGAGGTGAATAAAATAACTGTGTTGTGACCTAAATAACATGCTGTAGCTATCTGCAGAAAGTATTAAAGCATGAAATCCCGCATTTTTAATGTACGATTATTAGCTTGGTGCTTTTATTTTTACGGAAAGGCGCATCCATCGAATTCCGGATCCTGTCTCTCTCGCCCTGGTTCCGGTTGCTTACCAAAACGGCCACTAAACGGCCTCAGACTACACCCTCCCTAATTCACTCCCCATAAATTTCACTGAACACATTTAATTCAGGTAAAAAAAAATAAAAATAAATCTTTGAAATCTAAAATTCATGGGGTACATTTAATTGGGTAAAACAAAAATGCTTGAGGTAAAAAAATGAATCGAACACATTTAATTGAGGTTTACAAAAAATGCTTGAAGGCTGAAATTCATTGAATACATTTAACTGAAGTAAAAGAAAATATCCAGCACCAAAAGAACGGTCCCCTACGCCCACAAACTGAACACATCATTTGATTCAGGCAAAAATGGTCCCTGATGCATCAAGCCAAAAAGTCCTTAAAGACGGTGTTATCATCAATGACCCCATTATCTTCTACAAAGGACACGTTAAACCATGAACTGACAGATTACACATAAGTTCCAGCTCTCTGCTTTTTTACAGCCATCTGTGTCCCCATATTGCTGCACACAAGCCATACGTGACTCTTGCTTCTTCTTGGCTTTTTGCTTTTTGGGTGGTGTTCCTTTTCCTGTGGTCTTGCTTGCCATACATTCAAAAGTGTGTGTCACTCGTGAGGTGGAAGCTTGGGGGCTTTGGCTGCTTACTTATGGTAGCACACTCATGGATGGGGAGTATTTACCGGGTCAGCAAAGGCTTGGCAAGGGCTTGGAGGAGGGCTTAGGTGAGGACAAGGGATTACAGTTACGTGTAATTTTACTAATGGGTGGCATGAAATACAAGAGGCCTTTGTTTTGGTGTGGCGCTCCACTGACTCAGTTTGAACTTTCGTACTCAGTTCGTTACCCATTTAGAGGTGCTGAAATTTTGAAGCTTTATAAAGAACTGTGAATGTCTGTCCTTTTATTATGGTTTCTCTTGGCTTTGCTGACAGCCAACTAAACAACTAAACATGCCCAATGCCCTTCCCTCTGGTCTTCCTCTGGATAACTTGTATCAGCGTTGGCCGCTCTGCATTGCACACCAGCGGGGCCGGGTGGGGAGCCAGCTAGCTGCGCCACTCGTTCATGATTAACACTGGTAATGATGTGTGTTTATGGGGGATCCATTGTGTTTCCATGACACTGCCTGGACTGCAGACGTCCACTCCAAGTTTTTATCTGAGAGCAAAGAGCTCTCATTTTGACTTCCCATTGAAGTGGTAGATTTTCCAAACTAGATCAAGAAGACTGTAGACTATCGACACCCCAGGTTTCATCTTCTGTGGGTTAGTATTGCAAGTTCCGATCTGTGCAAGAAGCAGGCAACATATCGCAGGTTTCCACGGTACCTTCCTACACACTACAATCTCACAGACACACACACCAAGTGTCAAAGTCAAGTATCCTTTCTTGGTATGATAGGTCCCTCCAAGGAAAGATCCTACAGAGGCAAGGCAAGAGTCCCTCCTAGCATTTGGTGAACACACATTGGAACAAGCTAACAAGTGCCCCTAGGTGTACGTCATTAGCCCTCAGCAATCTGAGAGGGTTTCAGGATACTGTGATAATTTTGGGCTCTCTAATGTTGTTATACTATTTTTAAAAAAAATGTAAGCAGAATTTCCAAAGTCATGTGACTTTTAGGGAAAATATATTTCTGGATTATACTTTAAAACAATAACAACAACAACAACAACAAAACTGGTAGACTAAATTAAACTTGAAAAAAAAAAGCAGTTTTAGAATTCTGCTACAATGCATAAACTGACCTTACCCATTGTGATGATTTTTTTAGGTAAATTGAGGTATTTCTGTTAAGTATCAGGGATGTATGATTATGCATTAACACTTTAATCTGTGGCAGTGATTTTGACAGTTACATGGCTGTTTAAAAATGTGTCCTGCTGTGTTGGGAAGAGTTGGCAGGAGGGGAAATCCTTCTTTCACTGAATATGCAAAAGGTGCTGTTCACAGGTGAGGCCAGGCAAAGCCCCCTCAGACACACTCTAACAGAAACATTCACACCCTAATCTCTTAAACAACATCTGAAAAAAGTCCTAAATCACCACAGCATGTAAAGTATGTTCTCAGACTCACACACAGAATCACACTGTGATTACAAAGTGTTCCAGATTTTATATGTGTATTACCACAAACGCCGTTACAGTAAAATGGAGAGTGGAGAATGGACAGTAGAGTGGAGCCGCGCTGCTCTGAAACAGCTGACTGCGTCCATTGCACATGATACCGCCCGGTAATCCTCTGAAATAAGTTCACCTCAAAACAAATAAGTGATGCTTTGACCTGCAGGATATTCTAATGTGTTTACTGTGGCTGTTCTCACCACGATTCCTCCAGAAAATACACCAATTGAAACCAAAAGAATGAGAGCAATTATTATGTCATGTGAAAAGAAGAGGGAGGGACACTTAGCGCTCCATCTCTGCTGTGACAGATTCATTTGAAAACTTTTATGTTTTATCTAAATCATGTTATTTTAAAAATCTCATTATTTAGCAGTGGCTGCATTGGAAGGTGTAAATTATGAGTTTTCTGTCAATATTTTTTTCATGGTTGTAAGATAAAATCACCTGGAGATATTAATCTAAATATATGACATCATTATCGAAATCCTGCCGAGCTCAGCTGGCGCAGATTTCAGAATTGTGGGTACTTTACACCCCCTGAGGATACTCACATGCAACCTTGAAATTTCTCTGAAAGAAGGAGTCAGTCCTCGGTAGAATTTGAAGGATCCTTGACATTGGAACAGTCCTTTGGCAGGATTTGATGTGACATCCTTGAAATGCAGCCATTTAAGGATCCTTCCTTACATTTGAGAGACACCCACTGTATGGTCAACTTTTTGAGAGAGGCATAGTTGTGATTATAAACCTGTGTGGCATACAGTGGATTGGGCTCAGTCTGCAGGTGGGCAATCACAGCCCCACTGGTGCCCATGTTGACAAAGGCCCCATCTGCACCTTAAAACACATTTTCTCATCCACCACTCATCATCCCCTGGGCAAACTGCATCAAATGCAGCATTGAAGGCATTTGTGACCTTTTAAAGGAAAGCATAAAATACATAATGATGAAAAACAAACTGACACTCAGTTCTCAAAATTACAAATACTATTCATTACTTTAAAATGTTACACAAAGTAAATTATTCTGAAAAGAGAAAAAACTTTCTTACTGAGGGCATGCAGATGTTGAAGGATCTGTGCTGCACATTTGGGCCCAATCCCAAACCACTCCCTACCCACTACCACTTCACTACCGAGTGTCACTCCAAATCAAGTTACACTCGCAGCTGCGGAGGGCACTCCTGATTAAGGGGAAGTGTATGAAAGAGAAGCCAAACCATGGGATGCCCTCGCCACTCTACCGGCAGAAGGAAGCAGATGTAACCATGGATACCGACAGATGCTTTGTGAAAGCAAAATAGAGCAACAGGCTATAAAAAAAACATTTAAATATTAATTAAAATTAGTTATATTAAAAATAAACTTGAATAAGTCAGATAAGAGATACAGTGCAGTGTAATCAAAGTAATTAACTTGTTCATATTTTCTAGACACATTTTAGTTAGCCCTTCTATGTTGGGCCATGCGTTTGTTTGGTGGTTGTTTTGTTTCACCAATGTACAAGTCTGGGCATTCCTCACTGCATTGGACAGCGTACAATAGGTTGCTCTTCTGAGTGTGTAGTGTACGGTCTTTTGGGTGTACCAGTCTTTGTCTGAGTGTGTTACTGGGTTTGAAATACACAGGGATGCGGTGTTTGCTGAAAATCCTCCTGAGTTTTTCAGATACCCCAGACACATAGGGGATGACAATGTTATTGCGCTTGCTCTTTTCTTCCTCACCCACCTTGTTCTTTCTGGAACAGGCTGCTGTTTCCACAAAGGTCCAACTGGGGTAACCACAAGTTTTTAGAGCCTCCCTCAGATGTTCATGCTCTTTCCCTTGGGCCTGAGTGCCCTACCTACCAGCACTCAGGAGTGCCCTACCTACCAGCACTAAGGCCCAAGGGAAAGAGCATGAACATCTGAGGGAGGCTCTAAAAACTTGTGGTTACCCCAGTTGGACCTTTGTGGAAACAGCAGCCTGTTCCAAAAAGAACAAGGTGGGTGAGGAAGAAAAGAGTATACAATTACAATAGCATTGTCATCAAGTTAATGATAATGAAGTCAGAATTTTTCAAGAAAAAAAAATCTACCTGCCCTATAGTCTGCTGTACGTTATGTTATTGCTCTGCTGATATTGCAGTATCCCCTTCTGACCATGTGACAGACACAGGACCTAGTTTGGGACTCTGTGGAGTTTGAGCGGCAGTGCACTGCTCTTCATCAGAGGCAGAATACCAAAATGACCATGACCTCTTAACACCGCATTCCGTGGTGGCAGCACGTAATGGGTTGAAATTACGTGCTGCCACCACGAAAACAATGCCAATGTAAAGTCAATTAGGATCCTCTCCCGTGGTGGACACACGGATTCCCTGATTCAATCACGTCACGTCAACCTCGTTTTCCTCAATTTTCCTTTAACATTCCTGTATACACACAAAAACGTGGAAGTGTCCTTGATATTAAAACGGCAAATACATTCCTCTGTTATAATTTCCCACCAATAATAATGATAATGATAATAACGTGATAGTTCGACTGTACAAGATATTTGTTATAGCCTATTCAAATATTCAGTCCCAAAAACACCGTTTCTAGAGAACTTGCTAAAATATCTGAAATTATCCATCATGCCTACTTTTTCTTAACATATTTCATCTAGGTGCAGTGTCATTACTAGTTCAGCTTTACTAGACATTTGATATATTCAGTAGATGTATCTTTTTACGACTCTATTTTACAACAAGCCGCAAAAAACCTCAACCTCCTCAATGATATCTTTAACATTCCTGTATACACACAAAAACGCGGAAGTGTTCTTGATAACTCAACAATATGACAGGTTAATGTCAAGGCCATAAAA
>NC_065526.1:35677740-35678667 GCF_006386435.1 Epinephelus moara | reverse complement strand
TTTACAGAGTGGAATGGTAGCCTAATAGATAACTTAGATAATATTTATTATTGTTTAGACACTTTGTTTTTGCTTAGATACTATTTAGCCTATTATTGTATTTACTTTTAGCATGTTCTACTTTTGAGTAATTTCTGAGAAGTTATGATAAAATAAAATAAAAATTACAGACTATAGAATAGGAGACAACCTCTTCAGTGTCTCATGTCAATTAATTAACACTATTTGTCGGCTTTTTATAATGCCTTTTTTTTTTTTTCTTTTTTTTTTTGCTGCTGTCTCCAGTTGAGAGTGGTGATTTGCTAAATACGTTCTACAATAATAATTAGATTAACATTTGGTCTATAATATTGTTGGCTATATTACACATTTTAATTTAAAAAAAATGGAAGAATAAAAGAAATAAACACCGAAATAATTACTGGAAAGTTTTTTTTTTATTGATACTCACACACATTGAACACGCAATTAAATAAATGAATGAATGAATGAACATTGGAAGTGGTTCAGCCACAGTCCCGCTGGCTGGCACGGTCACATTGAGATTACATTTTTATTACTAACAAAATGTTTTATATTGACCGTATGAATGGTTTCGTTTTCAAATAAATATTTGGAAACGAAAATATGCTTTGGTGTACTTTTACAGAGTTTTGCAATATGTATATAGCCTACCTGTATCAAAATGTATAATTTTCAGCAACGGTTTGTGTGACAGCTGCCACGGTCGGAGGTATAACCAGCGGGGCAGCCGCTGGTTCTGTGGCGCTGGCTTGGGGTCCGCTCTCCCCTGGTGGAGTGGAGGGTGGCTGGGTTGCCAGGGGCGGATGGCTCCATGTGATGGTGTTTCCTCTCTGGTTCTTCCATGCTCAGCCTTATTTTTATCTTCTTGTTTATTTATTTATTTATTAGTGGCGTTTGGATTCA
>NC_065526.1:35661191-35677705 GCF_006386435.1 Epinephelus moara | reverse complement strand
ATTTCAGATATTTTAGCAAGTTCTCTAGAAACGGTGTTTTTGGGACTGAATATTTGAATAGGCCTATATCAAATATCTAGTACAGCCAAACTATCATGTTATTATCATTATTATTATTATTGGTGGGAAATTATAACAGAGGAATATATTTGCCATTTTAATATCAAGGACACTTCCGCGTTTTTGTGCGTATACAGGAATGTTAAAGATATCATTTAGGAAAACGAGGTTGACGTGATGTAATTGAATCAGGGAATCCGTGTGTCCACCACGGGAGAGGATCCTAATTGACTTTATATTGGCATTGTTTTCGTGGTGGCAGCACGTAATTTCAACCCATTACGTGCTGCCACCACAGAATGCGGTGTTAAGAGGTCGTGGTCATTTCACGTATTTCTGTGAGATCAGGTTGTTGAAAACTCTTCTGATCAGGCATAATACAGGATTTTCCCATATTGCAAAATAAAATGTACTGTCCCTTTCTGAATCAATTCAAGACACAATCTGTCTTGTATTTTCATACAAAAAACTTTTAGAATGAAGATTCTGTGAACGAGTTCACTCAGATATTGGTAAGGACAATTCTGCCTTCTCAAAATCCTGATAGGGACATGACCCTACCATCTGTATGCAAACTTACAGCCTTTGTGATGGGGTGGCCCTGAATGACTGACAATATATTGTTGCAGTGATGCATGGTCAGTGACTAACAGGAGGCAGCATTTCCCCTGGTTTCATCAGAGCAAAAGCCTGTCAACTTCCGTAAATCCCTTGCATGTGTATAGGCGATTTAAATAACTTTAAAAACTAGAGGATAGAATGTTTATTGAAAAAGCTGCATGGGATCCAAAACATGGGATTGAGACTAATACAATTTAAAATATTGAGACTTTAATATGTGAATATGGAAACAACAGTATAGTAAAGGCAAAGTTACATTAAGGCATCTAAAGCACTTTGCGATTTTAAGGGTCATTACCTACTGTAGCTTTCGCCTTCACAAGGATGCCCAAAAGTTAGGTCTGAACACACACACACACACACACACACACACACACACACACACACACACACGCTTCGCAGACCAAACTACTACAAGCTGTGGGCTCAAGTCCTCTATACTCAGTGTGATTGGTTTTAATTAGACAGCCTTCTTTAATTCATTATCAGCATCAGGGCCACAAGGCATATGGGTCAATAATCTTCAGTGAAAGGCCCACTGTGCAGAGTTTTGGAGGATATATTGGCAGAAATGGAATACAATATTATAACTGTTTTTTTTTTTTTGTTTATACATACCTGAAAATAAGAAAATTGTGTTTTTGTAACATTAGAATGATCAATGTATATGTATAAGGGAGTGGGTCCTTGTCCATGGAGATCTCCATGTTGCACCGCCATGTTTCCACGATACCCCAGAATGGACAGACCAAACACTTGGTCTAGATATGGCCATTCACATTTTTGCATCGGACACCACAGTTAACAGCCCCTCCGCAATGAGAGCATCAGGAAAAACACCAATTTTTTAACGTGAAACTGCTTTAATTAGTGTTTTAACTGGTTTAATTCACCAGGTCAGTTTGTTTTGGAGAGGAGGTAACCTCTGTGGATAATTCAGCTCACTGTAACTACCTCCTGAATGTTTGGATCTTAAGTTGTCAGAGAAAAAAGGTGAACACACATTAGCAGGTGCTTGGCTAATGGCCCATCTCGGACATGCCAATTAGTGTCAGAGAAACACTGATTTGTAGCATGAAACGGCTTTATTCAGTGTTTTTACTGGTTTGAATCACCAGGCCCGTTTGTTTGGAGAGAAAGAGACGAAAAAGAAATACAACTTAGGTCTCTCTTGGTACCCTTTTGTACATCAAGTTTAAAATGCTTTACTTATTTTGCAATATGGGGACTGGACCTTGGCCCACCACCACCAAATAACTGCATTTCAATAAGGTACAACTGTGTCTGATAAAATATTGTAGAAATGCCATATGACAGAAGAAGAAACAGTGCTGAATACTAACTACAGTACTATGGTAAAAAAATTTATAGTTTGACAAGCACTTACACACACACACACACACACACACACACACACACACACACACATCTGGGAGCTGCTAAATGCCTTGCATCAGGGGGGTTTATGTAGGACAAGTGATATTCACAACTTTACAATTCCCAGATTCCTCCACCCACAGATTTAACAAATGGAGATGTAAATGTGTAGACTTTTGTTTAATCTCACATCCCTAAATTTGAGATTGCTGTTGTGAAACCGATGTGTTTTATATTTTGACAGATGTCATGTGGAGTTGCAAAGTCACAACTTTTTTTTTTTTTTGTTCTTTTGTGGAGCAGGAAGGGAACGTGTGACATCTATTGTGAAAGCAGCAGTACTCCTAATGGACTAAAAGACCTGTTTGCTAAATTTAAACCATGAATCTGTATAGTAATTGTTGTAATTCTCTCTCCCTCCCACTCATGTTGTGTCGGTAAGTGCTGGTAAGAAAGACGTGTTTAAGAGCAACTGTATTTTTTAGCAGTCTATAACAATATTAAGTCAGATTTTAACTATTAATGAAGCATACGTAAAATAAAAAATTGATGGATTATTGAAACATAATTCTTGCATACTTACATTCACATTTCTAAATCATAAACCTCATGCTGTTATTTTGCACAAATGTGTGAACAAAGCCTGCACTGTACTGCTATTTTGAAAACATTTTATGCTGCCTTAAAAAGGACCTCCGGCATGCATAATAAAGATGAATTGTAATATCACATCCTGACTCACTTTTTCAAACTGGAATTTTAATGTCACTGCTTCTATCAAGTTGCCTGTTTTACTTAAGTTTTGTGAGCACAGAATTATCACAGTCCCCGTTGGCTATAATATCATGTCAGGTTGGTTCCTCCACACTCACTCTCAGTGAAATGTGATCATGGATGTCAAAGTAGCTCTCATAATGTTGAAGACAGTTTAATATACAGCCATTCCACATTTACAGCTACCGTCTATAACGCACTCAGCAGTATTCAGTACCTCACAGTGAATGTTATATTCTTTTTATTGCAGAGCACCCAGTCACACTGTGAAGAACAAGTTGTAAGATGAACTGCAAGCTGCGGTGAATGTCATGTAAAGTCTTTTACAGCATGATCATGAACCAGGTGATAAAATAAAAAGAAGTATTATGCACATAGAAAAGTCTTATTAGAAACAGTCTTCAAAAAGCATACAAAATGTACAAAACATATATATATGAGCACTGGCACTGGTTGAAGTGTTAGATGAAGTGCCAGGTTTTGTCGTAGGTTTCTTATTCAAAGAAGAGTATTATGATTAGATCCTGCACTCAAAGAAACAATCTAAAGTCCCATTCATAAAGGATTAGTGAGGTACTCAATGTAAATCCCAGTAATCTCCAACTTCATCATGTTCTAAGCATGTGTGCGGTGGTATGACTGTGCCTTGTCATAGAAATTATACAGTATTAACAGTGACAGACATTTTGACTTGAAGAAAAGCACTGCAGGAAACACAACAGGAGTGATGATGAGTGTTATCAAGTCAAGTCAGACTCAACATGTACAATGCCAAGGCTTTGGCAGATCTATGTTGGTTAAATTTATGTTAATGTTATCACTTACACGTGTGCAAAAAATGCATAAAGTATTGGTCTATTGATGCGTCACAGATAGTGAAATGAAAAGGTGGGTAAAACACTTACTGGCTTATTCTGAAAAAAAGAAAAATCTGGGAACTGTATATTCTGCTTATTTATTTGAACACAATATTTAGCTTGAATATGCTACCTACACATCCATGCCCTTAAAGCTGTGACAGCACATTGCTCCATCATTTCTCTGGCTTACCTTGTGTCACTCATAGATAGTGTAAAGTGGGTTTATCCACCCCCATTTTGTAGCAAAAACACCTAAAATGACATACCCAAATTAAAATGACTGTAGCTTCTGAACCACTCTGACTACATGCATTCATGAAGTCTTCCCAGAAAGAAAACTCTCTGAATTGTCTTGTGCAAGTGTCAGAAACACTCTAGGTGATACAGAGACAGAGTAATGGGCCTCTGAAGACAGTAAAAAAAAAAAATGAAGATTTTGCCAAAAATAAAATGAAAAATGTTTTTCAGGATGAATAACTGTCTGTGGCTTCATCTGAGCAGGTAAATGACACTGTGATTTATGAGATGTAGGCACACTATCAATGAACATTTGTTTCAAATTTGAAGAAGATTGCTCAAAGTATGACCATTCTACAGTGTTTTTCCATGCAAAGATCCAGGCAAATGACAAGTCGGTCACTTGGCTTCAAAACAGTACTGTCAGTGATCAAACAACACCCAGCCAGCTTCAAACATTGTACCTTATTGAAATCAGGTGTGATTATGATAGCTGATGTTGTTTATGACACAGAAACACCATAAAATATCACCAAATAAAGCCAATGAGAGTTATCCCACTTTCTAGACGGTATATCTCAGCCAATAGTGGTAGGAGTGAGACTCTTACCTTTTGTAAAAGATCTAAGTCCCCGCTAACGGCTCCACATAAGATCGCCAGTAATCCTTTAACAATTCTCTCGAAAAGCGGCATGACATGACTTGTCACCACACTTTGTGATTTTGGACTTTGTGTGTTTAGGCTGCTCTGGTGCGAAATACATAATAAATAAAAGAAAAATGATGTTATTTTTGAATCCGGCAACACCAAACATCACATAGTTTGATGACGTAGTGTGCCTGGGAGATACCATTTAACAGAGGAGGGGAGCGAGGACGCTGGCGTCCTGGCGGAGTTAGAGAGGTTAAAGCAGGAAGCAGTGCTTGCTAAAAAAGACATAGTTGATGAGAGCAGAAAAAGTGAACCAAAATAGTAAAGTTGCTGGCCGTAAGCCAAAACAGTTTCTATAAAGATGCTAAAGGGCGCTGTAGAGCAAAGGCTTACTATGAGAGATGTCTTCATATGACATATATATTTGATACTCTGATACACTGTTTATGGTGAGATGTTGGCATACAAAATACAATATTTTTGTAACAAAAGAGTATAAAGGAAATATGGAAGGCCCCACACTAAATATTATTCCAGTTTGTTAGGCCTGTGTCAACAGTGAGTGAAAAAAAAATCAACAGTCTTAATTAGAACACTGCAACTGTAGATCATATCATTAATTCACTTTATAAACGGTATGGATGTTTGGACACAGTGTCCAAACAAAGTCTCAGCCAATAAACTTCTTTGCTTTTGTTATTAGGGTAGGTATAAGGCTGGAATGCGTTTGACATAATTCACTAGAGGCTGACATGGGTGCGGTTTTTAATCCTGTCCCATCCCACAACAAAAACAAAAAAACAAAAAAACAAAACAAAACAGAACTCAAAGCTTCAAAATAGGAGTCCACAAATCAGTGGTAACCCTTTTCCACCAAATCAGCTTTGGATTTTAGGACTTGGACTCTAGCAAACCAGCCCACGTTTCCACCAGTTTCAATCAGAAACATTGTAATCACAGAGGTAAACAGTAGTAGCAAGATGGCTGATTGCAATGATTACTTGTGAACTTTTGTCCTGTTATTACAGATATTAGTTTTTATCCAAAAACATCACACAGCAACTATTACTGAGACCACAGCACGCTCTTTTTTTCCCAGTGATTTCTTACTTAATGTCTCTCTTGTTGCCTTCTCTGTCCTCTCTTTCCAACCTTAAGAATGGGACTCATTCGCTGATGTTACGGTTCGTAGCTTAAGTTCCAGCTGGCAGCCAATTTTTAATGATTTTCTTTTCTTTGGTTGAAATGCTCCAAATGGTTCAAAATTAGGTGTGGGAACCAGAATGGAGCCTATCTATTTTGGTGGAAAAGGGGTATGTGTGATGTCACAATAGCTACATCCATTATTTTCACAGTTTATGGGCTGGATCCAGTCAAGTCTGCATCCTAACCTGTCCCAGTCACCTGAGGAATAGTGAAATTGAATCTCACAGGAATCTCGTAACCCACAGGATTCCCAGGAAAATGTCAGCCTCTATCAAACTAGGGGTGAACTAAAAAAAGCAAGCAGGTGAAGTCTCACAAAGGCAAAAGTAAATACAACACTGTTGGGTTGAACTGTCTGACACTCTTTCACCATCTGGTATTTTTGGGTATGTTTTGGATCTTGGTAAATTAGTAAACTGCAGACATACTCTGTAAACCCCAATCCATCCATAACACAAAATGTTGATGTAAAGTCTACACAGATGCCCCGGATTGTCAAAATGACATAAAAAGTGTTCACTCATTTTTTTATATGAAGTCAACATTTTTTGAGTTTTGAGTTAAATTGACTAAAAAGACGATTTTGCTTAATTAGTTTAAGACCAGTAAACAACACTAACATTTTGTGGCGTGTTGGGGCTAATTGGGTGGAGTTTCCCAGCACGCTGTGAGACAATGTGTTTATACCATAAGCTGAAAAAAAACTGTGTTTAAACGTGTTCTAAATCCCTCACGTAACCCATTACGCAGTGATTAATGTTTAAGTATTTCACAATGGTTCTAATGACTTACAGTTAATGTTGTGGTAAAAGACGTTTTGCACTATGAATTAAGATGCATACACAGTTAGTGGCCTCTCACCTGTGGGAATATTAGAGTGTCTAACTTAAAGTTGTGCTGAAGTGAAACAAAGAGCACTTCCTGGTTTAGAATTTATCTCTTTGCTTTAATCTGGCAATCAAGAAACCCCAGTGTGTCCCAATATATTCTTATAGTTAAATGACAATTTTTTATGTTTTTATGTTTATATGACAGATAAAAAAAATTCCTGTTAGTCAAGGGTCGTGTGACATGACATTTTATATTTTATCGTAATGTACTAAACTAAAATTTTTGAGTGCAAGCTTTTTCCAAAAAAATTTGAGTGAGCACATTAGGGTTTACAGTGTAGTGTGGGGATCACTGTAAGTAAATTCTAAAACTGGGTTTTGTTCACCCTGGGCAAAAAGTTTATCAGGTTTGGGTGTAGGAAAAAGTATCACCAGCCAGGAGTGGTGCCATACAGGAAGGGGAAATTATCATTTAGTAATCATTTAATTATTTATTTATCTGTCAAATCCCATCTACTGTGTCCAAAATCAATCAATCACAGGAAACACAGTCCAAGGACACAAGAGTGGTCAGAAATGGCCCAGCATACAAAAAACACAGAGCAGGTTGAGTTATGTGCAACAGAATGTGTTTGTGTTGAATGTGTTTGTGTGTAAGGGGTGGATGTGGGTTTTCACAGTATTGTAGTTGCTTGTGGGAAATTTAATCCACCAAAGTTTATAAAGTTAAAGAGCGAGTTAAGGTTGATCAAGAGTGAGAAAGTCTGCTGGAGAACACAAACAGGCCGGAATGCTGAATTAATGTTGAATGAATTCTGAATGTATTAAATGTTTCATGGCCCACCAAAATAAGCCATTAATTTTACAGTGGACGACAGTGCACTTCACCTCACCAAAGCTGAACCACATTGGTAGTCAGACTGTGTTTTGTGTCTGCTCTAGCTATTGGCAGTAGTACAGGGGAGCAAGTCAGGGTTACTGTAGCACCTTCACAGTTCTGCATAGAACTATCAAACCCCCCCGAGCATTTTAACAAAAACACAGAACTTTTTCTCATTCTAATCATGACCTGGCCAGGACATTACCCAGACAAAATGTCAAGTAGTCGTGCATGCGTGAAGGTTAGTCTGACCACTGACACAAAGCTGCCCGCTCAAATCAATCAATAATGGACGAGTCTCTAGAGTTCTGCAACCAGACCAAACCCAGTGGATCCTGACAAGTATAGTGTTTTAGGTTGTTCAGGCCACATTTAGTTCAGGCTATTTACATTCAGATGTTGCAAGTAGATTTGCAATACTCAGTGGGAAGAGAGACAGACCACGTTCTAATCCCAATTTGTCACATATCAGCACTATGTCAGTGGCCCTGCATATTATGTGCTAGGTAACCTCCTGCATCTGCTATTGACACCACAACCAATGCAGGTTAATTAAATAATTAATGTCACCCAGTTGACATGTGTTGCCCTTACCAAATTTAAACGGTACTATACTGTGGGGATTTAATCCAATCTGTTGATTCGTTTGGAAAATATAAGTTATATCAGATAATGTCTCAACAAGTTTGCTTTGCAGGGGCAGTTTGGTGCTTCAGTTTCCTTAAAAAAATACAACACATTTAAGAAATCCTCTAATACACTGTTATATTTTGTGTCCTAAAATTCAGAAAAGCTGGTGAAATTTTTCTATACAATTTCAGACAGCCTTGATTCAAGAATTGAGCCCGAAACACAAATTATGATTTTTGATATTTCACATTTAACAACCTCACATCAGCTTAAAGATGACTTATCAATTATTTCCTTATGCCAGCTAAGAAATGCTTGCTGATTTTGTGGAAGGGTGAAAATATCCCTAATGTGAATATGTGGCAGATGTATTAGAAATGTGCAGGTGAACTTCTTTGATGCCATCTGGAAACATTGTATTCGGTATCTGAAGATATCAGTGTAATGCCATTTGTAGATTCATGTCACCAATTAAATACAGGATCCTTCGATTTTCTTTTGGATGTCTAGGTTGGGTGGATTGGGAGCTTATCTTTTTCTTTTTCTCTTTTTCATATATTCTAAAAGAGAACAGTGTTTGTATCAGTTTTGTAAATGCACTAATTATCTCTATTTTGCAATTCCATATTTCCCAATAATTTCTTTATTTGTATACATTTAGCCTACTTAAGATATGTGCAAACTGACACCACTCTCAATAAAATGCTTTCACTAAAAAATCCTAATGCTGTTAATTTGGAAATACATTTCCCTGACCTTACAGTTCAGTGTCACTGTTGGTTGTCTCTGTGCAGACTGTAGTGGACAAAAGGTGCTGTGTTAGTCATGTCTGCTGCTAGAGCCAGTTTTGCATCTTAGTTTGATTTGAACAAAAGAGGTCAGGAAGTGATCTGAGCATGACAGAGCAGCCCTGTCTCCTGCAGCAGGTACTGCATGATCCACTCAGTCAATGCAAAGTTATTTGCATAGGGAAATACAAGTGAGGTCTTTGGGAGCACAGGAGTGGATTCAGTTTCTAAACTGAATTTCAGCAACAATGATGTATACTGAGACTCTTTCTGTACTGTGCGTAAAGGAAAAAAAAGTGTATTAAATATACTATTTATACTTTTATTAGCCCACTTTTGTGACCTCCTACTTCTAAAAATTATTCTTATAAGAATTTGATAAATACGGTGTGAGATATATAAGTGAACGACAGGGAAATTGTCTCTATTCGTACAGAATTACACTAACCAACCCTGTATTGCTACTGTTAGTACAACACATATGGCTCATGTGTTATACGCAATAGCTACAGCTCTGCTGGTGGACACATCATCTCTCTCACTAATCGAGGCTGACTGATTTGCCTCTGATGCAAATATCAACTGAAGATGTGCTGCAGTGACGATGCAGCTCAGACAGCAGAGAAAAGGTTGTTTCAGGCAATGACAGAGACATTTAGCTTTCAGTACCAGACAGGGATTTTCCGTTCACCTGGTGAAACTTTTACTGAATATCTGGTCTCATTATTCAAATGTTCAACTATTATTAATGAAACTATCATCCTAGATATGAGATATGTTATGTTTTACAGCATATGACATCCCCCTGTCCTTTGGACCCTCACAGCGGATAAGGAGGCCCGTTGGAGCTATCGATGAATGATGTCACTCTGACTGGCAGTACAGCTCAGTGCATGAGAAAAGAAACACAAAAGCAAACAAATGACTTAAGTCAACTGTGAGATGGAAACAAACTTGGGTACGATTATTTTTTTAGCCATTGAGCTTTTTCGCAGAAAAGGTTTACAGTTTTTATATTATCGTTCACTAGCACACTATATATATATTTTTTTTAAAGATATTTTTTAATGGGCATTTTTGCCTTTAATCGATAGGAAAGCTGAGCGTGAAGGGGGGAGAGAGGGGGAATGACATGCAGCAAGGGGCCGTGGGTTGGAATCGAGCCCGGGCCACTGCGGCAACAGCCTTGTTCATGGGGCGCCTGCTCTATCCACTAAGCCACCGATGCCCCACACTTGCACACTATAAATATGCTTTGGGTAACACTTTATATTAAGGTACTGTCATAAGCGTTAATTAATGCCTAATAAGCATTAAATTAACAGTTAATGAGCACTTATAAGACAGAATAAGATTTTTAGTACCATTAATAAGACTATATAATATTATCTGCTGAACTTTGTAATACAGCTTGAACACAATATATTATAAATTCAAAAAAATTCTGTAATAAATTCTAATATATAGTAGAGCGCATTACAAGATGTAAGAATTGCAGTTTTTATTATGAAAATGTAATAACACATTGTGCATTGTGTAGCAGCCAACCAAAATGGATGTCTACACTCCTGCAGAGTCTCTCAGGTAAAGTGGGAGTGTGCTGCTGGTACAGCCCAGTGCAAAGGTTAAATTTGGTGAATATACCTTTGACACAGTGCAGCATCTCTGAAAGAGAATCCATATCCATCTTAAAAGCAATCAAATTCTAGTAATTTTTGAATCAGGAGCCAAAACTACACTGTTCACTGGATGCATTTAGTTGTAACAAATTTGGGGTGCATTTCTTACATATTGCGTTCAAGCAGTTTATCACTACATGATGTAGCAGATAATTACTATATATGGTATTATTAAAAAAGAAGTGACAAATTTTAATGTATGTTTTATCAACATATGACATTATGCTGTGTTACAAGGGGTGTCAATTGGCCAGTGATTTTAAGTGACTTTAAAGTCTATTAATGCATCAAAAAGAGCACTTCCCAAGGTTTTTCATTGCACGACTCAATTACATATATATTTCTTACAGCTATCCTTTAGAAAATATACCAACCAATACACTAACAAACTAATTTTTTTCATTTTCTTTTGATGTTGATCATACACATGAAGGATATTGTAAATCCTCGAGGTTTAAAAAGAATTAAATTCTAAATTGTGCGAACATACCCGTTTCGTGAAGTAGTGTCCTTGCCACCTCCATTCTGTAGGCCTCCACTGCCTTGGATGAACTGTCAAAGATTGGAGGCTCCTCTGCCAGCACTTTCTCAGCATACTAAGAATATTTTTTCAACGAAGTAATGGTCAGTAAATACATGCCCTACACAGCTTTATCTGACTTAGAGTTTAAATTGATTGTTTAAATGTGAGCTAGACGTAAAAGCCTTTAAAAATATGCTTGATGGTTAAACTAATATGCAATGCAATCATTTAGACATAATGGTGAATAAGCTTACTTTCAAGACAAAGATTCCACAGGAGGTGGCATCTTCTTGCAGGCTGTGTGGTACTGTGTTGGCTGACCACCTGGACATGTTCAGTTTTTTCTGTCTCATGAATGACCTCAAAAGAAGATAGAAACAAAATTATTAGAAGCACATATGCATTTAATTTGGTAACACAACTGTTACCTGGTGGACTCTAAACACTGTTTAACTTTGGCGGCAGAGTTGCCTAATGAGTCCAGCACAAGGCTCCTCCGTTCCAACGGGAAAATGGCCTGTAAATATTTTAAGAAATCATATTGCATCAATCTCATTTCTTAAATCCTGAGTGTGCCTATAATAGAAATACACAGGATAAGGACACAAAAAGTTTAACTTACTGTAAATATCCAGTGGTTGGGCTCATTAACCGCTCCCAGAAGAATGGAATATGATGTTGGATCACACTTCAAAAGATTGTTTGGAGTTCAACAACTTAGTTTATATTAGCAAAGCACCATTTTATTGTTTCTAAATTGTCATCATAACAAAAGACTCCTACCTTGAATCGTGTTTTTTTCCTTGTCCATATTTCTGTCATTGCATATGAATCAATGAGCAGTGCCTTCTTGCCTCCTTTGCGATTATGTTTGGTGACAAGTTTGGACAGGTATGCATTCATCACCTGAGGGCAAGCAAATGAACTATAAGATACCGGTAAGATACCAATATTCAATGAAATGTCTGTCCAAAGTCCAGAAATGTTCTGGTGTACTGATGATGAAAAAATGGAATGGCTGTTTAACTGTAATGTAAGTTGGCTACTTTTGTCTCTAAAGCATGGAGAAAACGTCAGGATGGTTTATCAGTTAAGTATTACCTGAGATGTATGTTCTTAATCTGGTATCTGGTTTGTTTCTTTTTTTTTTTTGATGTCTTGTAAGTCTTTTTGGGCTGGGCACACTGTTTGTGCATGGCAGAATAATAACAATAAAAAAGAAAAAGGGATGGTATAATAGGTTATGGGTGCTTCCCATTTAAAAGAGTAAAGTAAAGCAGTATAAGCTTACCTTGCTCTCAAGTTCCTGACTGGGGCTTGTCCTGTAAATGTCCCAGTAGAACAATTTGTATTTTCCAATTTTTGACAGCAGTACGTGGACATCTTTGCCTTCCCAAGCCTCTTTAACATCTACCACAAGGAGAAAAGTTTTTAAAACAAATCTGGTAATAACACAACAATAGATACATTTTGTGGAGAGGATTACAATATATGGTTTGACATTCAAATTAAAATGTGTAAAATGTAGATATTACAGTTCTGATTACTCCAAACACCAAATAAAGACCATTAAGATGATCTGTGAGCCCCAGTCATCTCCTCCATTGATAAGGCTATTTGTATGTTCAAAAGTCTTAGTGTCACTGACTGCCAGCATCATTAGGACAGTATGGCATTGCATTCAATAAGAACAAAGTACAGTGTATTATAACACCTGAAAATGAATGAAAAGTTTTCAGTAAGTCCAAATTTTAATTTTTTCATCACCTTGAACTGTATGACCAAATTATCTATCACTTTCTGTAATTAAATCAAAACCCTAAATACATTCTTAAAACATACTATAAAAATATTAAAGAGAATTAGCTTAAATAATGTTGATTACTAAAACCTCCATATTAATAGTTAGAAATTGGTTGAATGTTTTTTTTTTATCATTATGAGCCTTAGCAATTGATTGAACAGATATATTAATGTGTGTTTTACATTTTTCTGCATTGCAAGAGGTGCCAGGAGGTTGGGTAGAGCTTGAGGCAGGTGTTTTTGGAGCAGGTGTTGAGGTAGTTGTCATTTTCTTCATCGTTGAGGGGGCAGGTGTTGTGGTAGCTGATGGTGAGGTAGTTGTTGAAGTGGCAGTGGTGACGGCAGGTGTTGTGGTAGCTGGTGGTGAGGTAGTTGTTGAAGTGGCAGTGGTGACGGCAGGTGTTGTGGTAGCTGGTGGTGAGGTAGTTGTTGAGGTGGCAGGTGTTGATGGTGGACATCCTCTCAAATTTCCAGGAATTCTGGGGGTCTCCTCATGGTATCTTTTAAGGTGATCAATGTTGACCTTGCAGACAGATTTCCCATTAATGTCAACAAGGTCAACACTTTTCCCTTCCACCTTTGTGACGGTATAAGGTCCAAGGAACTCTGGGTCCAGCCTTCCCCCTTTCCGTTGCTGGCTTCTGACATTCCTTCTCCACACCATGTCCCCCACTTGTATGTTTTGACCGGGTTTTTGTGCATCCAGTTTCGCCTTTATTTTCTGGTGAACTTTCTCCTGGTTTCCCTGGACAATGCTCAATATTTGTTCATGACGCTGGATGTCAATGGCCACCTCTTCCTCTGAAAAAAGATCCTCAAAGGATCCATCAACCTGTGACAACAAAAAGTGAAAAGCAGGAGGATGTTAGACTTCCTTACAGTTCATATGTTTAAATGGGAAGTTATTTTTTAACTATTCAACTATTCAAAGGGTGAACACAGTATTTTGTTGATGAAATTAAAAAAATTATATATACTGTGTATATACAGCTCTGGAAAAAAATAAGAGACCACTCCAAATTTCCCTTAAATCAGCATCTCTACATGTGTGGCAGCCATTGTATTCCAGTGTTTGTGTTGAATTTCAACACAGGCACACCTCATTCTACTTAATGAGGTACTGATTAGGTGATCACCTGAACCAAATCTTATTTAATGAGGAAAATTATATTTAAAAAAACACTGCTGGTCATCATTATCCTCTTGCAATAGGACTTGCTGGATGGCAAAAACATTGCAAGTAGTACCTCTAAAGTAATTGGCATCTCAAAATAACTATTGATCATGCCAAAAGATTTGAAAAGACAGTTTTTGAGTGAGGAAAGAAGGGTTCAATTCTGGCTTTACTGGCAGAGGGATACAGTGAGCATCAGGTTGCTTCCAGATCAACACCCTGTCATGGCCAGCCCAGTCTCCAGACCTGAACCCCATTGAAAACCTCTGGAATGTTATCAAGATGAAGATGGTCACAAGCCATCCAACAAAGCCGAGCTGCTTGAATTTTTGCACCAGCAGTGGCATAAAGTCACCCAACAACAATGTGAAAGACTGATGGAAAGCATGCCAAAACGCACGAAAGCTGTGATTAAAAATAAGGGTTATTCCACCAAATACTGATTTCTGAACTCTTCCTAAGTTAGAACATTAGTATTGTGTTGTTTAAAAATGAATATGAACTTGTTTTCTTTGCATTTATGTGAGGTCTGAAAACACTGCATCATTTTTCTTATCTTGATCAGTTGTCATTTTCTGCCAATAAATGTCCTAAGTGACAATATTTTATTTGGAATTTGGGAGAAATGTTGCATAAAATAAAACAAAAATGTTTATTTCACTCAAACACATCCCTATAAATAGTAAAACCAGAGGAAAAGATCATTTTACAGTGGTCTCTTATTTATTTTTTTCCCAGAGCTGTATATATATATATGTGTGTGTGTATATATATATATATATATATATGTGTATATATATATATATATATATATGTGTATATATATATATATACATATATATCCCTCTATGGTACGCATCATGATGCCAGTTGGTAAAAAAATGTTTGGGATGTTTTTTTGTCATAAAATAGACCAAGTAAACATAATCAAGAGACATTTTCAAAACAAGAGAGTTTTGTTTATAATTGTAAAAACATTTATTTAAAAACTCAGGTTATAGTCTCAACAGTCTCCTGTAGCATCAACAGTTAAAAATGCATCTCATTTGAAAGTTAAAACCATTTAAAAAGATATTTTTCATCATTTCATTCAAATTTTTGTGCTATATCATTTGAATAATTGTTTTGATTTGATCTGAGTGTCTTGATGCTGCAGTATTTGCCTTACTGCTTGTGGAAATTGATGAAGCAGTTCTTCTCAGCTGTGAGGCACAGGTAGGTCTCACACTTTGTGCACTGCACTCTGACAATACCCGTACAGCCTGGGTATTTGCACCGGGGTGTGGGCCCTTCACCCACACTGCACTGTCACTGCACTTTCACCCTCACTGTCCTTCCTGTCCTCACTATCTCCACTGTCCTCGCTGTCTCCACTGTCCTCACTGTCTCCACTGTCCTCGCTGTCTCCACTGTCCTCCTCACTGTCTCCACTGTCCTCGCTGTCTCCACTGTCCTCATTCTCTGGCTCATAGTCTTCATCATTCTCACTGTCTCCATCATCCTCACTCTCTCCTTGCTTGGTTGCAAGCTGCTCGTTTTCTTCATCACTAAATCCTAATTCATCCACACTACCATCTACAGGGAGAGCTAGTTTGGCTTTCTTCCGTGAGGAACCATAAAACACTGTTGCGTTCATTCTGTAAATGGAAGAAAAAAGTGTCAAATATAATCATATGCAATGCGGAAAGGACTCACAAAGTGCATTATTATAGTAGACTCTAGAAGATCAGTGTATACCAGTGTAATTGCTAATAACTTTAACTTTACTACACCTGACATTCAAATGTGTATCTGTCAAATTGATGGACCTGAAAAAATAACTAAATGAGTCCACATGGTACAATGCTTTTTGAACAATGTAGGCCTATAACTTAATCCAAAATGCTATCAACATGCCAGGCTAGCAATTCAATGGTAATAATAATGGTACGGTGTTGCCATATGGCAACTTCCACATTTTAACAGTTTAACATTATTAAATGATCAAGTACAGTGCAATAAACTACAGAATAGTGAATTTACCTCACTTATTGTTGAGTATGTATTTTTTCCCCGTCAAAAAATGTCCAGAAAAGGGCTTCAAAATTCCCTCCAGAAAGTCATGTGACAAATTTAAACACTGCTATTGGTTCTCTTAGGACCCCACCTCTCTTTCAATGCACTACATCATAAAAGGGGAGGTACTGTGTGTGTAGAAGGAATTCAATGGGTTTGTTACCAAATGGCAACATCGTACCATAGAGGGATATATATATATTTATTACACGGCTCTATTAAATGCTGTATTCTGATTGGTCAGTAGCGGCATTCTGCGGTCTGATATTACTGTGTAATGACCGCTGCTGGTAGCAACGGTCATTACACACAGTTGCTATGTAGCCCAGCGTTGCTAGGGATGCTGCCCTGCAACACTGCAGCTG
>NC_065526.1:35659961-35661145 GCF_006386435.1 Epinephelus moara | reverse complement strand
ATATATATATATATATATATATATATATATATACATATATATATATAAACCAACCTCAAAGTTTTCTGCCACCTCGGATGGATAACGCGCTTCCCTTCCAAACATTAAGAAAAAAGGAGAGAAGCGTGTTGTCAGCTGCTTCTTGGTGCGCAGACCGAACATCACTGGATCAAGGTAGAGGTCCCAGTTATTGGCTTTCTCTTGCACCAGTTTAGCCAGAGCTCTAAACATAAATTATAAAATAAAAAAAAGCATGGAACATTTTTGTTTCACACTTAGACTATGGGACTAACTTACCATAACAGACAAGTCAAACTAAACACCAAAATCATAATTAAGCTACAAGTTGAATTTAATCTATTTTAACCTCTGTATGGTTCCATTGAGCCTCTCCACTAAACCGTTTATTTGAGGATGATATGGAGCGCAGAGACTTCTATTGATCCCCAAAAGCTGGCATACCTCTGTGTTGATCTGTAAAAAATGGTATGGACTAAATCAATTTAAAACAATATTCTGTACAAGTCATTAGTGTAAATTTTTTATCAAACAGAACGGGAAATTACATACACTGTTGACAAATTCTTTCCCTTATGGGTGAACAGCAACATTTTACTGAAGGATCCTGCGGAATGTTTTAGACTCCACCGTAGACAATGGCTGCATTTCTCCGACCACGTAGCTAGCCACAAGCTCCGTGGCTTCTTTCAGACTGATAGGTTTAACGTTATCTCCGTTATTAGAACCAAACGACAGCCATTGCTGTTTCGGAGCTGAAGGACCAGCATTCTAAAAGTAATGGAAGTAACTGATGGCTTGTAGAAAATGTACTCAAGTATTTGATTACTCAAACACTAAACTAACGTGTTAGGTTACTTGTTACTGCATAAAGTAATCACAGTACCCTGCCTCGTTACTTTGTAACACCAACTCTCCAATTCTGGTCAGCACTTCAGACCACTTGACGTGCTGTCAAACCAGGCTGTCTAAATGAAGTACTGGCTGAGATACAACGCCTCATCAACTAGTGTCTCCACACATCCAGAGGGCAACCCGGTGCAATTTCGCCCTCAGCCCCTCCTGTCATGTTTGCAGTTGTATATCGTCCTCCTAAATTTAATAAGGACTTTATTAATGACTTTGCCGATTTTCTATCAGAGGTTACTGTGAAGTATGACCACTTT
>NC_065526.1:35656904-35659893 GCF_006386435.1 Epinephelus moara | reverse complement strand
TTATGGTTATTATTGTGGTGTACTATTAGGTACCTAATTGTATTTGCTTGTTTATTTCTATTGACCTGTTCAGCACTTTGGTCAACCTTGGTTGTTTAAATGTGCTTTATAAATAAAGTTTGAGTTGAGTTGAGTTGAGAAGGTGCAATGCCTGGCTGCGCTGCGTTTTTATGCAGTGGGGAGCTTCCTGGAAGTGGTGGGAGACAGCACCAGCCTCAGCAAGGCGTCTGTGTTTTTTTTGGTTAAATATAATACATTTCCTCATGATTCCCTGACCAAGACTACTTCTTATTTAGTTGTAGTCTTGTTTTCATCATGAAAATAGGTCATTAACAACTATTTATCATCTTAGTTTTTCATTAGAATTATTAGAACACACATACACATGAGCAGCAGGGAATTAGTGCGTTAGGTAGCAGTGCTGTGTGTGACTTATGCACTGATGAAGTGGTGGGTGATCGATTTGCCTGACATCGATTGATTTAGTTTCAGCACCGCGGTAGTGCCCAGCTCCTGTTAAGAGCTTCTTAAAGAGCGATCTTAAGAGCGACCCTAAGAAGGACATTAAGAACGCATCTGGAAAACACTCGTATCTTAACGACCCTTCTTATCAAAGACGTTCTTAACTGTGCTCTTAAGACTTAAGATTGCTCTTAACTGGGAAACGCGGCCATTGCTGGTAAATCATCAGCAACTCTAAATATTAACACTATTTCTGCCAGAGAAAAAATCTAGTTCCCCAACATTGCTGTTGGCCACCTCTCTGATACTGGCCTCTCTCTCTCTCTCTCAACAGCTGAAATCGATGAAGCTCATCACAATCTACCTTGAAACATTAACAAATGTCTGCATCAGGCTTACAAACCTTACAGACCATTTTAAGGGCTCTGTTAAAAGTCCCCAAAAAGATCACCTGAGATCACCTGACCCATCTGAGGCAAGAAAAAATTGATACAGAATAATATCGGAATATTTTTATGTAGCAATATCGTATCTTCACAAAGTTTTTTTGTTATATAGATTAATAATATGACAAATACAAGACTGTAGGTAACCTACTAGATATAATAAAATGCTTTTTCAGTGTACTAGATACATTCTGATGCTGCAAAAAGTTTTCCTTTGGGGACACAATTCACAGTTGAAAAAAGATAATTGCAATATATTACAATATATTTTATCGCAATACTCAGCATATTGCAACATAATTGCAATAATATTGTATTGCATTAAGCATCGTGATAGTGTCACACGCTGGTGATTCGCACTCCTGATCATTATCACACCTCTTTTAGTTCAAGGAAAAGCAGAGCTTTCACAAAGGCTATGTGAGGAGCTCTTGACCTCCTATTGTTTGCCATGTTGGAGGAAAAACTGAAATTGATGTAGCTGAAAGAAATCTGGACACAACAGGAGGAGATGGAAGCTGAAAAGTTCTGCTGGATATCGGATGACCAAGCATGTGAGGCCACACGAGAACAGGTGTTATAGATCAGTCAGCTTTTGAGAGCCAGGAGGTTCAAACGAGCAGAGAGAGAGCTTAAAGAGGCCACAGCTGCTTCTAGCCTTTTACAAGCTCATTTATGCTCCCTTTATGTTTGGAAATAGTTACTTGCGTTTCAAACATTGTAAGCGTCACCACCCTCATACTTCCATGTGTCCTTAATGTTGACATAGATACATCCACCTGAAGGTATTAGAGGGCAGAGTCACATGTTTCTGAAAACAACAAATGAGGCAATGGTGGAGGAAGTTGTAATATTGTACTTTTGAACCGCAGCAGCATTGTAGATGGTGATGGTCTCTAAAGCCAATAAATACATTGCAACATGTGGATGGAAAATTCTTGCACTTTATTAGCTATTCGTTCCATTTCACAATTTCCTAAAGGTCTTCGTCATTTCCCATGGTCGTGTCTTGCTTGAACTACACTACATTGTCTCCATGATCTCTGGTGGCACTGCTCTGTCTCGTCCATATCTGTGAGCTTTCAGAAAACATGCACAAATACAAGACTATATGAATGCAGAGTACAGACAGAAGGCACCGGCCATCTCTGTATACATAACTAACATTAAGCATGAATGAGCCTTACGTCGGAATTCCACTGGATGCGTGTCCATTGCGGAACGGCAGCGCTGGTTATCCGCTGCGCTCCCCGCCGTCCGTCAACACCCACCGACTGCGTTTGCTGTGCGGTGCGGTGCAGCTCCGCCGGAAGACATCTCGGTGCACCTCCATGATTAATATCTCCTCGTCCATGGTGTCAACGGGGTGAAATGACGTCTGAAAACCTCTGACCTGTTGACTTGAGGCCTGCCTCTGCCCATTATGTAGTTTTGTGTAGTGCAGGGAAATATGATCCGCTGTGAACACTGTATTTTATTTTGAAAATTAACCAGATGTTTTATTTTATTTCTGTGCACGACTTCCTGCCCCGCATGATCTGCTCTGTGCTGAATTGCTGCGTTGTGCTCCAGCGTCCGGCAAAAATAGAAGTCCTGCGTCAGGATGTCCCAATCCGATATTCGGATCGGTATCGGCTGCCGATATTAGCAAAAAACGTGCATCGGCATCGGACTGCATGGAAAAATGCTGATCCCAGAAATCCAGTTTTTCACGGAGTCCGATCCAGGTTTTCTGGCCAGCCCAGCGCTCTGCGATTCAAGCAGTCCATTCCAGTGATCCGCTCCAGCACTTACTATCAATCCACCAGGCCAGCATGCAGACGGCAGACACACATGAAGGGTAGCGGTCAACTTAGTTAACTGACTATTTATTTTCTGCTCTGGTTTTTTGAGAGTGATATTTCTATTTGGTTTACACTCTTACTGTTTAAGTAAAGAGCACTGATGGCATTGTTTTGGGCACAATTAGTGAAATTGGAGCCATGGATGGACTATTGCTTGTTTAAACAGTTGTACAATATTGTGTGTGGTTTTTTGTCCCCTCTGTTGGTCCCAGGAAACAGCAGCACCAGGCTGGCACT